>NC_139561.1:16879562-17177562 GCF_965112155.1 Podarcis liolepis | reverse complement strand
CTGCGGAAAAGACTTTTTTGAAAAAATCCCTAAGCCCCGGGGTCACAATTTCAGCAAAAATCTGACTTTTGGCAATTCACTCAAAAATGGTGCCAGAAGCTTGATAATGCTCCCCTGAAAGCTTTGCTGATGGAAACAGAAGTCTTCTATATCACAGGACAAGAAATCAGCCCTAGAAAACTTAACCTGCGGAAAAGAATTTTTGGAAAAATCCCTAAGCCCCGGGGTCACAATTTCAGCCAAAATCTGACTTTTGGGAAGTCACTCAAAAATGGTGCCAGAGGCTTGCAAATGATCCCCTGAAAGCTTTGGTGATGGAAACAGAAGTCTTTTATATCTCCAGATGCACTGGAGGAAAGCTCTCTGCTTCCTTGGCCTTGTGTGTCTCCCATGTAGCCTCTCCTGCTCTACCACTGGGAGCGGCCGCCGAGACCATATAACCGGTCTTGAAAGACCTACATTGGCTCCCAGTACATTTCCAAGCACAATTCAAAGTGTTGGTGCTGACCTTTAAAGCCTTGGTCCAGTATATCTGAAGGAGTGTCTCCACCCCCATCGTTCTACCCGGACACTGAGGTCCAGCACCAAGGGCCTTCTGGCGGTTCCCTCACTGCAAGAAGCCAAGTTACAGGGAACCAGGCAGAGGGCCTTCTTGGTAGAAGCACCCTCCCTGTGGAATGCCCTCCCACCAGATGTCAAAGAGAACAACAACTACCAGACTTTTAGAAGACATCTGAAGGCAGCCCTGTTTAGGGAAGCTTTTAATGTTTGATGTACTACAGTATTTTAATATATATATTTTTGGGAAGACACCCAGAGTGGCTGGGGAAGCCCAGCCAGATGGGCGGGGTATAAAAAATAAATAATAATTATTATTATTATTATTATTATTATTATTATTATTATTATTATTATCACCACTGCAGAATGTGACTGCAGAATCTGCTTTCAGTTGTTAGGACTGCAGATGGCTCTTCCAGGAGGGCAGAGATGCTTGAGGAGAAAGTAAGAGGACACTGGACCTTTGCTGAGACTGTATCAACCATAGTTCATCCCAGCAGCTGTGTGCTGTCAAGGATATTGATTCGCTGTTGTGCGCTGGCCTCTCCAGCTATGGAATATCACAGTTGGCCAGTCTAGGTATTCTGAGGTATGAGATGTATCCAGAACTTGCCCCTGAACTCCAGGACACAAGTCTTGTTGGCTCAGATGGTGTTGGCCTCAACCACAGCCAGGGCTTGTTCGGCTGTGGCTCCAATCTGGTGGAACGCTCTGTCACAAGAGACTAGGGCCCTGCGGGACTTGACATCTTTCCGCAGGGCCTGCAAGATGCAGCTGTTCCACCAGTCCTTTGGCCAGGGCACAGCCTGGCCCCCTCCTTTGGTAATCCTCACAGAACTCTAGCCCAATAGTTGCCATTAATCTGATTTGAACTGATTTTAGAATGTTGTATCATTTTATTGTTATTAGCCACTCTGAGCCCAGCTTCGGCTGGGGAGGGCGGGATATAAATAAAATATTATTATTATTATTATTATTATTATTATTATTATTATTATTATTATTATTATTACACACTGAGAGCTGGTGTGGTGTAGTGGTTAAGAGCGGTGGACTCATAATCTGGTGATCCGGGTTTGATTCCCCACTCCTCCACATGCAGCTGCTGGGTGACCTTGGGCTAGTTACACTTCTCTGAAGTCTCTCAGCCCCACTGATTCTTCATTCTTCATCATTCTCCACAAGCCATTGATGGCCTTCTCCACTCTAACTTTGTCTCATTCTCCTTAAAACTCATCAAAGGTTGGTGGCCATCCCTCCCTCCTGTGGCAGCGAATTTCATAGTTTGCTTTATTTGTGAATGAAGCAGGGCTCAAGTCTTCAGAGAAAGTTCTCACAATGACAGCTCTCACATGTTGTTATTTTCACATTGTAAGGTAAAGGGACCATTAGGTTTATTGGCTGAGGGATCCGGCGTACAGCTTCCAGGTTATGTGGCCAGCATGACTAAGCCGCTTCTTGCAAACCAGAGCAGCGCACGGAAATGCCATTTACCTTCCCGCTGGGAAGGTACCTATTTATCTACTTGCACTTGATGTGCTTTTGAACTGCTAGGTGGGCAGGAGCTGGGACCAAGCAACGGGAGCTCACCCTGTCACAGGGATTTGAACCACCAACCTTCTGATCGGAAAGTCCTAGACTCTGTGGTTTAACCCACAGCGCCACCCGCTGTCGAGAATCCAGCTCGACATCAGTAAGAAAATCAGTAAGAAATCAGTCTCACACCAAGATGACTTGAAGAAAAAGCTTTGGCTTCAGCCGTGCCATGTTTATTGTGTGCAGTAAGAAATAAATCATCCTCCCTCCTCCACACTGCGCTTGCTCTGCCTGGTACTCCAAGGTACCAAATCAAAGGAATGTAACCTTGCTTTTGCCCACAGACAAAGAGAGTGTTATGCTACGTGAGCCAATCATTAGTCTAGCATGAGGTGATCACGTGCTCATCATGCTCTTAGCAATATCTCGTGCTGTAAAATCACTCTGCAATAATAAGAACTCTGCTCATGCTCTTATGTACAAGCAATCATTTTCCCACAACCCGCGTCCCTTTTCACATTGTACTGTGCAGCAAAAATAGGAAAAGCAGAGATTTGAGAACGAATGCCCCCTTTATTAAATATAGGAAATCAAAACACCCATCATTTATTCAAAGCTTTTACACCACTGTCTTTATACTATAGAAATTAAAACAAAGAAAGTTTTATTATTTGCTTTGCATTTGTGTTCTATTCAGTTACATTGAGGTCAGGCTTTCCTCTGTTGGATTGTACAAAAATGAGCAGGGACATAGGTGACGAGCAAGCAGAGTGGGCTTGCTTCATTATAACATGATCAAGAAGAACAAAGAGCCCCAGATGTGTGGGTGGCATATTAGCAGGTGGAGGGTCCGATGGAGCAAAGTGGTTGGAACTGATCATAACTTAATCTGGGATTGTGCAATCCTGGTTGAGGTGCCCAGGAGGAACTTCTTCCCTAAGGATTGCCTGATTTCACATGCTTTTCTTTTTCTGGACCAGAAGAGGACAGTCTATTGAGTATACTTAGAATCATAGAATCATAGAGTTGGAAGAGACCACAAGGGCCATCGAGTCCAACCCCCTGCCAAGCAGGAAACACCATATAGAATCATAGAATCATAGAGTTGGAAGAGACCACAAGGGCCATCGAGGTTGTGGTTGCACCAGCTGCTATATACTCAGCAGGCTTGGCACGATTCTTCCAGACATGTTTAAAGATATCCGACATTTGTTTGTAGAAAGAAGAACAGAGGTCAGAGGCCGCTCTGGGAACAGAGGTGTTCGTGTTTGTTGGTGTGTGTGTGTGTGTGTGTGTGTGTGTGTGTGTGTGTGTGTAGATTTCCTCAGATTAGACCCACTGGAAGTACTGGCCCTAAGTAAGTAATGTCCATTAATTTCTGTGTTTTTATTCTGAGTATGACTAACTTTGGATACAACCTGGACTTTTTGCCAATCACAATCTTATCTGTTTCAGATTTGGGGGGAAATCTTCGCTGAATACCTTGTGGGGCTTCAGAGAACCAGTACTTCCCTTCCTCAAATATGCACACGCATACACATGCACACACGATGTAATTAGTATTACTTCCAGTCACAGTACCCATAACTGCATCAATTATTTTCTTCTTCAACACATCACTGAGATTGCGTAAATTATCTCCGAACTTCAAATGACTCAACTTGTCAACCACCTTATAGAACTGCTTCTCAGAACTTAGAACTTAGAACTGCTTCTTCCTTGATATTTTGAAGCAGCCCATACTTGAATCTGTGCCAGAGATTGAGCAAGAACCTGTGATTGCTCTTGGGCCCATTTGATCCACTTCATGGTCTTCATCCTGGTCCTCATCCACAGACCATGTCTTAACTTGGTTTTATTCCTTGTCCAACATGTCAGCATCAAAATTAGCCAACATGCTTGTAGTCAAGGCCAGCAGCAGTACAGCTAGCAGGATGGGCATGATGGGTCATATTCACAGTGTCCTACTTTGGTGGGCCAAAAGGAATAAGAGAGTAGAAGAGTTGTCCTGTGTCTCTACTCTGCCAGTGATGGAGCTCTCTGCCTTTCTTATTTAGCCCTCTTCAAGCTCTGTTGGGTTATGCTACCAATTACTGCACTAAAACTAAGTAGGCAGTTAGGCATTTCATGCTGGCATGGGGAATGCTGAGCTCCTTGCCAGGGCTGAGTGAATTGCCTCCATTCCCTTCCTTGACTGTCCCTCCAGTTCGTTCCACTCTGGGTCCCACTCTTCCTCAATTTCATGGTCTTTTGTTTTTGTTTTTAATGGCCGAACTACATCGTGCACAGTTTGCCACGGTTCCTAAATCCTTTCCTTCTCCCTCCATCCCATCTCACAAATATGAATATGTACATTGGAGATATGCTCCAAAAAGAAAAGAAGACGTTGCCCAATTGTTTTTTACAGGTATGGAGAATTATGAGAGTCCACTGTGGAAGTTACTCAGGCATAAGGTTCGTCATGTTCGTTCAGGTCCCAAGGAGATGCCTCAGGCTTATCACCTTGTTGCTGTTCCAATCTCCAGGCTGCTCAATGACCTTTGAAGAAAAAGATTACTGCACTTTATGACAACGTATTTAGGAGGTCCATTCACATTCCAATAGTGCCATTCAGGAGTACAGTAACTCTGCTGCAGGAACAGTATGTAAGTTGTTTAATCAGCTTAGTAGGTTACTGGTGGGGAGCGACCAACATACCAGTACATGCTGTTAACCAAGCCTAACTTATAATGTCCACAGTATCCATATTACAATGTTGCCCTGAGCAGGACTTGGAAGACTCTCAAGTCCTCCATGCCCCCATCTCCAGGTTTGAAGACGTGGCTCTCTGATTATCCTCACTCTCAAAATGACTCACTTGTAGCTTTGCCTGATCCACAGACATGCAGGACGATGTGACTGCAGAATCAGCTCTGGGCGCTTTTTAGGAATTGCAGGCAGCTCTCCCAGAGAGGGTTCCTCCACATGAGAGATGAAAGCCTCCCCAACCATCTTAAGCCTTCAAGTGCCTCTAATCCTTTTCTGAAGCAACATCTTCCATGTCCTAGCCAGAAGGGCCCACAGGAGATGTCCAGGATCCTGATTTGCCTAATATATATATATATATATATATATATATATATATATATATATATATATATAATTTTTTTATTATGTATTTTTTGCTCTATAAGACGCACCAGACCATAAGATGCACCTAGTTTTTGGAGGTGGAAAACAAGAAAAAAAATATTCTGAATCTCAGAAGCCAGAACAGCAAGAGGGATCGCTGTGCAGCGAAAACAGCAATCCCTCTTGGTGTTCTGGCTTCTGGGATAGCTGCGCAGCCTGCTTTCGCTCCATAAGACGCACACACATTTCCCCTTACTTTTTAGGAGGGAAAAAGTGAGAGCAAAAAATACGGTAGTTTTTTAACATACCATTTTCAACAGTAATTAAACATATGTTTGCATCTTACTCAATTTTTTGACTTCCATCAGTCCTATCTGAGAATTTTCCAATCTAATCTCTTAGTATACATTTCTTACCTTTCCTATTACATTTAAAACTCACAACCAATATCTCTATTCTTTAATCTACTTTGTAACACTTCATATATTTCTCCTTACAAAATTTCTTCTAGTCCTACTAGTGTAATTTGTTGATTACAATTGCTCTTCGAATAGTTCATATACTTCTTCCTTGTCCTCCTCAGAATCCTCCCTGACATTCTTCACCATTCTCCACAAGCCACAGGTGGCATTTTCCACTATAAATTTGTCTCATTCTCTTTAAAAATCATCTAGGTTGGTGGCCAATCCCTGCCTACTGCGGCAGTGAATTCCTTAGTTTGAAGATGCACTAAGAAACTCTGTGATGATCTTCTAGGAAGGGTCTACCAAGTTTAGAAGGATAATAATTTTGGGGTGGCTTTTTGTTTGCCAGGAATAAGGGGATCAGGGCACATCCTCTGAACTGTGAGGCCTATCCCCTAAATCCTCTATGGAGGACTAAATCCTTCATTTGGTAACTCACTGTCTAAGCCCAAACTAATGGATTCAAATTTCACAGAAGGAGATTCTGACCCAACATTAGTAAGACCTTTCCAGTGGGAAGATCACTTTGACAGTGGAATAACCTTGTTTGGAAGGTGGTGGCCTCTCCTTCCTTGCAGGTTTTAAAACAGAGTGGGCCACCTGTCAGGGATTGCTTTAGCTGTCTTCAGTGCCTTGCAGGGGGTTGGATTAGATGTCCCTTGGGTTCCCTCCCAACTCGACAATTCTGTGATTCAATGAAATATAATTGCTCTGTAGAAGCTCACCTGCCTCAAGATTCCTCATGTAAGCTGTGCTTCAGATGGTATGAACTCCCCTCATCCCTCTGAAAACTCATTCACAGACAATGGAAGCAGAGCCTTTACGGTTGAGCCCACCAACCTTGCTCTGCCTTCAGCCGGTCCCCACCTGTCCAGAAGCATAGGAAGGTTAGGTGGTACCCAGTGCGGAAAAATTCTTGTCACACCCCCATTGATTTTTATTTTATTTTTTGCCTGCAAAAATTGTTTTATGTTATTTCATATTTTCTTACAAAGGAATAATAATAATAATAATAATAATAATAATAATAATAATAATGTTTTATTTATACAGTCATACCTCGGGTTACAGACGCTTCAAGCTGCGTGTTTTCGGGTTACAGATGTGCCAAAACCCAGAAGTACCGGAATGGGTTACTTTCTGGTTCCAGCACTCGCACATGTGCAGAAGCACTAAATCATGCTTTGCGCATGCACAGAAGCACCTAATTGCGACCCGCGCATGCGCAGACACGGCACTGCGGGTTGCGGACGTGCCTCCCACATGGATCACATTCACAACCCGAGCGTCCACTGTATCCTGCCTTCCCCAGCCAAAGTGAGGCTCAGGGTATCTAACAACAGATACATAACATTGGTATAAAATCAAACAATAATTAAATCACCTAAAAAACATGTCAAAATCAAATTGAAGTCTAATTAGATGGCTTTCTGCAGGGCTAGGGTTGAGAACAGTAAATGCTCCACTGAATTGAAATTTCAGCCTTCACGACATAGGAAAAAGGCCAAGTAAACAGCTATTTTCATGGAGAAGGGTCAAGATATTAACCAATATACATGGAATTTCATATATAGCTATATAATCCCTAGTGTAGTAAGATAAGACCTTTGGAGCAGGCATTAAAAAAATTTTTAAAAAATTATGAACTGCCCTAGTAGGGCAGAGATTGTTCCTTGATAATTTGTCATCTCCCACCTTGATGGAAACTGGGGCAACCCATCCCACCCCACCCCCCTGCCTATGCCCCTGCACCTGTCTTGCTTCTAACTTAGGTAAAAGGTAAAGGTAAAGGACCCCTGGACGGTTAAGTCCAGTCAAAGGCAACTATGGGATTGCGGCGCTTATTTCACTTTCAGGCCGAGGGAGCTGGCGTTTGTCCACAGACAGCTTTCTGGGTCATGTGTCCAGCAGGACTAAACCACTTCTGGTGCAATGGAACACCATGACAGAAATCAGAGCACACGGAAATACCATTTACCTTCCTGCCACAGTGGTACCTATTTATCTACTTGTGTTGGCGTGCTTTCAGACTGCTAGGTTGGCAGGAGCTGGGACAGAGCAACAGGAGCTCACTCCATTGCAGGGATTCAAACCTCCAACCTTCTGATCAGCAAGTCCAAGAGACTCAGCCATTTAGACCTGCGTCCCTTCATTTCTAACTTATAAGCATTCAGCGGCTAGCTTTGTCTCTCATAGGCTCTGGCTCTGCTTGTCATTGACTCTGAACCTACCTGCTGTGGTCCCCTTGCCTCCCACCCTGCCAGCCTGAATCAGCACTGCTCACAGGTTGCCATGTGGTCAGGATTAATTTGTGAATGGAACAAGGCTCAAGGCTTTGGAGGAAGATCTCACAATGCCAGCTCTCACACATTTTTATTTTGATGGTGTGCATTGCAGGAAAAGTAGAAACAGGAGATATTTGAGAATGAATGCTCCTTTTATTAAGTACATGAAATGTAATTGAAAGTACACCCATCAATTATGCAAAGCTTTTTTTGCTGCTGACAAAATTGAAGAATTTCAATTATCATCAAAGTCAGGATTGTACAGAAATGAGCATGTGCACAGGCGACTAGCTTCCTTCATTTAGTGTGTGTGCATGTTCAAGAAATATCTCCCACCCCCTGAAAAGCTGGAGTTAACCTGAATCAACAAGAATTAGGAGACTCAAGTACGTAGGTGGTATAATAGCTGGTGGGGTGTCCAGTAGAGGAGAGAGGCTGGAACTGATCACCAGATCAAACTGGGATCCTGTAACTTAGGTTCAAGTGCCAACGAGGAAATGACATGAAAACATAAAAGTCATAAAACATAAAAGGTTTCCTGCTGTTGTGGTAATTATTCAATCATTTTGATAATTGGTTATATGTAAAAAATGTTTCCTTATCTGCATTGCATTTGAGTTACATGCAACTATATACAGTATAAGGGAAGAAATGGAGACAGTGAGAGATTTTACTTTCTTGGGTTCCATGATCACTGCAGATGGTGACAGCAGTCATGAAATTAAAAGACACCTGCTTCTTGGGAGAAAAGCAATGACAAAGCTAGACAGCATCTCAAAAAGCAGAGACATCACCTTGCCAACAAAGGCCCGTATAGTTAAAGCTATGGTTTTCCCAGTAGTGATGTATGGAAGTGAGAGCTGGACCATAAAGAAGGCTGATCGTCGAAGAATTGATGCTTTTGAATTATGGTGCTGGAGGAGACTCTCGAGATCAAACCTCTCCATTCTTAAGGAAATCAGCCCTGAGTGCTCACTGGAAGGACAGATCGTGAAGCTGAGGCTCCAATACTCTGGCCACCTCATGAGAAGAGAAGACTCCCTGGAAAAGACCCTGATGTTGGGAAAGATAGAGGGCACAAGGAGAAGGGGACGACAGAGAACGAGATGGCTAGGCAGTGTTCTCGAAGCTACTAACATGAGTCTGACAAAACTGTGGGAGGCAGTGGAAGACAAGAGTGCCTGGCGTGCTCTGGTCCATGGGGTCATGAAGAGTCAGACACGACTAAACAACTAAACAACAAAATATGAAAGATAGAGTGTCCTATGTAGGATTCTACAGAAATAAGCACGCACATAGGTGAATATTAAGCCACTCCCATTAAGCCCCTCTTTCTGCCACTGCTGTGATATTGGGGGTGCAGGTTGCACAGCTCTGGCTATGCCCATCCATTTCTTGAGTGGGTTCCAAGGTCAGCCCGGTAGAGTCAGTTGAGATGGGCTGCAGTGGGGGCTTGCTTCATGATAACGTAGTCTAGAAGAATTAAGAGCCTCAGATGTGTGGGTTGTGTAATAGTTGATGGGGGGTCCGATGGAGGAGAGAGGTTGGAACTGATCTGTAGTTCAATTGGAGATTCTGCAATCCTGGTCAAAGTGCTCAGGAGGAACATATACTCTAAGGATTGCCTGATTCCACAGGCTTTTCTGCTGCTGGACCAGTAGTGACCATACCACTCACATATATCCGGTAGATTTCAGCAATGTTCTTTGCAATACGCTTGTTAAGATTCTTCCAGATATCCTTCAACTGTTTGTAGAAAGAAGAAGGGAGATGAAGGCCTAACAGCTACAACAGTGGCTTTTGAATCCTTCTGACATTGACTTGCGTGTTAGAGATCCCATCCCCTGAAGCCCTTTAAAATTGCATTGGGAAGGTCAGTTTTTTAGGTCAAGAATAGTTCTCAAGGGGCTGTATCCAATGCTGTAAGCAAATCAGGAGAGGCTAATGCAGCAGCACAAAGCATTTCCCCATAACCTTTGTCTACCTTCAGCCATCCCCCATCTGCCAGCTTCTTAACTACAACCCCCCTACCTACCAAGATTCTGCAGGGGGTAGGGTGGGCTCTGCATGTATTGGCTCTGGCTCCACTTTCTGTTGGCCTTCCTGCCTTCTGCTCCATTAGTCACAATGAGCACCAGCCACATACACAACCCAAGGAGTTGTGGCACAGTTTTTAAGCCTTCTCCCACTGAGATTTTGTCCCCATAGAACTTAGTGTTAGATGGATTTGGAGTGTAGGGGAAGATGTATTATTTAGTGATTTTCCTTCCTTTGGCTCATGTGTGTGACAATTCTTATACAGATTCAACAGAGTTAAAAGTAACCATCCTTTGCAGCACAGAATGGACATTTCTGGGACGAAAGCTACGTAGCTTTCTATAATTATTGAGGATGTGTTAGCAGACTGGATCATTTGTGGATTTCACTACTTTGTAAGCCCTCTAGACAGAAGGTTCAGACACAGCTGACTGAACTGTAAGCATATAAAAAAAATGTTTACTTACATAGCCTTGTGCAAGGTTCAGCAGAAACAATAGTGTAAATCAAGACAGGCAAAAACTAGTTACTAAATTGCAAAACACATTGTTGAAGATCAAAATAGACCTTCTTGCTCAGGAGAGCAAAAGATATGCATCCTATCTGCTCATCAGGAAGGTGCTCAGGCAGGCAGAAAGTACATAGGTTAATCTGCTTTGCAAGAAATCCCCTCCAAAGCAAACAGAGTGAAATGACCTCACAGAGTTCTCTCTAGGATTTTTTTTACTAACCCTTAGTCATTAGGAAAAATGAAATTTTATATTTGGCTGCAACATCATTTTCCCATGCTCAGCAGGGTGCAGGATGGGCTCTGCCTGCCATTGTTTCCCTCTACTGTTGGCCTCCCTAGCCTTCTGCCCCTCCTCTCTCTTTTGCAAAACCTAGGTCACTTCTATGTGTACTTATATGTGTGTGTGTGCGCGTATGCGTTTATATATAGTTTTCTTCAGAGTAGACCCACTGGAATCACTGGTGCAAAATAATTAATGACAATTAATTTCAGCGGGTCTATTCTGAGTATAACTAACTTTGGATACAACCCAGACTCCTTTCTGCCATAACAATCTTATCTCTTTGGCTTCAGGACAAAAATCATTGTTGAATATGTTGTGGTGCTTCAGAGAGCCACTACCATCCTTCCCCAAGTACACACATATAAGGCATCTAGGGTTACTTCTACTCACAGCTGTCAAAATTTCCTCGATTAACTTCTCCTTGAGCTCGTCACTGAGATTGTATCCATCCAGGGACTTCCGGTCAGCACCAGCAATCAATGGCAGATTTCCCTCTGAGCTCCGGAGGGAGTCTGCTCTGCGAGTTCAGGTCTTGCCGTTACGGCGAAGCGGGGACCCCAAAAAATCACAGGCGGCGAAGCCTGTGAGTGAGGAGACTCGGCGGGCACCTTTGTGCCCCCCCAAAACCGGGAGGAAGCCTTTTTAAAGGCTTCGGAACAGCAGTGGGTGAGTGGTGCGGTGCTGAGAGTCATCACTCGGTCCGTGGAGCGAAGCCGCGTCGCCATTATCGGAGAGTGCTGATTTCTCCCTGAAAATTGGATTTAAAAGCAACTACCTGTGAGTAGGTTTTAAAGACTTAACTGGATTCGGAACTAATTTAAAAGAAATTTGGCACTGAAATGGGAAAGGTATAAAAAGGAAGTCTGCCTTTCCGGTCTGCAGACAGATCAAAGCAAAGAGACTGCAAAGCTGTAACTTAAGAAGGGCTACTTTTTGAAAGTGAGTAAATCCCACATTAAAAAGAGCAACCCCTCTCTTGCATGCAGGAGCTGAGGGGGAGAAAGATGTACTTTATATACCTGCTTGAAAAGGAAAGAATGAAAATTTATCTGCCGTCCTAAACCCTGGGAACAGATTGCCTGACAGGGAAGCCGACTGGAGGGCTGTCAATTTGCTAAGGGAAAAATCTTAAAACTGACGTTTGATGTAACTCTGTGAAAAGATACAGTATTGCTGGACTGTTTTGAGCTTGGAATTATTTTGGAATTGAAACTGTGGCCTTTCCTGAGACATTGGGGACTTTTAAAGGAGACATTTTGTTGCTAAAATTGTAAAGTGAAGTTGGAAGTATCCCCACCTAGAGGAGATTCTGTTGTAACAGTAACAGTTAAGACAATAGCAGCTAAGCCACTGGAAATTTCCTTTTGAAAACAAATCTACAGACTGACCTTGGCTGTGTGTGAGAGTGTTATGGCAGATGAAAGAACCACTAGGTCTGGAAGACAATACAAGACTGACACTCAACACCAGCGAAGGGCCACAGTATCTGGAGGCATAGGAGCAGCTGCAGCTGTGCAAATAAAATCAAAAGCTATGTCATCGGACGCAGTGGCACAAGCACTTTGCAAAATCAATGAATCTTTGGAATTCTTAACGAAACAGGGGGCTGAAACAATTAAACAAGGACTAGAAACTAATAAACAACTGGCTGAAACTAATAAACAAGTGGCTGAGATCTCTGCAAAAATTGATTTGAATACTACAAGCATTAATGAATTGGGAAAGAAGGTGAACTCTAATACACAGTCTATTGAAAAACTTTCAGAGGAATCGGCTACAACTCGAAAGATTGCTGAGGAAGCTAAAGGTATTGCAGAGGAAGCTAAAGGCATTGCAACTGCTATCCAGGAGAAGATACCAACAGTCCATAAGAAACTAGAGGACCATGATCTGACTTTATCAATGATTGAACTTCAGAGAAAAGAGAGAAATTTAAGAATTAGAGCAGTACCTGAAAGGGAGAAGGACAACCTGGCGGAGCTCCTTACAAAAGAATTCTTGGATTTTTGGCAACAGGATTTGGAGAAGGAAGAATTTAAGATAGTGACTGCATTTAGACTCGGCTCAAGACAAAGTAGCAAGAAGGCAAGAGACTGTTTGATAACTTTAAGATCAAAAGAAGAAAGAGACAAGATTTTGAATTTACACTACCAAAGAACTCTGGAAATTGAAGATTCCTTTGTGGATAAACTGAAATTGCAGAGTTTTGAGAAATTAAAAGACAAAGTGCGAGATTGGCTCCATTATTATCAAATAATGGAGGTTTACAAGTTGGACAGGAAAATTGGCTTCCAGGTGGAAAAATCAAAACTAGAAACAGAACTGATAGAACCCAATACTAAGAACTTGTCAAGAATGTATAACTTGCTGTTGAAATGGAATACACAAGATGAAACAGTGAAATCAGCTATGATAAAGTGGGCACAAGATATTGGTCATAACATCATGTTTGCTGACTGGGAACAGTTGTGGACCACCGGTATGAAATTTACGGCATATAATGCCTTAAAGGAAAATATTATGAAAATGATTTATAGGTGGTACATGACCCCAGTCAAGCTTGCAAAAATTTACCACTTGCCTGATAATAAATGTTGGAAATGTAAAGAAACTGAAGGTACTTTTTTTCACCTTTGGTGGACATGCCCAAAGATTAAGGCTTTCTGGGAAATGATATATAATGAAATGAAAAAGGTATTTAAATACACCTTCCTTAAGAAGCCAGAGGCCTTTCTCCTGGGCATTGTCGGCCAATTGGTGCCAAAGAAAGACAGATCATTCTTTATGTATGCTACAACAGCAGCAAGAATACTCATCGCAAAGTATTGGAAGACACAAGATCTACCCACCTTGGAAGAATGGCAGATGAAGGTGATAGACTATATGGGACTGGCAGAAATGACTGGCAGAATCCGAGACCAGGGAAAAGAGACAGCGGAAGAAGATTGGAAGAAATTCAAGAATTATCTTAAGAAACATTGTAAAATTAATGAGTGCTAGAATGATGTGGTTTTAGAAATTAAGTGGAGTACAGCTGTAAAGATTAAGTTAAAAGAAAAGAAAGGTTGACAATTAGATAAAATTAAGGGTGAGGATTTGCTGAACATAATATTTGAAATGGGAATGCAGAAAGGGGAGGTATGAGGAGGTCGGTGAAGCAAGTTTTAAGAAAATAAGGTTCTGAAATTATACTTGTTCTTTTTTTTTGGGTGTTTGTTTGTATTGTTGTCTGTGATATAATTTGTGAAACTTTAATAAATATTTTATATATATAAAAAAAGAGATTGTATCCATCCAATTCGAGCTTCGTATTGATTATTTTCGTCACAAACTTCTTGGCCTTATTCCTGGCCCAATTCTTGAATTTATCAATCATGCCAAACTCAAATCTGTGGTTCTCACCATGGTCTTCATCCTGGTCCTCATCCAGAGACCGTGTCTTAACTTGGTTTTCATCCTTGTCCAACGTGTCAGCATCAAAGTTACCCAGTGTGCTTGTAGTCAAGGCCAGCAGCATTACAGCTAGCAGGATGCGCCAAGACTTCTTGATGACCCGAGACGAGACTTCAAATTCAGGGTGCCCTGATTTAGCTGACAGAAAGGAATAGAAGAATGGAAGGACTGTCCCTTGTCTCTTCTCTGCCAGAGATGGGGCTCTCTGCATTTCTTATATAGCTCTCTTCAAGCTCTCTCTTGGGTTATGCTACCAGCTATTGGACTAGAACCAAGGTCGTTCAGGTCTCAATGAGGCTTATCACCTTGTTGCTGTTCCAATCTCCAGGCTGCTCAGTGATTTCTGCACAATGTATGTAAGAGGTACATTAACTTTCCAGCAGAGTCATTACAAAGTACACAACTCTCTTGCATGGACTGTGAGTTCTTCCTCATCCAGTCCTGCCAGCTTTTTTCGAATTTCATATCTTTCAGATTTATTTTGTTTCCCTCTTTCATCAAACGTTGAGCTGAACATTTTAAATTTTCCCAGCATCAATTGCCGAACAATATCAACAGTCACTGGCAAAATAAAAAAATTCCTTCCAGTAGCACCTTAAAGACCAACTAAGTTAGTTCTTGGTATGAGCTTTCGTGTGCATGCACACTTCTTCAGATACAGAAGTTGCCAGATCCTTCTATATAGTGAGAAGGTGGGGAGGGGTATTACTCAGAAGGGTGGTGGGAATGGGTGATTGGCAGATAACAGTCACTGGGACAGCCAAAGATACCTTTGCCATACTCAGTGTTTTAGTGCTATTAACAACTCAGTCTCTTTATAAGTCCCAACCCTGCCTTAAGATTTCCACCTTAAGATCACAGTCAAAACAATATTATTTCTCATGGAGGAAGTAATGGTTGAATTATTTCAGTTTCTCAGTGACTTTTTTTTTAAAAAAAGAAAAATAATTTTTTCTCACTGAGAATTCCCTTGTTTATTTAATTTTTTTTTCAACCATAAATCAGGCTTTTCCCTCTACCATAGACACTTTAACAACCAGTTTTCCCTCTATTCATCGTAAAGACCGAAAGGAGACCAAAACCATTTGCATTATATTTAATTATACCAAGGGCATGGTTTCACATGTAGGATTGTAGAGAAATGATTGTGTACATGTGCCTAGAAAACAGAGTGGACTTTTTTCATTTTAGCTTGTGTGTGTGTGTTAGAGAGCTATATTCAACCCCCTAAAAAGAGAGAGCCAGTGTGGTGTAGTGGTTAAGAGCGATAGACTCGTAATCTGGTGAACCGGGTTCATGTCTCTGCTCCTCCACGTGCAGCTACTGGGTGACCTTGGGCTAGTCACACTTCTTTGAAGTCTCTCAGCCCCACTCACCTCACAGAGTGTTTGTTGTGGGGAGGAAGGGAAAGGAGAATATTAGCTGCTTTGAGACTCCTTCGGGTAGTGATAAAGTGGGATATCAAATCCAAACTCTTCTGAATCAACAAGAATTGAGAGCCTCAAGTGCATGGGTGGTATATTAGCTGGGTGTCCAATAGGGAAGAGGGGCTTGAACTGATCAAGCTGTGATTCTGTAACCCAGGTTCAGGTGCCATTTCAGGTGTGGAAATAAAATGAAAACATCAAAGTTATTTAAAGCTTTTTCCACTGTTGGGGTAATTATACGATCATCTGATCATTGGTTATACAACAATAATTCAAACAAATAATGTTTCATTATTCACATTGCATTTAATGATATGCAACTATATCAAAGATAGTTTCCAATGCAGGATTCTACAGAAATGAGTGTGTACATAGGTGAATTTTAAACAGCTCCCATTAAGCCCCTCTTTCTGCCACCACTGTGATATGGGGGTGCAGATTACACAACTCTGGCTGTGCCCATCCATTCCTTGAGCAGGTTCCATGGTCAGTCCTGGTAGAGCCAGTTGAGATGGGCTGCAGTGGGGGCTTGCTTCATTATGACATCATTCAGAAGAATTGAGAGCCTCAGATGTGTGGGTTGTATAATAGTAGGTGGGGGGTCCAATGGGGCAGAGAGGTTGGAACTGATTCGTAGCTGAATCTGGGATTCTTGGTTGAGGTGCCCAGAAAGAACATCTGCCCTAAGGATTGGACGATTCCTCAGGTATTTCTTCTTCTAAACCAGTTCCTATGCCCTTTATTTTTTCCATTGTTTTCAGTGTTTTGCCGACCACATCAGACACAAGCCCCAGAATAGGCACTCCGATCTTATCCCAGCCATCAAGCTGTAGGAAGAAGAAGAGAGGGTAAGGCCAAACAGCTGCAGCAGTGGCTTTTGAACCCTTCCTACGTTGACTTGCCTATGAGAGAGCTCATCACCTGAAGCCCTTTAAAAATTGCATCAAGAAGGTCAGCTAATTAGACCAAGAAAATGGGCAATAGTTTTACTAGAGCTATATCCAATGCTGTAAGCATGCAAACCAGGGGAGGCTAATGCAACAGAACAAACAGAGCATTTCCCCATTAACTGTCGGGATTCAAGCCTAAGTAAGTAGTAACTGGCAACTCTCCAGGCACCTGGCTTGATCTCCTGTTGACCTCCCTGTCTGCATTCCTCAGCAAGATCCAGGCAGAGGTCGCGATAGGCGATCCTTCTCAGTGTGAGAAGAACACACATCCTCTTTGTTGCCCCCCCCCCGGCAGGGGAAAGAGATAGACAGAAACGTATTTACATGCCTTTATTTCTGTCATTGCAGCGTTACAAAAAACATGACTGCTCTCTTCAAACTCCAGCAGTCGAGAGACAAACACTTCCTGTACTTCCTGTACAGCTCATATTACACTCTGAGCTAATTCCGGTGCTTCGCACTGTGAATTGACTGTCCCTCTGTTTCCCACGAACAGTCCCAACATCATGTGAAGTTTTCAAGCTAGCAGCTCGCAGCTGCATTGCTTCTATATCATATCAGTCTGCCATCCGCCAACTCTCACCTGACAGCTTCTTAACTACACCCCCACTCGTGCAGAGCTTTCCCCCTTGCAGAACTCAGCAGTGGGGAGAATGGGTTCTGCATGCATTGGCTCTGGCTCCCTTACCGTTGGCCTTCCTGTCTTCAGCCCCATCAGTCGCAGTGGGCACCAGCCACTACTGGCACATACACAGACAAATAATAATAATTTTTAAAAATATTTATACCCCGCCCTCCCCAGCCAAGACCGGGCTCAGGGCGGCTAACAACCAATAATAAAAACAAGTTGATTGAAATGCAACTTAAAAAACAAGATTAAAATACAACATTAAAACATCAAAACATTAAAATGCATAAATAAAATCTAAGCTTATGACATTAAAAATGAGGAGAGGGGCTTGGAAAATAATGATGATGATGATCTTGTTCAGAGCATACCCATTGGATAGTAATTTTTATTTTATTTTTTGGAGCACTGCAGCAGAAAAATTGTATACTGCTCATCATTTTCATGGTCTGTATCCAATGCAATGCAGGCTGATAAATCAGGATTGAATAAGGCTCTGCCCAACTTAACCTCAGTCACCCTCAGTCATCCTCCACCTGCAGGTCTCTTAAAACCAACCCAATGAATGATACAGCCTGTAAGCCTCCTCCCACTGTGCTTTTGTCCCAATAGAACTAAGTGTTGAATGGATTTGGAGTGTAGGTGGTTTGAGCTGACCCAGGACAGCTGTAGCAGGATTCCTGTGTTGTAGGATGTTGGACTAAATGACTCTCAGGGGTCCCTTCCAACTTTACAGTTCTATGGCAAATGCAACTAGTGTTACGTCTACTCACAAGACCTTTCTTGATCCTCTTGACCTTTCCCTGGAACTCAGCCTGGTATTCATCATTACCCAAAACACCTGTAGTATGAACCAGCAGCATTACAGATAGGAGGATGGGCCAGAACTTCATGATGGGTTGGAATCGGAGTGTCCTCTTTCAGCAGCAGCAAAAAAAGGAAAAGAAAGAAAGAGCTGCTCTTTGCCTCTGCTGTGCCTGAGATGGTGCTCTCTGCCTGCCTTATATAGCCTTGTTTGAGCTTCAATGGGTGATGCTACCCTACTTCTGGACTAAAGCCAAGTGCCTTTCAGAAAGACAATTAGGCAGTTCATGCTGGCATGGTGAACACAGAGCTCATTGCCCAGGCTGAGTGAATTTCCTTGACTCTCTTCCTTGATTGTTTCTCCAATTCGTTCTGCTCTGGGTCCCACACATTTTGATAAACTGATAATTTCTGTGCACAGGTCATGCCCAATTTGCCACAGCTCCCCAGTCATTTTCTTATCTTGCCTCTCCCTCCTATCTCATCAATATGAATGAGTACACTCAAGTCTTGGTTCCAGAGTTCCCAGAGGCAACTGGTTAGCCACTGTGAGAATTGGATGCTGGGCCAGATGGACTTGAGCGACCAGGTTCTTCTTAAGTTCTGATGGCATGAAAGAGTGTGGAAGATCCTACATAGTGCTGTCAGAGAAACTCACGAGCAATACTGTCAGGCTGCTGGGAGCGACTCCCGGCTGGTTGCCCAGGAACGTACAAAGTCAAGGGAATGTTTCTTACTATCCGCTTTCTATACAATATTTACAGAAAGAGGCTATAGAACCCAGCCTCTTGGAAAATGGCATTGATCTGAGTGAATCTCCACCCCCGTATCTCTCCCACTTTCTCATTTGTCTCTCTTATGGGTGCTGCTATGCACCCTCTGTCTTTGAGGTTTTGCTCTCCTACTTTCAAGGCTCGCCAGGTACTGGGAGAGGGGTGGGTGTTGGTTTCTATTTCCCTCACTGAGCAGCAACTGCAGTCACAAGACATTGTTTTGCATTCCACAGTCAGAGTTACTGTTGGATTCCCACAGGAAATGGGAGACTGGATGTGACGTTCACTGGTTTCCTGTTTTTCACTGTTCTCTCGGTTTCTTTGTTAGAGAGACGGTTGCTTCTCTGCTCTCACAGAGGCAAGATGCATGTTTGTATTCTCTCAGCATAGAGAGGAAATAAAGTTAAGAATGTGGCACATACTGTTTATCCTTCTGCTGTGTGGACTGCTCTGCATGGGCTCAAGATGAGACGAGCCTGTATCAGCTTCAGATGGGCCGAAGCTGGTCAAAATCTCACAGTGGGTGGGTCTGAAATGCTTTCTAAAGACACTGTCCATCAGCTGTCACCCCCCTGGTGCTTCCTCCTCCTCCTCTCCCATTATTTCCCAACTTTTCCCCTCATCTGCTTCTGAGCAGATTTACAACCCCTGTGGTAAATCTAAACTGTCTTCCTCTTCCTCCTCCCTGGAAAGGTCAAGCTGGGGAGATGGTCGCCCCCATTCCTCCTCTGCCCAGTCCCTGACACATACATTGCTACACATTTGAAATATCGCATTCAATGGTTGGATGGGGAAGATATGAGCCCGGTTTCAATTTTAATGGAAGGTTATATAGAAAAGTACCTTGGGTATGTGGTGAAAGATATCAGTACCTCCAATGATGGTAAAAGAGAGCCAGAGTGGTGCAGTGGTTAGAGTGCAGGACAAGAACCTGGAGATCAAGGTTCAAATCCCCACTCAGCCTTGAAGGGTTGACCTTGGGATCAGTCCCTGCCTAACCCACATCACAGGAACACGGGGGGTGCTGTGGTCTAAACCACTGAGCCTCTTGGGCTTGCCGATCGGAAGGTCGGCGGTTCGAATCCACAAGGATGGAAAGGGCAAGCGCGAGGGATGCAAAGTCCTCCTTGCTCATATTGCTTTGCTGTTTTCCAAGCACACTGACCTGGTCTCCTTCAGTGTGCAGGATTTTCTTCTGTGTACAGGACTTTAACAGAATAATGCTTTTTAAAACAAAAGGGTTGCTGCTTTTGTTCTTAAAAAAAAGAAATGTGAATGGTATGTTGTGTTCGACTAAGTCTGTAAACTGCCCATTAGCTATTTGATAGTGTTTGTGTGTCTTGCTTGCTTAACAATAGCAGTGTTGATATGTGTTGTGACAAAACCAGCCAAGGGTCTGATGACAAAAACTTAACAAAAAACCCCCTGGTTGATTCCATAATGTAAGCTTTTTAATATGTTGCCGAAATGTTACTTGATTTTTATTATGTTTTATGTGTGTTGGGAGGCACCCAGAGTGGCTGGGGCAGGGTATAAATAGCAAAATTATAAATTATTATTATTATTCTGTTTCTAGAGGGGTAGCCATGTTAATCTCTTGCTATGAAAACCAAAAGCAGCACCATAAAGGCTAACACACTGCTGTAAGGTTTCTTGGAGCAAAAGCTCATGCCTATAAATGTGGCACCTTAAATGTGTTACTTTTTAGGGTGTCACGAGAGATGCTTTATGTTTATTTTTATTTTCTGTGCACCTGCTTGTTGCAGCAAAATGTTCATAGGGCTAAAGAGGAGGTTTCTACCTGCTCATTCAGTTCAGAAGTGCAGAAGCGGCCTAGATTAAGACAGGAACCGAAAATGAATCAATCAAAATACCGGTAATTGAAAGCTTTATTGCTGCTGCCATAATTGATTGATTGATTGATTCATTGATAATTTGATTGTTTTTGCTACAGAAAATGAAACAATGTGACTGGCAGAATCCGAGACCAGGGAGAAGAGTCGGTGGAAGAAGACTGGAAAAAGTTTAAAGACTATTTACAGAAATACGGTAAAATTAATGAATGTTAGAAAAATGTTGGAATGAAGTTATATGGCTTTAGTAGAAATGTTATACGGAATTAAGTATAAATAGATTAATAGAGCATTAAAGGGAAAAATAAGGTTAGAATGTGTTAAGACAATTATAGGATAGAAAACAGAGGAAGATGGAAAGGAATTGCTGAAACAATTAATAGAAGTGGAATACAAAAAGGGAGGTGCGAGGAGGTCGTGGAAATTAGTGAAAGAAAGATAAGATATTGAAATTGGACTGTGTTTTAAATGGTTTTTGTTTTGTTTTGTTAGATGTATGTTAGTGTTTTGCAGTTTGTTTGTTTTTGTATTGTATTGTATTGTTGTATGTTTTTATCTTTTTTGGTTTTTTGTAGTGTTGTGTTTAATTTGTTGGAAAACTAATAAATATTATTATAAAAAAAAAGAAAATGAAACAATGGTTGCTATCTTTGCATTATGCTAATGTTCAGTCAGTTATATTAAAGTCCCTAGTTTTCCATGTAGGATTGTACAGAAGGGGGGCAAATGATCAAACAGCTCCTGATAAGCCCCTCATTCTGCTGCTGCAGTGACCTGTGGGCAAAGGTTAGGTAGCTACAGCCATGCTCAATCTTTCCCTGAGGCAAATATCACCCTGTGAGAGCCAGCATCTCAGGCAGCAGAGTAGGCTCACTTCGCTGCAGTGTGTTTGTGATTGTGAAGGAAACCATTTCTGCCCACCCATCCTGAGAAAAGCAAGCATTCACCATAATCACCAAAAACTCGAGAATCTCAGGTGCACAGGTGGGGTATTAGTTGGTGAGTGATCCATTGGAAGAGAGAGGTTGGACATGATCTCTACATCCATCTTTCATTCCACAATCCCAGTGAAAGTGCCAAGGAGGAACATAATCATGGTTTGAAACATTTCCAATTCCACAAGCTTGGTGTTTTTTCAGTCATCACACACTAGCTGGTTCCATTTGGCTTTCAACTATTGTTTTGCCCCCTTGAACGCAGCCTTGGCAGCTGCTTTAGAGATCTTCCAGGCTTCCAGCATCTATTTGCAGAAAGAAGAAGGAAGGTGAAAGCTTAACTTCTGCGACAGTGGCTTTCGAACCCTCTCTACTTTGACTTGCCTGCCAGAAAACATACTCCCTGAGCTCCTTTTAGGATTGCATCAGGAGGGTCAGTGTAGTAGGCTGAGAAAACTGGTAGTGGGCTTCTTTGGGAGCTATATCCAATATGGCTCTGCCCCCAAACTTCTTCCAAATCCAGAGCAGTGCAAGTGACCCCCAGGTTGGCCCAGGGCAGGGTGCTCTTATTTGGAAACCACCACCCCACCCTGATTGATGCTATGGGCGACGACTATTGCATCAATAGGAGTATAGCATCTAGATCAAGGGAAGTAATAGTGCCACTGTATTCTGCTCTGGTCAGACCTCACCTGGAGTACTGTGTCCAGTTCTGGGCACCACAGTTCAAGAAGGACACTGACAAACTGGAACGTGTCCAGAGGAGGGCAACCAAAATGGTCAAAGGCCTGGAAACGATGCCTTATGAGGAACGGCTAAGGGAGCTGGGCATGTTTAGCCTGGAGAAGAGGAGGTTAAGGGGTGAATATGATAGCCATGTTCAAATATATAAAAGGATGTCATATAGAGGAGGGAGAAAGGTTGTTTTCTGCTGCTCCAGAAAAGCGGACACGGAGCAATGGATCCAAACTACAAGAAAGAAGATTCCACCTAAACATTAGGAAGAACTTCCTGACAGTAAGAGCTGTTCGACAGTGGAATTTGCTGCCAAGGAGTGTGGTGGAGTCTCCTTCTTTGGAGGTCTTTAAGCAGAGGCTTGACAACCATATGTCAGGAGTGCTGTGATGGTGTTTCCTGCTTGGCAGGGGGTTGGACTCGATGGCCCTTGTGGTCTATTCCAACTCTATGATTCTATGATTCTATGACTGTGTACAGTGCCAGATTACCAAATAGGCAGAGCAGGCACTAGCCTATGGGCCCCATGCCTTTTAGGGGGCCCACAACAATAGATCAAAATTCCAACTCAACTTTAGGAATAACGTTCTGGTGGAAAGAGCTATTGGACAGTGGACTGGACTCCCACAGGAGGTGGTGGACAATCCTTCATTGGTGGTTTTGAAGCAGAAGTTGGGTGGCCATCTGCCAGTGATTATTTAGCTGTGCTTCCTGCACTGCAAGGGGGTTAAACCAGATGACCCAACTCTACAATTCTATGATTCTATGAAAACTAGAATTATTTGGAACCACCAGTCCTTACCTGTGGCTCCAGTTTCTGTGGGCCTCCCTGCCTTCTGCCCCATCAGTCTCACTAGACACCAGCTGTGTATCACACACAAACACAAAGCCTTTGCTTAAGGACTCTTAAGAATGTTGTGAATCGCTTGGATAAGTTTTTGTGCCACAAGTTTATTAATAATAACAATAATAATACTAGACAAGAGTGTGCCTCTCACAATCTTATATGATCATTTCTTGTACAAGCCACTGCCGAATACATTGTGGAGACTTTGAAGGAACACAGGAACACAAGAAGCTGCTTTTACCATTATTGTCTGCATTGTCAGCGACTCTCCATACCTTCAGACAGAGGACTATCTATGCGCTACCTTGAGATTCCAGAGATTGAACTGGGGTTTTCTAAATGCAAGGCAGATGCTCTACCATGCTTCCCAAAAACACACATATTGCATTTAGCATTGCTTCTACTCACCTTGTTCTTATTTTTTTTTAATAATGTTTATTAAAGTTTCACAAACAATAAAAAGTTCCAAAATTTAAACATAAGAAAAACTACAAAAATATAAAAATACAAAAACAAAACACATTAAAAATACACAATAAAAAACAGTTAACAAAAGAAGGGAAGGGAAAAAAAAGAAAAACAACAAAAAGAAAAACCAAAAGACAAAACAGAAAATAGATTAGTATTTTCAAATCTTATATTTCATTCACTAGTTTCTTGATCTCCTCACACCTCCCATTTTGTATTCCAGTTCAGATATTAAATTCAGCAAATCCTTACCCTCTAACATTTATCCTCACTCAAGATATTAACCTATTATAAATATCAATTTTCCAATTATCAATCCCTATTTACATTTTCTTAGAAATCTTTTTACCAATACCACTTATTTTCCATCAGACATCGTTTTAACATTCCTTAATTTTACAGTGCTTCTGCAAGTAGTCCTTAAATTTCTTCCAGTCTTCCTCCACCGACTCTTCTCCCTGGTCACGAATTCTGCCAGTCATTTCTGCCAATTCCATGTAGTCCATCACTTTCATCTGCCATTCTTCCAGTGTGGGTAGCTCCTGTGTCTTCCAATACTTCGCGATTAGTAGTCTTGCTGCTGTGGTTGCATACATAAAGAAAGTTCTATCCTTCTTTGGCACCAATTGGCCGACTATGCCCAGGAGAAAGGCCTCTGGTTTCTTCAGAAAGGTATATTTAAATACCTTTTTCATTTCATTATAGATCATCTCCCAGAACGCCTTAATCCTTGGGCACGTCCACCAAAGGTGAAAGAATGTACCTTCAATTTCTTTACATTTCCAACATTTATTATCGGGCAAATGATAGATTTTTGCAAGCTTGACTGGTGTCATGTACCACCTGTATATCATTTTCATAATATTCTCTCTTAAGGCATTACATGTCGTAAATTTCATACCTGTGGTCCACAACTGTTCCCAGTCAGCAAACATAATGTTATGTCCAACATCCTGTGCCCATTTGATCATAGCAGATTTTACCGTTTCATCCTGAGTATTCCATTTTAACAGCAAGTTATACATTCTTGAAAGTATCTTAGTATTGGGATCTAGCAATTCTGTTTCCAACTTTGATTTTTCCACCTGGAAGCCAATTTTTTTATCTAAGTTGTATACCTCTCTTATTTGGTAGTAATGAAGCCAATCTCGCACTCTATCTTTTAATTTCTCAAAACTCTCCAATTTCAATTTGTCTCCTTCTTGCTCTAGAATCTCCCGATATTTTGGCCACTTGGCCTCCATATTGAGCCTTTTTTGAGCTTTTGCCTCCATTGGTGACAACCACCTTGGGGTTTTATTTTCAAGTAAGTCTTTGTATCGTATCCAGACATTAAACAGTGCTTTCCTGACAATGTGGTTTTTAAATGCCTTATGTGCTTTAACCTTGTCGTACCATAAATATGCATGCCACCCAAAAACATTGTTGAAACCTTCTAAATCCAAAATGTCTGTGTTCTCAAGAAGCAGCCAGTCCTTCAACCAGCAGAAAGCTGCTGATTCATAATAGAGTTTAAGGTCTGGCAGGGCAAATCCCCCTCTTTCTTTTGCATCAGTTAGTATTTTGAATTTTATTCTGGGTTTCTTGCCCTGCCAGACAAATTTGGAAATGTCTCTCTGCCACTTCTTGAAACAGTCCATTTTATCCAAAATTTGTAGCGATTGAAACAAAAACAACATTCTTGGCAATACATTCATCTTAATAGCAGCAATTCGGCCCAACAAGGAAAGCTTCAAGTTTGACCATATTTCTAAGTCCTTTTTAACGTCCGACCAACATTTTTCATAATTGTCCTTAAATAAGTTCCCGTTTTTAGCTGTCATGTTAATCCCCAAATATTTCACCTTCTTAACCACTGTTAAACCTGTCTCATTCTGAAACCTCTCTCTTTCAGTCATTGTTAAGTTTTTCTCAAGAACTTTGGTTTTTAACTGATTCAACTTAAATCCTGCCACATGACCAAACTCCTGGATCAATTCTAATACTCTTTTAGTGCTAGATTCTGGCTCCTGTAATGTCAGTACTAGGTCATCTGCAAAAGCTTTCAATTTATATTGTTTAGCTCTGACCATTATACCTTTAATCAGATGGTCCCTTCTTATCATGTTTAACAAAACCTCCAGGACGGAAATAAAAAGTAATGGGGAAATTGGGCAATCTTGTCGTGTCCCTTTCTCTATCTTAAATTCCTCTGTTACCACGTTATTAACTATTAATTTAGCCTTTTGTTCTGAATAAATTGCACTTATACCATTTTCAAACCCTTGACCGACCCCCATCACCTTGTTCTTAGTGACTGCAAGAAAATTGATTACTGCTGGACTTCCGGGTTAGTGCCATCGGCGAATGGCGGAGTTCCTCCGACCGGAGGAACTGGCTCCGTGGAAACTGGGTCTTCCCGCCGCAGCGAAGGTGGGGACCCGCTAGAAATCCCAGGCGGAGGAAGCCTGGGAACGTGGGGTTCGGCAGGGCACCAGGAGCACCTCCCCTACTCACAGGGAACCCCATTTCGGGGTTCCAGAGTGAAGTGGGGTGAGCGGTGCGGTGCTGCGAACTGATTGCTACTTTCACGGAGTGAAGCCGCACAGCCATTGCCAGAGAGCGCTGACTTTTTCCTGTGGACAATTGGATTTAAAACAAGTACCCGTGAGTAGAAACGGAAAATTGGATCAAGAAATATCCTAATTTGGCACCGAAGCGGGAAGGCTCAAAACAGGAAGTCCGCCTTCCGCTTTTTGTACATAGACTGAAGCAAAAACCTTGTAAGCTAAAGCCTGGAAAGTTGTTTAAAAAGTCTAAATTTCCTTCATTTATAACCACTAAAACCCCCTTGGAAGCAGGAGAAAGGGGGGGGGGACTTTGTTTAAGCCTGCAGGAGAGGGAGTGAAGAAAGATAAGTTTCCACCGTCTCTAACCTGGGAACGGGGTGTCAGAGAAAGAAATTTATATATATATATATAATATTTATTCAAAGTTTAAGGTTTCAAAAAGAGAAAAGAACAATACAAAATATAAAAAAGAATACAACAGTAACAGAAAAAAAAGAAAAAGAAGGTATAAAAATACATTCAATTAAAAAAAATAAAAAATAAAAAATAACAGATTAAACCTTTACATAGCTTTCTTCCTTTATTTATTTCCTTGACCTCCTCACACCTCCCAATTTTGTATTCTAATTCAAATCATTTTTTTCAGCAAATCCTTCCAACCTTATTTTCATTTCAGTAATTTAATTTAAAATAATATAGATTAACGTCCTCTCTTTCATCACTTTCATCAACTCATTTTTACTTAATCCTTTATCTCATATATACCAAAACTACCTAATTTTCTTTTTCCAACACCTTTCTAACAGTCCTTAATTTTACAATATTTTTGAAGATATACTTTAAATTTTTTCCAATCTTCTTCCACCGACTCTTCTCCTTGGTCCCGGATTCTGCCAGTCATCTCAGCCAATTCCATATAGTCCATCACTTTCGTCTGCCATTCTTCTCGGGTGGGTAATTCTTGTGTCTTCCAGTACTTTCCGATGAGTATTCTTGCTGCTGTTGTGGCGTACATAAAAAAAGTTCTATCCTCCCTTCGCACCAATTGGCCGACCATGCCCAGGAGAAAGAAATTGTTGGAGAGGTTCTCTGGCTGTGAATGGAATACTTTGACAGATAGCTAAAGAAGAGAAATAAACTGATTCCAATGTTGCCTTTTGCATTCTAAAGAAACAAAATATCTGAAAAATGAAAGTAACTTTCCTTTGTTGGATACAAATTTCTTGGATACAAATAGAAATTGTCTCCTCTAGAGGGAGCTTGTTAAATTGTTGCTGCAGTCTACTTGAGGACTCTACAGCTGTGAGATTAAGATAGTGGGACCAGTCCTTTTGACCTTGAATAAAAATGAGCTGGGAGGAAGTTTTGGTGCTTGCTTTATGCAAGACAAGTGCTTTGTTGGAACAGATGCATGAGAAGATGGATTTGATGAATGAGAAAACGGATTTGATGACTGTTGTGGTCAAAAACTGTGGACAAACAGGGAATATTGATACAGAAACCATTCAGGGACCAACTCAGGAACCTGTATTGATTGGGCAAGAGCAGAAGATAATGGAGGAGGTTGCGGCTGCACCTCAAATAATACAAATGGAGAGATCCGAGGCCCTGCAGGAGCATAAGCCGCTGTTTTTGAAGATTGAAGTTGGAGTGGGCCAGGGGGAGTCTGGAGCTGAGGAGGTTCTTAACTTCGGAGGGACTTTGAAATATGCTCTTAAATATTTTTTGGATTATATTGATGACTGTGGGGAGTGGGACTGTGGGGAATGGGCTGGTTTGATGAAGGGAGATGGAGATAATCTTGGGCTGGAACCTCCCAGAGACCTACTCCTCAATGAGAAAGGAAAGAAATTAAGAAAGAGACCAACAAAAGACAAGGAAAAGTGCAGGTATAAACAAGAAGAAGAAGATCTGCAGAAGGGACATGGAAGAGACTTAAGCGCCTCGGACATAAGATTACCAGGTTGATGGACTAGATGGAATGGACAGTAAGGACTGACATGACCCGAGACCAGGAAGAAGAGACGTTGGATGAAGATTGGAAGAAAATTTATAAAGAAAATTTATTATTTCGGGAATTAGCCTAAAATTAATGAATATTAGGGAAAATGTTGGAATGAAACTATATGGTTTTAGTAGAAATGATATAAGGAGTCATGTATAATTGAGTATTAAGTTTCAAGCTCTAAGGTATTTTACGGTAAAATAAGGTTAAATAAATCAAGGCAATTTGAATAACAGAATATGGGGAAAGATGGAAAGGATTTGTTGAGTTAATTAATAGGTTAATTTGTTAAGATAAATTATTCAATAAAAATTGAGAAAGATGGAAAGAATTTGCTGAAATAACTAACTAAACTAGAATACAAAAAGGGAGGTGTGAGGAGGTCAATGAAACAAGCAAATGGAAGTTAAAGATACGTAATATGGGATTTGTGTTTTTTTCCCCTTTGTGCTGTATTGTTGTATTGGTTTTTATGCTTTGTGTTTTTCTTCTTCTTTTTTATGTATTGTAGTTTCCTATTTTTTCTTCTTTTCTGTAATTCTGAAACTTTTAATAAATATTATTTAAAGAAAAAAAGAAAATTGATTACTGCCCCCATCCTCGTCTTTGTCCTCAATCTGTTCCTGCTCCTCAGACTTGCTCTTACTCTTGTTCTTCACCTTGCACTGACTTGAAATGCTCACATTTGTGATGGATCAGAATCAAAGTGTCCTCCTTCGGATGGCATAGACGAATAGACATGACGAAGAGTTGGCCCTTGTCGCTGATCTGTCTGAGATGGTCTCCTCAGTGAGTGCTGCCTGGCATTTTGTCACCCTCCTCTGTGGTGACACCCGGGGCAACCCGCACCCACCGCACCCCCCCTTCCTCTGCCCCTGTCTCTGCCTTCTTTGTACAGACCTGTTTGAGATGGGTGATGCTACCTACTTTAAACTAAGTGAAGTTTGGTAAGGCAATAAGCCATTTCATGCTGATGTGGGGAACACTCAGCCCTTTGTCAGGGCTGAGTGGATTTCCTCCATTCTCTTCCTTGACTGTTTCTTCAGTTCATTCTGCTCTGGGTCCCACACGTCCCAAATTTCACAGTTTCTGAGCTCAATGAGGAAATTGGCTCACACTCTTTGCAACAGCTCCTTTTCTTCTCTCTCTCCCCACCCCCACCAATCTCATAAAAGTGTATGTGTGCATTAGAAAAATGCTCCAAAAGGATTGTCTTGAACCCACTGAAGCTACCCTATTTTATTTTGTTTTATTTTATTTTATTTTATTTTATTTTATTTTATTCAGGTATGGAGAATCACAAGAGTCCAGTCTGGAAGTTACTATAGCAGATTTTCAAATCCTAATTAGAAACTCATCACTGCATTGTTGTTCCAAATTCCAATTTCTACAATAACTTTAAAAAAAAATTAAGGACATTCCCCTACTTATTTAAGAGGTATATTAACTTTTCAGCAGTATCATTAATGGATAGAGTAGCTCTGTTGTAGGAAAAGTATGCAAGTTGCATCGTGAACTTGTTTGGTTACTGGTGTGGAGTGACCAGTACTCATGCCATTGACCAAGCCTAAGTTATTATGTCCCCAACAGCCATGTCATAGTGTTGCCCTCAGGAGGACTTTGATTAAGATGACCAAGCAGTCCTCAGCGCCCCTTTCTCCACTATCCAGGCTTGAAGACGTGTCTCTCCCAGAGCAGAAGAAAAGAAGAGCCTTCTGAATCAGGTCAATGACCTATCTAGTCCAGCATCCTCTTCTCATGGTGGCAAACCAGTTGTCTGTGGGAAACCTATAAGCAGGATTTGAGTACAAGAGTACCTTCTTCTCCTGAGGTTTCTAGTAACTGGTACCCAGAAGCATTGCTGCCTTAGACCATGGAGGCAAAGCCGAGCCATCATGACTAATAATAATAATAATAATAATAATAATAATAATAATAATAATTCATTATTAATACCCCGGCCATCTGGCTGGGTTTCCCTAGGGCGGCTTCCAACAAAACACTAAAATACAATAACCTATTAAACATTGTTCCAGTAGTAGATAGGTAGCCGTGTTGGTCTGCCATAGTCAAAATAAAAAAATTCCTTCCAATAGCACCTTAAAGACCAACTAAGTTAGTTCTTGGTATGAGCTTTCGTGTGCATGCACACGAAAGCTCATACCAAGAACTAACTTAGTTGGTCTTTAAGGTGCTATTGGAAGGAATTTTTTTATTTTGACTATTAAACATTAAAAGCTTCCCTAAACAGGGCTGCTTTTAGATGTCTTCTAAAAGTTTGGTAGCTATTTTTCTCTTTGACATCTGGTGGGAGGCCGTTCCACAGGGCGGGTGCCACTACCGAGAAGGCCCTCTGCCTGGTTCCCTGTGACTTGGCTTCTCGCAGCGAGAGAACCGCTCATCGTTCAGCCCGGACACTGAGGTCCAGCTCTGAGGGCCTTCTGCTGGTTCCCTCACTGGGAGAAGTGAGGTTACAGGGAACCAGGCAGAGGACCTCCTCAGTAGTGCTGCCCACTCTGTGGAACGCCCTCCCATCAGATGTCAAGGAAACAAACAACTCTCTGACTTTCAGAAGACATCTGAAGGCAGCTCTGTTTAGGGAAGTTTTTAATGTTTAATGCTGTATTGTGTTTTTAATATTCTGTTGGGAAAACCAGCCAGATGGGCAGGGTGTAAATAAATTATTATTATTATTATTTATTTATTTATTTATTTATTTATTTATTTATTTATTCCATTCTGAAGGAAATCAGCCCTGACTGCTCACTAGAAGGACAGATCGTGAAGCTGAGGCTCCAGTACTTTGGCCACCTCATGAGAAGACAAGGCTCCCTGGAAAAGACCCTGGTGTTGGGAAAGATGGAGGGCACAAGGAGAAGGGGACGACAGAGGACGAGATGGTTGGACAGTTTTCTCGAAGCTACCAGCATGAGTTTGACCAAACTGCGGGAGGCGGTGGAAGACAGGAGTGCCTGGCGTGCTCTGGTCCATGGGGTCACGAAGAGTTGGACCCGACTAAACGACTAAACAACAACAACATTGTTATTATTATTTGTGTTCTTGTCTGGCTGGGATGTGTCCTCAACTCTGATGATGCCTCTTGGTTGCCTGGATGGAGATGTGTGTGGGTGTGTGTGGGTGTGTAATCTAGCTTAGTCTGTAAAGGTAAAATCATATGGTCACCCAGAAGGAAATGCAGCCATCGGGCTGAGAATGGTCTCCCCTTCCTTGAAGGCAGACACTGAAGCAAGCAATGTGGGAATAAACAGACTCTCTTTATTAAGTACACAAAGCAAAAAAAATCAGTTATCGAAAGCCTTTTTTGCTCCTGCTGCCACCATGATTAATGAATTAATTACATGGCCGTTCATTTATACTGTATAAATTTAAAGAAATAATATTATATTTGCATGACATTCAATTACAATTACAGTGTGGTGTAGAGAGCCAGTGTGGTGTAGTGGTTAAGAGTGGTAGTCATGTAATCTGGGGAACCGGGTTCATGTCTCCGCTCCTCCACATGCAGCTGCTGGGTGACCTTGGGCCAGTCACACTTCTTTGAAGTCTCTCAGCCCCACTCACCTCACAGAGTGTTTGTTGTGGGGGAGGAAGGGAAAGGAGATTGTTAGCCGCTTTGAGACTCCTGAAGGGGAGTGAAAGGCGGGATATCAAATCCAAACTCTTCTTCTTCTTCTTCTACATTAAAAGGCATGGCTGTCCGTTTAGGACGGTACAGAAATGGGTCTTGTACATAGGTGTCTATTAAACAGCTCTCCTTAAGCCCCCTTTTGTGCCACGGCTGTGACGAGTGGATGCAAATTGTGTGGCTGTGGCCACTCCTCATCTTCCCCTGCAGAGGGTACAAAAGCCAATTGAGATAGGGGGCAGAGTGGGCTCACTTCATTGCAGTGTGTGTTTGTGGAAGTGAAGGAAGCAGCTTCCGCCCACCCTCAATAACAGGAGGAATTTAACATAATCAATAAGAACCGAGAGTCTCCGATGTGTGGGTGGCCCGGTGGAGGAAAGAGGTCGGGGTTCATCTTGAGATCTATCTTTGATTCCACAATGCTGGCAAAAGTACCAAAGAGTCACATCTGCACAGTTCAGACACAAGGTGTTTTCTGTTTCATGGGCTTGTTGGTTGTCCCTCGCTCTCTTATTTTTACCCAAATACATTGCTGAATTTCGCCTTTGCACCTCGGGTTATTGCTGAAAATGTCGCTTTTGCCCCTTTGGCCAAGTATTTTGCAGCCGCTGCTGATGCTGACGCTGCTTTGCTCATCTGATTGGAGAAAGAAGAAGGGATGTTGAGGCCTGATTCCATCAGCAACCCTCCCTACGTTGACCTGCCTGCCTGGGGACCCCTCCCCCTGAACCCCTGTTAGAATTGCATTTGGAAGGTCAGTGTGGTAGGCTGAGAAAAGTGGTCGCAGGCTCCTTTGGGAGCTGGATTCTGCCAAGGCCTGATTCAAATCAGGCATATGTGGATGCCCCAGAGTCATCCATGACTCTCAGGGCAGAGTAGGCTTCAGGCAGGAAGGTGAGGCAGAACCTCTAAAACACTTACAGAGGCAAGCCCTGCAGAGAAGCCCCTTGCATAGGAATGGCATGGACAAGGCAAGATGGGTGCCTTTGCCAAACAGCTTGTAAAGGTACACACTTCAAAAGTGAACCCCCCCTACCTTTAGTCAGTTGTGGGGAGGCACAAGCCCCGAACTACAGTGGAACGTACTAACTCAGAAGGTGGCAAACTCTCCTTCCTTGGAGAGTTTCAAACAGAGTTTGGATGGCCATCAGCTAGGGATGTCTTAGCTGTGATTCCTGCATTGCACGGGGTTGGACCAGATGACACCTGGATTCCCTTCCAACTCTGCAGTTCTATGATTTTATTATTCTACTGCAGGAACAAATCCAGGACAGAACAAGCAGTTGCTTGGGAAATGACTTATAATGAAATTGGGCAAAGGACTAGAGGCATTCCTTTAGGGAATGGTACAGACAGAGGCTCCCAGGGGCCAGAAGAGCACATTTATATATGCAACTACAGCAACTCAGATTTTGTAAGCTCAGAAATGGAGGATGGGAGAGGTCCCAAGGAAGGAGGAATGGCAGCTAAAAATGATGGTGTATGCAGAGTCAGCAGGCTTAACTAGCAGGGTAAGAGAACAAGATGATTGAGTTTATAAAGAGGAATGATTTTTGTGTGTGGAATACGTGGAAAATAACTGGAAGCAAGTGAAAACATGAGCAAGATTAATGTGAATTCAACAGTTACAATTTTGTTTGAGGTAACATGAAAAGGAGGGGAAATTAGATGGTTGGAATAGAATATGCAGTAAGAATGGGAAACTTAAAAGAACCATGGAAGGAGAAGAAGGGAAGTTGGTGTATTATTTTGTTTTATTGGTGGGTGTTTATTTGTGGAAATTCTATAACTGGAAACTTTAATAAAAAATAATATCTGATAAAGGCCAAGTAGTTGCCAGATTGGCCCAGGGCCTGATTCAGACCCTGCCTGGATTGAGGCCATAGGGCAGATGGGAGGCAAGAGCTGTGAACACTCCTAGGATCCAGCCCTACCTAAGGATTTTGTGGGTAGGACTGGGATTTTCTGGATGCAAAGCAAGCAGCACGACCGCTGAGCTCCCATCCTTCCCCAAACTCATCAGAACTGCATGTAGAATTGCCTGTACCCACCTGCTCCTTGAATTTTTCAAAGTCACTTTTCTCTTCCACTTTAGCCATGTCTCTCTTAGCTGTGTCGCTCTTAGCTGTGTCGCTGTCATCCTCCTTGCCCTGAACCGAAATGCTCAGAGTCAAAACCAGCAGTGCTGCAGATAGCAGGATGGGCCACAACTTCATGATGGGTCAGATTCGGAATTCCTCCTTCGGCTGGCAGAAAGGAATAGAGGTGAGGAAGGGTTGCTCCTTGTCTCTGCTCTTCCTGAGGTGGAGCTCTGCCTTCCTTATATAGCCCTTGTTGAGGTCTGTTGAGTGATGCTACCTATTTCTGGCCTCAAATCAGAAATAGGGAGAGCAATTGGCCATCTTGTGTTGGGAACACTGAGTTCCTTGCCAGGGCTGAATAGATTTCCTCCATTCTCTTCCTTGACTGTTCCTCTGGTTCATTCCACTCTGGGTCTCACCCTTCCTGGGTTAGACATTTCTGATATTGACTCCAAATTTGCATCATGCAAAGTTTGCCACAGCTCCCCAGTCCTTTTGAAAAAAATAAGCAATGTTGCTTCCTGTGATGGGATGATGAGCTGCTTGTGCATAAAATAGTAGTCCCTCAGAGTTTGTTCAAGCCCACAAACTTCTGTTTGTGACAGAGCCCCTCAGACATGGCTGCTCTAGTCACTTGCAGATTCCGACAGTGGTTGCTTTCGGAATCGTTTCCAGCATAAAAGCTCCTTAACGGAAACACGTCTCCTGGACTCACGGCGTGACAGTTTCCGGCGAGGAGTGGGTCTCCCTATGGGAGCTTCAGATACCCCCCCACTGTTCTCGCTGGACATGTCCCTGAGCCCTCCCTCCTGCTCGCTTTCCCTCAGAGATCCACCTCTCCCCCTGCTGGTTCCTGCTTCAGCTGCTGAGTCTCTACCAGCCTCCGTGAGCCCTTCCACCACCTGTTCCTCCGATGGCAGTTCCCTGACATCCACCTCCCCTCCAGGGCCCCCTTCACCCCCTCCCGTTCCCTCTCCTCTGGGTGGTGAGGAGGTAAAACCACGAAAAGAATCCTCTTCATCTTCAGACGTCTCGAACATTTCCCTCCATCGGTCGCCGTTCCGGCTCGCTGAATCCTCCTCCTCCTCGGAATCTGTGAACCCCTCCAACTCCTCTTCTTCGTCGGTGGTGGCAAAGTATTCCCTCCGGAACCTCGCTACAGGCTGAGGTTTACATGGGAACCTCTGATGAAAAGTTTCTATTAAAACCTCGTCATTGACATCCTCTGCCATGACCCAGGTGTTTTCCGACTCCGGTTCCCCTTCCCACATTACCAAATACTCTACTTGATCTCCCTTCCACCTGGAATCGAGGATCTCCGCTACATGGTAGCTTTGTTCCCTTTCCTCTATTGCTGGTCCCCGAGTGACCCTCTCTTCTCTGTCCCCTTTATACGGTGACAGCAACGACCTGTGGAAAACTGGGTGCAGCTTCATGTGGTTCGGTAACCGGAGTCTGAAAGCCACTGGGTTGACCTTTTGCGTGACTTCAAATGGGCCCAATCTTTTGGGTCTTAACTTCTTACAACCCCCTTTGAAGGGTAACCCTTGGGTTGACAGCCACACCTGGTCCCCCACCCTAATGGTTTCACCTTCTCTTCTGTTTTTGTCTGCCTGCCTCTTATATTCCTCCTTGGCCCTGTCTAAGTTAAGTTGGAGCTGGCGATGGATCGCTTCCATTTCTTCTACGAACTGCTCGGCAGCTGGAACGCTCCATCTCTCCCCTCCCCCCCCTGGGAAAGCCCTGGGATGGCACCCGTAATTAGCCAAAAAGGGGCTCATCCCCGTGGACACGTTCACCGCATTGTTGTAGGCAAATTCCGCCAACGCCAGCTTCTCCACCCAATCATTCTCTCTGTCATTGACATAACACCTCAAATATTGCTGGAGGATGCCATTGGCTCTTTCCGCCTGCCCGTTGGTTTCAGGATGCCGAGCAGTCGAAAAATTGACCTCTACATGCAGTAAGCTCATGAGCTTCCTCCAGAACCTGGAAGTAAATTGTTTCCCTCGGTCTGAAACCACCCTCAAGGGGGTGCCATGCAACCTAAACACATTTTCTACAAACAATTTAGCGGTTTCTTCTGCCGTGACAGCATGTGAGCAGGCTATAAAGTGGGCCGTTTTGGTTAACAGGTCTACCACAACCATGATGGCTGTTTTCCCTCTGGACTTTGGCAGATCAGTCATGAAATCTATTGCCACTGCCTCCCATGGTCTTTCAGGTGTGTGTAGCGGTTCTAATAACCCTGCCGGTGCCCGCCTCTCCCCTTTGGCTCGCTGGCATTGGTCACACCCTCTCACATACTCCCGCACATCTTCCCTGACCTTGGGCCACCAAAATTCCCTGGTAACCAGCCACATGGTTTTGTGTTGCCCAAAATGCCCTGCTGTGGGGCTATCGTGCAGCTGCTTGAGTACCTTCTCCCTCAAATCACCTTCAGGTATATATAACGCTCCCTTGTAATACAACGCCCCGTTTCTCTCCTCAAAACCTCCGGGTTTATCTCCCTCCCTCCTGAGACCCCTGAGTTTGTCCTGGGCGTATTCATCATTCTCCGTTCCCTCTACCAGTTCCCTTTGCCCCACCAATGCTGCCCCACACACCCAGCGGTCCTCTGGAATGACATGTCTTTCTTCGGGTGCTCCCTCCCCCTCCAAATATTCAGGTTTGCGTGAGAGAGCGTCCGCCCTAACGTTCTCTGGGCCTGGCACGTAACAAATCTCAAAGTTAAATTTGGAGAACTCCTGGGCCCATCTCAACTGCCATTGGTTGAGCACTCGTGCCGTTCTCCAATACTCTAGGTTCTTGTGGTCAGTGCACACTTGCACCTTATGTTGTGCACCAATTAGCAGGTGCCTCCATCTCCGGAAAGCCTCATGAATAGCAAGAAGTTCACGGTCGTACACTGTGTAGTTCCTCTTGGATTTGTTCAGCTTTCGCGAAAAAAACGCACACGGTCTCCACTCTGACTCCTCCTTCCCTGGCTGCAGAAGAAGCACCGCCCCTATGGCTCTGTCTGATGCGTCTGTTTCGACTCTCAGCTTTTTTTGTAAATCCACATGCAGAAGTTGTTCTTCAGAGGCGAAGGCCCTTTTCAGTTCCTCAAAAGCTCGCTCCGCCTCCTCAGTCCAAACGAATTTCTTCTTACTGCTGAGACAGTCCGTAATGGGCGCCGTCAGGTGGGCAAAGTTTCGGATGAACTTACGATAAAAGTTCCCAAACCCTAGGAACCTCTGCACATCCTTCTTGGTTTTGGGTGTTTTCCATTCCAGCACTGCCTGGACCTTGCCGGGATCCATGGCCAATCCCTTGTCTGACAGGCGGTACCCCAGGAACTCCACCTCCTTGGTATGAAACTGACACTTCTCCAGTTTCACCCACAGCCGGTTGGCTTGCAGCCTGCTCAACACTTCTCTGACGTCTCTCACATGCTGCTCCTCATTCTCAGAATACACCAACACGTCATCTAGGAAGGCCACACAATTCTTGTAAAGCAAAGGCCCCAGTACGTGATTCATAAACGATTGGAAGCACGCCGAGCCTGCTTGTAAGCCAAATGGCATAACGAGATATTCAAATGCCCCCAAAGGGGTGAACATGGTGGTTTTCCATTCATCCCCTTTACTTATACGTATCAGGTTGTACGCCCCCCTTAGGTCCAGCTTTGTAAAAATCTTTCCCTTCCGCACCCTGGTCAAAATGTCGTCAATCCTGGGCATAGGGAAGGCCAATGGTTCTGACACTGCGTTTAACCCCCTAAAGTCACACACAAGTCTCGGCTTGTCCTTGTTTTTTTTATCCACAAAAAACACTGGGCTACCTCCCACCGCTCTGGACTCTCTGATGAAACCTCTCTTCAGGTTCTTGTCAATGAACTCTCTCAGCTCCTGCATTTCTCTGTCTGACATGGCGTACAACTTGCCTACAGGAAGCTGTGCCCCAGGGAGTAAATTGATTTGACAGTCAAAGGGTCTATGCGGGGGTAGTTGGTCAGCTTCCTTCTCGCTGAACACGTCGCTGAGATCTGCGTATTGTGGTGGTACCTTCACTTTCTCCATTACTTCCGTCCCTGCTAGGGTGGCTTGGGCCCCTGCTGAACCCTTTCCCCCTTTGCAGTGTTCTAAGCAATGTGCTGAACCAAAGGAAACCACTCTCTGATGCCAGCCCACCAGCGGATCATGTAACGCTAGCCAGCTCATCCCCAAAATAATAGGAGCTCCTCCCAAGGTGGCCACATTTAACGCTATCAGTTCTGTGTGCCTTGCCACCTTCATTATCATTGGGACGGTCTGCAAGCTGACTTCTCCTCCCAACAATTCCCTGCCATCGATCGTGGTCACCTGCAGGGGGTTGCTTAAAGGGATAGTCTGTATCTGGTGTTCAGCTGCAAACTCTTTGCTCATGAAATTGCAGGAGCTGCCTGAGTCCAACAGCGCCTTTATCTTTAGGGGGTGTCCATTTTGCAGCTCTAGCGACACTTCTATCACTAGGGCAGGTTTGGGAGGTTCTGGCGTGGGCACTTTCACTGCTCTTTGGCCTGGCTGCTGTGCCCCGACGGTGGCAACCAGGCGTTGGCTTTTACTTGCTCCGGTTTTTCCTCCTCTCTTCCCTCAACAGCTCCCACCATCCCTTGCCATTCCTTCCTCTGGGGGCAGACTCTGGCAAAGTGACCTGGCTGTTGGCAGAGACAGCATTTCCGGGCGCCTTTTCCCTCCTTCTTTTCCCCCTCCCTGGGCTTTGAAACTGCACGCGCGCGCGCTGTTCCGATTTCCATCGGCTCTGCCGGCGGGAAAGTTGTCTCTGGAATGTCTGGAATGCGGAACTCCTTCCAACATTCCCCCTTCCCTTCCCGCCTCTCCAAAGCTTTCGCCTCCTGGCGCGCTCCTATGGTCAGCGCAGATTTGGTCAGCTGATCCATAGAATCCGCCCTGGGACCCCGGGAAAGTTCGTCTTTCACAGCCGAAGCAAGGCCTTCTTCAAATAGCATTTGAATGGGTGCCGCCGATAAGTCCCACCCCAATATGTGAACCAGCATGGTGAACTCAGTCCAGTACTCATGGACAGATCGGCTCCCCTGCTTGCAAGCCATTAGCTGTCTGCGCACCACTCCCTGCTCAATATCGCTGGAAAACATGAGATCCATTGCACGAAAGAACTTCATGGTGTCCTTTAGGGCGTCATTATGCGTTGCCATCAGGGGTCTAACCCAGTCCCTCACCCCCCTTTCAAGATGCCCAATCACGAAAGCCACTCGCGATTCCTCGTCAGGGAATTCATCAAACTGCACATTGAGGGCATATTGCATCTCTGTTCTAAAGGCATGGTAGTCCTTGGGGTCCCCCCCCCAAACTTCTGCACCGATCCTGGTACCTTTCTGGTGAACTGGGTGGCTTTCCCCTTCTTGTCTGCATCCTGAGCCCTTCTCTCCTCAAGCCTCGCCGTCTGCAGCGCCAGTTGGATCTCCAACGCTTGGTACCTTTCTTCCAAGCTTGGACCAGCTCCAACCCCTGCTTCTCCGGTTCCGGCTGGGTCACTCATGATGCCTTCTCCTGCACACACAGCTTACAAAGACTGTCGGAATGCTGTGATGGGATGATGAGCTGCTTGTGCGTAAAATAGTAGTCCCTCAGAGTTTGTTCATGCCCACAAACTTCTGTTTGTGACAGAGCCCCTCAGACATGGCTGCTCTAGTCACTTGCAGATTCCGACAGTGGTTGCTTTCGGAATCGTTTCCAGCATAAAAGCTCCTTAACGGAAACACGTCTCCTGGACTCGCGGCGTGACAGTTTCCGGCGAGGAGTGGGTCTCCCTATGGGAGCTTCAGATACCCCCCCGCTGTTCTCACTGGACGTGTCCCTGAGCCCTCCCTCCTGCTCGCTTTCCCTCAGAGATCCACCTCTCCCCCTGCTGGTTCCTGCTTCAGCTGCTGAGTCTCTACCAGCCTCCATGAGCCCTTCCACCACCTGTTCCTCCGATGACAGTTCCCTGACACTTCCCCAACATACTTAAGAGGTACATTAACTTTTCAACAGTCTCATTAATGCGTACAATAACTCTGCTGTAGGAACAGTATGCAGGTTGTATAATGTGCTTGGTTGGGTACAGGTGTGGACTGACCAGGACACTGATGCAAGCCTAATTGCAGGACGTGCGTGGCGCTGTGGGTTAGCCATGCTGGCCACATGACCTGGAAGCTGTATGCCAGCTCCCTCGGCCAATAAAGCGAGATGAGCGCCGCAACCCCAGAGTCGGCCACGACTGGACCTAATGGTCAGGGGCCCCTTTACCTTTACCTTTACCTGAGGTGGACTTGGAGTTATATGACTCCCAAGTCCTCAGTGTCCCCCTTTCCACTATCCAGGCACTATGTACAGACAAAAGAATAATGACGTCCGTTCTCTCCAGCTCCGAAAGAACAAACAGGCACAAGTAAAAAAGTACATACAGCGGAAGAGATAAGACAGTCTTCCATTCCCCACACACTTCTCAGACAGGCACAAATGCAGCATTGGAGGAGGGAAATTGCTAAAAAAAACTTTCTCCTGAAGCATCTGTGCCCTCCCAAAAGAGTCATCTGCAACCCTTAAATGAGGAGGCCAAGATGGCGACGGAGGTAGCAGCCTAATTAGAGACTCCGATTTTAACTAAGCGTTTTTATTAATTTTAGCCTCTTCAAGACCCCAAAACTGCACCTTAAGGACCTTAAAGACTGTTGGCTGTCTGTCTTGTCGCCTCGTTTTAATTAGTTTATTCTTTTATTCTTTTATTGTTTTATCGTCGCACTGTTTACTGATACTGTTACACTGACTTACAACCTTGGAGCTCCCGGACGACGGATTGGCTTGAAATACAACCAAAGAAGCAGAGGAAACTGCTGAACTCCATTGAGCCTAACCTCGATAAGATAAGTCCAAGAACTCCCCCATGAATACCTTCCCGCCCCAAGTTAAGGCTTAAAGAGGGAAAGGTAGGGAGTCTCCCTGATCCAACAGCCTGGACACCGGTTTTCCAAACTTTACCTCTACCTTTATTTCTACAATAAAGTGCCCAATAAGGGAAGCTCTCAACCTAGAGAATGGTGTTTACAAGACAGAGCTATAAAGAGCTGGGAATCCCCCTCACCAAAGCGGCTGAACCCTCTACAAGAGGAAGGCAGGCGAAAATATCACAATACTTTAAACCGAAAACAGACAAAATAAATAATGCTGACAAACAACACCCCCACGAATGGTCCATAGACTGCACCAGGTACGGGGAGCTAATGGAAATAGACGAAGAAGGGGTGGGAGTCAATCTGGCAACGGAAATAAAACAAGTTGCCATAGAAGATGAAACCTCAGTGATTCAACTGGGGCTGGGGCAGGAACAAGAGTCACAAGAGGAAAACCCAGTAATTAAGACAGATGAGCCCTCCCAAAGACCTAGGCCCGGGGAGAAGATGGGGTTTCACATTGTGACGAATGAGGACCTGGAGGACACAAGAGCCCAATATCTGGATTTGGAATGCCTCCCCTACATACTAACAGGGCTATATAATGATCTGTTAAACGAACAGAAGTTGCAGATAGACAGAGAACTGGGACACATCAAAGACTTCCTCTCAGAATGCTTGGGCCTACTTACCACTCTGACTGAAATAACTAGGAGAATAGACAACTTGCATTCATATAAAATTCTCTCTAGCACACCAAACGATAACACCAGCAAGGAAAATAAAACCCGACATAATGTGGAAAAAAGGAAAACATCTAGGATCAAAGCAAACCAGAAGGGAAACTTGGTTGACCCTAAGAAACCCCTCTTAAAGTGGAAGTGCCCCAGGAATAAAGAGAAGAAGCCCAAGAATGTAAAAATGGGAAGGAAGACAAAGCTCCCATCTCGAACAAAGAAAATGAACCTCACAAGACTATTCAAGCTATTAGAAAATTCAAATCCAACGAACCCAGCTAACCCAGTCCTGCCACCCCTTGATAAAAGCCCAAGCCCAAGCCCAAATAAAAACCTCCATAAGGCTGGGCTTTCAATTCAACAGAGGAACTCCATAAGGCTAGGCTTCATAATTCAACAGAGCAACTAGTGCTCCCGAATGGAACCGCGGGAAAATCAAGAGAAAACCCGATACCTAAGCAAGAAACTACTCCTAAAACAACATACTCTCGCAGAAATCTAATTCTAAATAAACAAAAACTCATCATCCTACCTGTATACATGCACAAAGATCTCCTTTCTCCAGCACGACAGAGAATTTATATTCTCAAGAAAACTGAATTAGCCATTAGAGGGTTCGTCCCAGCAGAAAACATCATTAATGTTAAAATTCTGCCATCAGACAAGGACCTAAACAGAGTTGTGGTAACATTCAGAGACTGGCACACAACCAAACTCGTTTCAGACAATAAGGACAAGCTGCAAAGAGTTGGCTTGCAGGTGACTCGCCTATTTGAAGTGTCTGGTACTCCCATTCCTCTCATCGAAACAATCAAGACTGATAAGATAAAAATAAAGCCGACAATGTCTATGACGGATGAGAACTGTAAGATGCTTCAACTAGAGGCAGACAAAGCCCCAAATCAGCTGGCTAAATGACCAAAAACCCTACCCCCAAACCACGTACCAGATGAAAGCTCCAACATAGAGAAGGAAAACCGCTTTATAGTAACTATTGAACAAATACATAAAGCTCAGGACGCACTAATTGAAAGATTAGCATCCATAAGGAAATCTATTACACTCCTAGCCACACCCGTCACCAGGGAATTTAACTATCCAACCCATACCACAAAACCTTTATCCAACAGTGAGTGGATACTAAGGCTATTCCTATCGCCAGAGGAACTCGGACCTACGGAACCACCTATAACAAAGAAAACAATAACACATCAAGCTGAAATAGCGGTACCACCAGGCAAGAACGGTTCAATCTTTGTGGACAACCTAGGAGCCCTAGACACCATTCACATGGACTGAAATAAGGTCACGGGGAAAGAACGCCCCTCTGGGACATTAAAATACGTCCAAGTTCACACCGTGCTAAAATGTCCCACTACACCCCCCAAAACGGACATAATGAATGATAAATCCCAAATTGGCTATAAACCTAAGTTTGATTGTCCCTTGAGATGTCTGACAACCAAAAATCACAAGCTGACCACCTGTACGTGGAACATCGCAGGGTGGGGAGCTAAAAGCAAAGATCCCAATCTAATGGACTTCCTCACTAAATTTGACATCCTGTTCATCCAGGAATCCTGGTCGATAGACGACCTCTACCTGGATAATTACCAATCGTGTATTAAAAGAGCAACACCTAGTCAAAGAGGGGGCAGGCCCAAAGGGGGCTTAGCCTTACTGTTCTCAACGCAGATACAAGCTAATATTATCCAATTACCCTCCAATGATGAATGGTCTGTAGCAGCAGTTTTAGATTTTGGACAAAGCAAACTGCTATGCATAAACTTATACTTACCTACATGTCGTCGGCAGGCACAAGTAGAACAACTATGGAAAGAAGTGGAAGCCCACGTGGTGCAATGGAGGAGACAACACCCGTCAGCCATGATATTACTAGCTGGTGACCTAAACGCAAGAGTGGGCCCTAACGACAACGCCCTATATGCACATTTTCACCAGTGGCCTCCAGAAATGGAAACTATCCCACCCCTAATGATAAGATCATCCTACGATAAGACATGCAACATTGGAGGACTACATTTAGCACACATGGCCTACAGACAGAATCTACATTTACTGAATGGGACTATAAAAGGAGATTATCCGGGTCAATACACATATTGGTCAGGACACAAACTGTCAACGATAGATTATTGCATTGTTTCCCAGGACCTGATCCCTAGGATATCAAAATTCACCATTACAGCAAGAGCTGAAAGCAATCATTTACCTTTATCCCTCGTGTGTGATTTACCCTTCGATCTGCCCAAACCACAACGCAGATATCGACCAGATCTAACACCCGGAACAGGCCTCAAGAAAATCAGATGGAACGGACAAGTGAGCGAGCGGATTTCTAACTGGTATAAAACTGAGGAGAGCTACCGTCTCTCAAAAGCAATTATGGAAGGGTGCTTAGAAATAGAGGAGAGTGCCCCGAACATGATGACAACATATGAAATGCTTATACAAAAAATTCAAGAGTTTGTTGTAAAACCGAATTCTAAGTCTCCCCACCGTCGGAAAACTTCCAGGGAGTGGTTCGATCATGAGTGTATTACCTCCAAAAAATCATTGATCCACTCCTTCATCTGCCATAAGGATAATCCAACAGAGGATAACAGACAAAAGATGCTTGAAGCCAAAAGAAGTTACAAAAAACTTCTGACACAAAAGAAAAGATACACAATGAAGTTATTATGGCAGCAACTGATAGAGGCCTCCAAATCAAGTAACCCATCATTATTCTGGAGAATCGTAGCTGTACAGCCGGATAGGGGCCTATCACAACTATCCTGCTGCATATCAATGAAAGCCTGGGAAACGCACTTCCATAATCTTTACGAGGAATCCAGCGATGAGTCCTATGCATTAGACATACCGGATGATCAGATACAGCCATGGCCAGCAGTCTCATTAACAGAGATCCATCTGCTGATTGACCAACTAAAGAACGGGAAAGCCCCCGGAATTGACTGTATACCAGCGGAACTATTTAAAACCAATGCGAACTGGTGGGCCCCCTTGCTAGCCTCTCTGTTCACATATATAGATAGAACCGCACAGATCCCACACGACTGGGGGACTTCCATCATTATTCCCATTTACAAGAAAGGCTCGAGGGATGATCCCTCCAATTATAGACCTATAAGTCTCCTGAACATAATAAGTAAATTATACGCTAAACACCTCAGTGAGAAACTGTGCGAATGGATAGAAAGAGCGAAGATTCTTGATGATGCACAGGCAGGATTTAGACAAGGGAGATCCACAATGGATCACTGCCTGATCTTACAGCACCTAGCTGAGAAATACACGTCGCAACACAATCACCACCTATTCGCAGCATTTGTAGATTTTAAAGCAGCCTTTGACTCCATCCCAAGAACTCGACTCTGGGACAAACTCAACAAATCATCCATAGACCGACGTCTGCTGCTACTAATATACAAACTGTACAACAACACACGACTTCGCATAAGATGCAGCCAAGAAGGTCAACTCTCTAATTTCATTAGAACAACAAAGGGTGCATTTTGGCCCCCTTTTTGTTCAACATCTATATAAACTCCCTAATAGACCACCTACAAGGAGCAGATACACACGCCCCAAAATTAGCAGACAAAAAACTGCCTATTCTACTCTATGCAGATGATGCGGTTATATTGTCCCAGATTCAGATGGGCCTCAAAAGAGCTCTTAACAGCTTATCCCAATATTGTAGAGAAGAGAAACTAGCAGTGAACTACCAAAAAACAAAAATCATGGTTTTCTCTAACAAAAGGAAAATATACAGATGGAATTTAGACAATCAGGAGATTGAACAAGTGACATGCTTTAAATATCTAGGAGTGATATTCCAAGCATCAAGGAAGAAGACTGCCCACATAAACTACAGCTCCTTCACAGCTCAAAAAAGTACAACGGCAATCCTAAGATTCCATCGTACAACGGGAGGAAATTTCATTCCTGCTACAATTAAACTATTCGTTGCAAAACCAACAGCACAAATCCTATACGGCACACCACTCGTCTCCCTCTCTAATCTAGACCCATATGAGAAGATACAATCAGGTTTCCTTAGATCACTCCTGCAAACACCTAAATGCGTCCCAAACGCTGCCCTACGACTGGAAGCGGGCTTATACAGCATTAAAGCCAAAGTATGGATAAGAACCTTATGCACTTGGCTAAGACTTAACAACTCGCCGGTTGGACTACTTTCCCTGATGCTTCTTGACAAATTCCAATCTAGCTGGTTGAAGGACATTCTCAGAAAACTGGCCACATATGGTCTCTCCCCAGACTATTTATTAAGTTTAGAAGGGGGAAGGGCCAAGAACATAATCAAAGAAAGGCTGGGACACTGAAACCCAAAATGACTTTAACCAACTTCCGATAACTTATAAACTTCTATACAATTCCCAAAGGCCCCATCTAGCAAACTATCTCAAAGTTCTAGACAACGCTAAACACCGATGGGCATTTTCCAGGGCCCGCTTTAACGCTCTCCCTTCAGCTCTTCTAGAGGGAAGATATAATAAAATACCGATCGAACAAAGATTATGTCCCTGTAACAGCAATGAAATCGAAACCTGGGCATGTCATCTTATACTGCCCATTATATCGAGACTCAAGAAAAGAGCTGATCGAACTGATTCTGAGGAAAATACCTCGTAGTACAGACGACACCTATATCAGACACCTCTTAGCTGACAAAGAGCCCGAAATTAAGAGGTCCGTAGCAAAGTACTGTTACATTGCAACAAGAATAAGACGAACAATGATGTCTACAAAGGAGTTCAAACTGTAAACATCGAAAGAATGATAATAAACAGTAGCGACTCCTGAATTGAATTTTAAAAACTTAAAACTCAAAACCTGGTCATAAATATAAGCACCAATTCTGAGAATTGGCCATATTTTTACTGCTACTTGTAGCACAATACTACTCTTAATGTCATATTTTATAAATTGCTTCCTGGTCACTGACCGTATTAAAGATATTTGATTTTGCAACCCTTAAATAGCCCATGGCTGATTCTGTAGTTACAGCCTCCTGCCCAGTGGTGCAGTAGGAGAAGCTACATGGAAAGAGATGCTGAGACCTGTTCTCCAAAGGATTTGGAAGGCAGCATATTGACTACATCAGCCCCAAAGCCTGAAAGAGTTCTGCTACTGTTCTACTGGGGCTTGGCACTCACCCCAGAGGTGGGAGCAATTGTGAGAGGTTGGCAAGGAAAGGCAAATCAGGATCCTACAGATCTCTCAATGGGCCCTGCTAGCTGAGGCATGGAAGATGTTGCTCAGAAAAGAGCAAGAGGCATATGAAGGCTTAAGAGGGCTGCGGAGGCTTTCCTCTCCTGTGGAGGAACCCCCTCTGGGAGAGCTGTCTGTGATGCCTAAAAAGCATACACAGCTGATTCTGCAGTCACATCCTCCTGCATGTCTGGAGCAGGCAAAACTACAAGTGGGTCATTTTGAGAGTCTGAAGATAGTGGAAGAGCCACGTCCTCAAAACTAGATAGTGGAGAAGGAGCGACTAAGGTCTTGAGAGTCATCTAGGTCCAAGTCCTCCTCAGGGCAACTTTGCCATATGGATGTTGTGGACTGTCAGGGAACTGACATCGGAGCCAGAGGCGGAGGCAAGGCTCCCGAGCGATACTGGAGAAGGGCCCAGCAGGGGGAGAGGCAGCTCATCAGCTGAGGAAGGAAATCAGTGTAACACCAGGGATAAAGGGGGGCAGATGGGGGAATCGGCAAGGGGGCTCCAGGACTCCTCGCCGGAGACCAGCGGGGAGAGCATGGGTCCTCCGCTACCCACACTCTCCCTGCGCAGAAGACTTCCGCGCAGGGAGAGTAGGAGGAGACTTGGAGTCAAACAGCTTTTGTGCTGGAAAAGGTTTAAGAAACTCCCACTGACGGATTCTGCTAGCGACTGAAACAGCCACGAAGTGAAGGGCTGTCTAGACAGAAAGGTTTAACAAGGCAACCTAGCCAGGAGTGGCGGCAACTTACGCACGAGCAACCCCTATATTTATGACAGCAATCCGTCAGTCACTGACGTTGCTTGTGTGCAGCGACAGGCAGGCAGCATAATGAGCCAAACCGAAGAAGCCGGCGCCACGGAGGGAGCAGCTGGAGTGCAAAATCTGGTGGAGAGGAACCGAGATTTGGAACAGCATGTGGCTCTTCTGACGGCGTGGTTGGAAGAAAGGCGGGCTCACGATGCACAGGTCAGACCCACCCCCGTAGGAAGGAAGGTACTGGGACTGGTACACAAGTTTGGGGGGAAGCCCCAGGACTACAACGCGTTCCGAACGGAAATAGAGTACGCTTTGGAACTGCAGCATAAGGATTTTGCGGACGATGGGGAGAGGGTGGCCTATATTGTCGGGCATCTGCAGGATGGGGCCAGGGAATGGATCAGGCCCCTAATGGCAACGCAAAATGCCGCCTTGAAAGACCTGAGGAAATTCTTCCAGGCGATGGATGCAATGTATTCCAGTGATGTGCAGCAAAGTGTGACCCGGCGGGAACTGATGGGTTGCAAACAGGGGAACCAGTCAGTGAAAGTCTACTGGTCGCGCTTTGCAATGTTAGTCCACCGGCTCGGGTGAGAATTGGACTCTGAACCCATTCAGATGTTGTTTGAGGAGGGGTTGTCCCCAACGGTGAAGGATGAGCTTTCCTGCGCGCCACGCCCGCAGTTGATGGATCAGCTGACCAAGGCTGTGCTTTTGATTGGCCTAAGACAGAAAGCGCAGGCTCAGGAGAAGCGCGAAGGGAGAGGGGAACGTTGCCATGACTACCGCATTCCTGAAATACTGAGGCAGCCTTCCCCGCCGGCAGAGCCAATGGAAATAGATGGCGCGCACGCGGGAGGTTTCAAACTCCAATGAAGGTCGCAAGAGGGAGGGAAAGGATTGGAAAACCACCAAGAAGTGTTTCCTCTGCCAGCGGCCAGGTCATTTTGCAGGGTCTGCCCTCAAAGAAAGGCCTGGCAAGGGATGGTGGGAGCTGCTGGAGGTGAGGAAGAGGGGGAAAGGGGGCAGGAGCAGGGAAACGCCAACGCTTGGCTGCCACTCAGCGGGCACAGCAGCCAGGCCAGCAACCAATAGAAGTGCCCCAGCCAGACCCCCCTGTTGGAATGAAATCACGACAGAAAAGTAGCAGGTGTCATGTGAGAGGCATCTCTTGAGCCAGCCCCGAGAACTCTCTTTTATTGAATATTACAAACATTGCCACAGGTGCGCTTGTTGCTGATTGGTTGATACAAACACAAAGCGACTTGTTGCTGATTGGTTAACACAAGTACAAGGCGAGGATTACATATAGGCATTAATCACCAATAGATTAAAGGCTGGGAAAGGGAGCACAGAACTAGACAGGCATGAAACCTCCTAATTAAATTATAACTAATGATTGATATAGCAAGACTAAAATAATTACTAATGATTGATCATAACATGAAAGAATACAACAATCATGTTCTGTAGATGTGGTCAGCAATGCATTAAGAACAGGTCAGGGTACCCTTTCGAAAACCACAGGCGGGTGAAGCCTGCAACCGTGGGACTCGGCAGGCACCTTTTGCGCCCCCCCCATCAGCAAAGGAACCCTGCAAAGGGCTCCGGAGCAAGACGGGGTGCTGGCGCTGTGCTGTGAGTCAATCGCTACTTCTGCGGAGTGAAGCTGCACAGCTGATGTCGGAGAGCGCTGTCCTTTTCCTGTGACAATTCGGCTTTCAAACAACAACCCGTGAGTAGGACAATTGAAAGATCAGGAGATCAAAGGAATTCCCCCTTTGATCAAAGAAATAACCTTGAATTTGGCACCGAAGCGGGAAGGCGTAAACAGGAAGTCCGCCTCCCGTTTTTTGTAAATAGATCGAAGCAAAGATCTTATAAGCTAAAAAGCCGGGAAAATTGATTTTAAGATTGAAATTTCCTGCATCTATAACCATAAAAAACCCCTTGACAGCAGGAGAAAAGGGGGGAAGAAATTTTGACCTTTTAATCCTGCAAAGAGAGTGTAAGAATATAAGCTCCCATCGTCCCAAACCTGGGGACGGATTGTCAGGACAGAAATTGTCGGTGATGATTACTAATTGAAAACGGAAAAACTACTGACAGACAGAACTAAAAGAGAAACAAAATAATTCTAATGCTGCCTTCTGCTTGTTTGCATTATATTGAAAGGAAACAAAGAATCTGAAAATCGAAAGTAAATTTCCCTTTGTTGGATACACTTTAAAGATGGACGTTAAATAGTAATTGTATCCCCTAGAGGGAGCTATCCAGTGTGTTTGCTGCAATTTACAGAGAAGATATAACATCTGTGAAATTCAGACCGTGGGACCAGCTATTTGACCTTGACAGAAAATGAATAGGGAGGAAGTCTTACTTGGTGCCCTTGGCAAAATAAATGCTATGCTGCAGCAGTTGGATGAGAAAGTGACCTTGATGAACCAAAAGTTGGATCTTATATCTGCTCCAGCCAGTAAAGACGAACTAACAGGAAACGAAGTCAAAGAAACCTCACAACAGTTAATACAGGAGACTGGTTCAACAAGGCAAGTCCAAGGGCAGAGGAAGACGGAAGAGGTTGCGATTGCACCTCAAAAGATACAGAGACCTAAAATCCCGCATGACCAAAAGCTGCAACATTGGAAGATTGAACTTGGAGAACATCTGTTAAACTTCGGAGTTAAGGAAGTCATTAGCTCTGGTGGGACTGTAAAGCAAGTTGATGATCATTTTTGGAACAACTACTTTTTGGATTACAAATCAAATATTGGGGAGTGGATTATCGGGGAATGGGACAATCTGATAAAAGAAAACGGAGAATTTTTCTGTATGGAGATCCCCGGAGATTCACTCCCCAAGGAGAAAGGGAAGAAAATATGCAAGAATCCAACAAGGGACAGGGACGCGTGCAAGTATAAACAGGAACAAGAAAACCTGCAGAGGGGGCACAGAAGGGACTTGAGAGCCTCTGATATTAGAACACCCGATTGATGGATAGAACACAATGGTGGAAAGACTGACATTATCCGAAACCAGGAAGAAGGGAGGTTGGATAAATCCAGAATGAGAATCTCTTTTGTATAAACTATCTTAATTTTGGAATTAGTGTAATACTAATGAAATACTAAAATGTGCTGGAAAGGAATTAATTGGCTTTAGCAGAAAGGTTTAAAGGAGTTAAGCTTAATTATGGTTTAAATTTTAAAATTTTAAGGTTTAGAAGGTAAGATAAGGTTAAAGAAACTAATGGGAAATTGAACTGTAAATTTTTTTAAATGGTAATGAAGTTGAAATGAAACGAAGCAGTTCTAGTAATATGGTAAAATAAGAACTTGTAAGAACGGATTGATATTAGATGAAAACCTGAAGTGACAACATATGAGGATAAATAATTATGGGTAAAATAAGAGGGTATGAATTTGCTGAACCAACTTCTAAATGAAATACAAAAAAGGGAGGTGAGAGGAAGTCAGGAAAATAAGTAAATGAATGGTAAGAAACTGAAAAGAGGGTTTTTATATCTTTTTTTCTTTTTTTTCTTTTTACTTTTTATGTTAAAGTTTGGCTTTTGTATCTTTTTTGTGTCTTTTTGCTTTTGTGTCTATTGTTTTGTAACTTTTTTCTGTCAAAATCTAATAAAATATCATTTAAAAAAAAAGAACAGGTCAGGGTATAATGTTTCATGAACTCAATGGGAACTGTTCAGAACATTCTCAGACTCATGTGCAGAGGCAAAAACTTCCCAGCACCCCCCCCCCAGGGCGGCTATAGCCATAGAAGTGGTGCTAGAACTTCCGAATGGGCACCCAGTCAAGGTGAAGGGGCTGTTGGATTCAGGCAGTTCCTGCAATTTCTTCAGCAAGGACTTCGCCCTAGAGCACCACCTCCACCTGCTGCCCCTTAAAAGTGACCACCATCGATGGCAGGGAGCTTCTGGGAAGGGAAGTGACGCACCAGACCCCACCAATGAGAATGAGGGTTTCCAGGCACACGGAGACCATTGCCTTTCACGTAGCCACACTGGCAGGACCCCCAATAATATTAGGGATGAGCTGGCTGGCACTACATGATCCAGTAGTGGCATGGCATCAGTGGACGGTCACCGTCAGCTTACTGCTTGGAACACTGTCTAGGGGGGGGAACCCCAAGGATGACCGTGGCCAGGGTGGCTGGGATAGCTGTGAAGCCGAAAGGGGAGGTGCCACCACAATATGCTGACCTGCAAGAGATCTTCAGCGAGAAGGAGGCGGATAGACTCCCCCCCCATAGGCCCTTTGACTGCCAAATCAACTTGCTCCCAGGGGCGCAGCTGCTGGTGGGTAAACTATATGCCATGTCGGACAAGGAGATGAAGGAGTTGCGGGAATTTATTGACAAGAACCTGAGAAGAGGTTTCATAAGAGAATCAAAGGCGGTGGGGGGCAGTCCGGTGTTCTTTGTGGACAAAAAAGATACTAATCAACCCAGGCTCGTTGTGGACTACCGGGCCGTCAACTTGGTGTCAGAACCCGTGACCTTCCCAATGCCCAGGATTGACGACATTTTAACATGGGTGAGGCAGGCGAAAATTTTTACCAAGCTGGACCTCAGGGGAGCATACAACTTGATTAGGATGAGGGAAGGGGACGAATGGAAGACCACAATGTTCACACCCCTGGGGGCCTTTGAGTACTTAGTTATGCCATTTGGATTACACTCAGGTTCCGCCTGTTTTCAAGCTTTCATGCACCACGTGTTGGGGTCCCTGCTGTACAAGAACTGCGTAGCCTTCTTGGACGACGTCTTAATCTATTCGGACAATGAGAAGCAACATGTCAAAGACATCAGGGAAGTGCTAAAGAGACTGCAGAAGCACCAGTTGTGGGTCAAGCTGGAAAAATGTCAGCTTCACGCCAGAGAAGTCGAGTTTCTGGGGTACAAGTTGTCAGACAAAGGCCTAGCTATGGACCCAAGCAAGGTGCAGGCGGTGCTGGAATGTAAGGCCCCCAAAACCCGGAAGGACGTGCAGAGGTTCCTAGGGTTCAGCAACTTCTACAGGAAGTTCATCAAGAACTTCGCCCACTTGACAGCGCCCATCACAGATTGTCTCAGTAGCAAAAAGAAGTTCGTCTGGACAGAAAGTGCCCAGCAATCCTTTGAAAGACTGAAGAAGGCGTTCGCTTTGGAAGAGCAGCTCCTGCACGTTGATTTGGAGAAACCCATGAGGCTAGAGACCGACGCGTCTGACAGAGCTATTGGGGCGGTTCTTTTGCAGCCAGGGAGGAGCAAGCAGGAATGGAAGCCGTTTTGCCTTTTTCTCGAGGAAGCTGAGCAAGTCGGAGCACAACTATACCGTGTATGACCGCAAACTGCTTGCGATCTATGCGGCGTTTTGCCGATGGAGACATCTGCTAATAAGGGGCGCAGCAAAAGATCCAGCTTTGTACTGATCACAAGAACTTGCAATACTGGAGGACCGCATGAGTACTCAACCAGAGACAGATTCAATGGGCACAGGAGTTCTCCAAGTTTTCCTTCGAAATCCGATACGTGCCAGGAGAGGAAAACGTAAGAGCAGACGCTCTCTCCCGGAAGCCAGAGTACATGGAAGGAGAGGGACCGCCAGAGATACAACACGTGATCCCCGAGGACCGAGGGGTGGGGGGTGGGCCTTGGTTGGGAAACGAGAACTGGCCGGGCTTACTAGAAACAACGTGTTCGCTCAAACTAAAATACGGGAACTCCGAGATGGAAGAGAAAACCAAGGGGGGTGAGGAAAAGGAAGGGGTGCTGTACTATAAAGGGGTGCTGTATGTACCGGGGGAGACCCTGAGGGGAAAGGTACTCAAACAACTCCACGACAACCCCACAGCTGGGCACTTTGAACAGCACAAAACCATGATGCTCGTCACCAGGCAGTTCTGGTGGCCAAGGGTGAGGGAGGATGTACGGGAATATGTACGGGGGTGCGACCTCTGCCAAAGGGCAAAGGGGGAGAGGGCTGCCCCTGCAGGGTTACTGGAACCCTTTGTTGGCTTTTTGCAGTATAGTAACGCTGCAGAGAGCTTGCTGGGGAGACCATGCATTAAAAAGAAAGGACTCAAAAAGTACTTAAAGAAGGTTTTAATAAGAAAAACAAAAACTCCATTTACACTAAATATATTAACAAACAGACATGACCCAACCACCAACCCATCCCCCAGGGTAATGGGAGAGCTAGGTGCTGCTCCTTATATACTCTACCCAAATGCTGACACACCTTAATCAAATACAACTCAGCAGCACCTGCTACGTTTCACAGCTGTAAAGCTGGGTCTCGTTAGTTTTGCTCTGGCCCTTGCTCCGGCCCCTTAAAGACATACACATGGAGTGGAACAATGATGAACCTTTACATTTAAAGAAACCATTCAACACCCTTACCCACGCCGGGAAGACCCTGGGAGGTGGTGTCCATTGATTTTATGACAGATTTGCCCAAGTCCAGGGGGAAGACAGCAGTCATGGTAGTAGTCGATCTACTGATGAAGATGTGCCATTTCATAGCTTGCTCACATGCGGTGACCGCAGAGGAGACAGCCAAGTTGTTTGTGGATCACATCTTCAGTTTGCATGGGACTCCCTCGAGGGTAATTTCGGATCGCGGGAAACAATTTACTTCCCGGTTCTGGAGGAAGCTCATGAGCTAGCTGCAGGTAGAGGTGAGCTTCTCGACGGCGAGGCATCCAGAAACCAACGGGCAAGCAGAAAGAGCGAACAGTATACTCCAGCAATACCTACGCTGCTACGTCAGCGAGAGGCAGAACGATTGGGTAGAGAAACTAGCGCTGGTTGAATTTGCGTACAATAACGCTGAACATGTGTCCACGGGAATGAGCCCGTTCATGGCCAATTATGAGTGTCACCCCAGGGCCTTCCCGGGGAGTGGGGAGGAAGGGTGGAGCATACCGGCGGCAGAGCAGTTTGTGGAAGAAATGGAGGCCCTGCACCAGCAACTTAAGATGAACTTAGAACGGGCCAAGGAAATTTACAAGAGGCAGGCAGACAAGCACCGTAGGGAAGGGGAGACCATACGGGTGGGGGACCGGGTGTGGTTGTCAACCCAAGGGTTACCCTTTAAGGGGGGGTGCAAGAAGTTGCAGCCAAGGCGGCTAGGGCTGTTTGAGGTAACACAGCAGGTGAACACCGTGGCATTCAAGCTCAAGTTGCCTGACAGCATGAAGATACACCCGGTGTTCCATAGGTCCCTACTCTCACCATACAGGGAGGGGCGGGAGTTCCCGGGGCGAGAGGGCGAAGTCACCACACACCCGCAGATAGAGGAGAGGGAACACCACAACCTGGCCACGGAAATACTCGATTCAAGGTGGCGAGGGTGCCAGGTGGAGTACTTGGTAGCTTGGGAGGGAGAACCCGGGTCGGAAGACACGTGGGTTCCCACGGAGGCAATCAATGACGGGTATCTTGTGGAGGAATTCCACAGCCTGTTCTCGGACAAACCGAAACCACTAGCGAGATTCTGGGAGGAGCAATTTGGAACCACAGATGATGAAGAGGATTTTGTGGGTTTTTCTGCCTCCGAAAAGGAGGGAGGAGAGGCTTCAGAGGAAGAAGAATCAGACTGGGAGGCCCACCCCGCGGGGAGAGATGGAGCGGGTGGGAAGCGGGTTTTGAATCCACAGAGGATGGCGACAGCTCCTTCCGGGGATTCCCCGCATCGTCAGCCGAGGAAAGGGGTGAAGTTGGATCGAAAGGTCGGGCCGGGGGTGGAGGGGGTCCTGGGGGAGAGGTGGATGTCAGGGAACTGACATTGGAGCCAGAGGCGGAGACAAGGCTCCCGAGCGATACTGGAGAAGGGCCCAGCAGGGGGAGAGGCAGCTCATCAGCTGAGGAAGGAAATCAGTGTAACACCAGGGATAAAGGGGGGCAGATGGGGGAATCGGCAAGGGGGCTCCAGGACTCCTCGCCGGAGACCAGCGGGGAGAGCATGGGTCCTCCGCTACCCACACTCTCCCTGCGCAGAAGACTTCCACGCAGGGAGAGTAGGAGGAGACTTGGAGTCAAACAGCTTTTGTGCTGGAAAAGGTTTAAGAAACGCCCACTGACGGATTCTGCTAGCGACTGAAACAGCCACGAAGTGAAGGGCTGTCTAGACAGAAAAGGTTTAACAAGGCAACCTAGCCAGGAGTGGCGGCAACTTACGCACGAGCAACCCCTATATTTATGACATGGACAATATAAGTTAGGCTTGGTTAACAGTATGTTTCACTGTGTAGGTCACTCCCCACCAGTAACCTACCAAGCTCATTAAACAACTTGCATACTGTTCCTGCAGCAGAGTTGTTGTACTCTTGGAAAATTAATGTACCTGTTCAAAACAATCTCAAAAGGTACAGTACTTTCTCTGCAAAAGCCATTGTGCAACCTGGAGATTGGAACAGCAACAAGGTGATAAGCCTTAGATATCTCAACAGAGTTGCTGTACTCCTTCATGTTGAAAAGTTAATGTACCTCTTAAATATACCTCTTAAGTATTCATTGTTGGACTGGAACAGAATTTTGGGCTTCCTGACTAATGGAATAATAGACTCACTAGGTGCTCTCTGAAACTTGGAGTCAGATGAGATGCTTAAGGAAGTTGTTAGCCACCTCTCAAAGAAATATTTGTAATGTTAACATTGTAACAAAAGAGATTACAGCCGTAATATATCATGTGAAAAATCCTGCCGCCCCCAAAACTATTGCCTCTTCTCTGATGGGGAAATGATTTTTATTTAATGTTGGAGCACCTTATACACACGAGGACGCAGGTGGTGCTGTGGGTTAAACCACTCAGCCTAGGGCTTGCTGATCAGAAGGTCGTCGGTTTGAATCCCCGCGACGGGGTGAGCTCCCATTGCTCACTCCCTGTTCCTGCTAACCTAGCAGTTCAAAAGCACGTCAAAGTGCAAGTAGATAAATAGGTACCGCTCCGGCGGGAAGATAAACGGCGTTTCCGTGTGCTGCTCTGGTTCGCCAGAAGCGGCTTAATCATGCTGGCTACATGACCCGGAAGCTGCATGCCGGCTCCCTCGACCAATAAAGTGAGATGAGTGCCGCAACCCCAGAGTCGGCCATGACTGGACCTAATGGTCAGGGGTCCCTTTACCTTTACCTAGGTCAGTGGCTATCACTGCCTCCTGTGGGAGTGAGTGCCATAATTTAACTATCCACTGTATGAAGCAGTTCTTCCTATTACTCATCCTGAATCTTCTGACATGCAGCTTCAGTGGAGGCCCATGAGTTCTAGTATTATCAGAGAGGGAGAAAAGCTTTCCTCTGTTCATTTTCTCCATGCCATGTGGAATTTTATAAGCTTCTATCATTGTCACCAGTCAGGCTTCAGGGAATCCAATCCCTCCCACAGTAGGCAGCCAAGTATGAGATAAACAAGGAGAGTTCTTACCAAGTCTTTTATACAATACAGTGGTACCTCAGGTTAAGTACTTAATTCATTCCGGAGGTCCGTTCTTAATCTGAAACTGTTCTTAACCTGAAGCACCACTTTAGCTAATGGGGCCTCCTGCTGCTGCCACACCGCCGGAGCACGATTTCTGTTCTCATCCTGAAGCAAAGTTCTTAACCTGAAGCACTATTTCTGGGTTAGCGGAGTGTGTAACCTGAAGCGTATTGTGATGGGATGATTAGCTGCTTGTGCGTAAAATCGTGGTCCCTCAGAGTTTGTGCAACTCCACAAACCTCTGTGTGTGACAGAGCTCCTCAAACATGTCTGCCCTAGTCACTTCCAGATTCCGACAGTGGTTGTTTTCGGAAGCGCTTCCAGCATAGAAGCTCCTTAACGGAAACACGTCTCCTGGATTCACGACGTGACAGCTTCCTGCGAGGAATGGGTCTCCCTATGGGAGCTTCTGACACCTCCCCGCTGTTCTCGCTGGACATCTCCCTGAGCCCTCCCTCTTCCCTGCTAGTTCCTGCTTTAGCTGCTGCGTCTCTCTCCGCATTCATGAGACCTTCCTCCAGAGACCCATCTCTCCCCCTGCTGGTCCCTGCTTTCGCTGCTGACTCCCTCCCAGCCTCTGTGAGCCCTTCCCCCACCTGTTCCTCCGATGGCAGTTCCCTGACATCCACCTCCCCTCCAGGGCCCCTTTCACCCCCGCCCATTCCCTCTCCTCTGGGCGGTGAGGAGGTAAAACCCCGAAAAGAATCCTCTTCATCTTCAGACGTCTCGAACATTTCCCTCCATCGGTCTCCGTTCCGGCTCGCAGAATCCTCCTCCTCCTCGGAATCAGTGAACCCCTCCAACTCTTCCTCTTCGTCGGTGGTGGCAAAGTATTCCCTCCGGAACCTCGCCACTGGCTGAGGTTTACGTGGGAACCTCTGATGAAAAGTTTCTATTAAAACCTCGTCATTGACATCCTCTGCCATGACCCAGGTGTTTTCCGACTCCGGTTCCCCTTCCCACGTTACCAAATATTCTACTTGATCTCCCTTCCACCTGGAATCGAGAATCTCCGCTACATGGTAGCTGTGTTCCCTCTCCTCCATTGCTGGTCCCCCAGTGACCCTCCCTGCTCTGTCCCCTTTATACGGTGACAGCAACGACCTGTGGAAAACTGGGTGCAGCTTCATGTGGTTCGGTAACCGGAGTCTGAAAGCCACTGGGTTGACCTGTTGCGTGACTTCAAATGGCCCCAGTCTTTTGGGTCTTAACTTCTTACAACCCCCTTTGAATGGTAACCCTTGGGTTGACAGCCACACCTGGTCCCCCACCCTAATGGTTTCACCTTCTCTTCTGTTTTTGTCTGCCTGCCTCTTATATTCCTCCTTGGCCCTGTCTAAGTTGAGTTGGAGCTGGCGATGGATTGCTTCCATTTCTTCTACGAACTGTTCGGCAGCTGGAACGCTCCAGTTCTCCCCTTCCCCCCCTGGGAAAGCTCGGGGATGGCACCCGTAATTAGCCAAAAAGGGGCTCATCCCCATGGACACGTTCTCCGCATTGTTGTAGGCAAATTCTGCCAACGCCAGCTTCTCCACCCAATCATTCTCTCTGTCATTCACATAACACCTCAAATATTGCTGGAGGATGCCATTGGTTCTTTCCGCCTGCCCGTTGGTTTCAGGGTGCCGGGCAGTTGAAAAATTGACCTCTACATGCAATAAGCTCATGAGCTTCCTCCAGAACCTGGAAGTAAATTGTTTCCCTCGGTCTGAAACCACCCTCAACGGGGCGCCATGCAACCTAAACACATTTTCTACAAACAATTTAGCGGTTTCTTCTGCCGTGACCGCATGTGAGCAGGCTATAAAGTGGGCCATTTTGGTTAATAGGTCTACCACAACCATGATGGCTGTTTTCCCTCTGGACCTTGGCAGATCAGTCATGAAATCTATGGCCACTGCTTCCCATGGTCTTTCCGGTGTGGGTAGTGGTTCTAATAACCCTGCCGGTGCCCGCCTCTCCCCCTTGGCTCGCTGGCATTGGTCACACCCTCTCACATACTCCCGCACATCTTCCCTGACCTTGGGCCACCAAAATTCCCTGGTAACCAGCCACATGGTTTTGTGTTGCCCAAAATGCCCTGCTGTGGGGCTATCGTGCAGTTGCTTGAGTACCTTCTCCCTCAATTCACCTTCAGGTATATATAACGCTCCCTTGTAATACAACGCCCCGTTTCTCTCCTCAAAACTCCCGGGTTTGTCTCCCTCCCTCCTGAGACCCCTGAGTTTGTCCTGGGCGTATTCATCATGCACCGTTCCCTCTACCAGTTCCCTTTGCCCCACCAATGCCGCCCCACACACCCAGCGGTCCTCTGGAATGACATGTGTTTCTTCGGGTGCTCCCTCCCCCTCCAAATATTCAGGTTTGCGTGAGAGAGCGTCCGCCCTAACGTTCTCTGGGCCTGGCACGTAACAAATCTCAAAGTTAAATTTGGAGAACTCCTGGGCCCATCTCAACTGCCGTTGGTTGAGCACTCGCGCAGTTCTCCAATACTCTAGGTTCTTATGGTCAGTGCACACTTGCACCTTATGTTGTGCACCAATTAGCAGGTGCCTCCATCTCCGGAAAGCCTCATGAATAGCAAGAAGTTCTCTGTCGTACACCGTGTAGTTCCTCTCGGATTTGTTCAGCTTTCGCGAAAAAACGCACACGGTCTCCACTCTGACTCCTCCTTCCCTGGCTGCAGAAGAAGCACCGCCCCTATGGCTCTGTCTGATGCGTCTGTTTCGACTCTCAGCTTTTTTTGTAAATCCACATGCAGAAGTTGTCCTTCAGAGGCGAAGGCCCTTTTCAGTTCCTCAAACGCTCGCTCTGCCTCCGCAGTCCAAACAAATTTCTTCTTACTGCTGAGACAGTCCGTAATGGGCGCCGTCAGGTGTGCAAAGTTTCGGATGAACTTACGATAAAAGTTCCCAAACCCTAGGAACCTCTGCACATCCTTCTTGGTTTTGGGTGTTTTCCATTCCAGCACTGCCTGGACCTTGCCGGGATCCATGGCCAATCCCTTGTCTGACAGGCGGTACCCCAGGAATTCCACCTCCTTGGTATGAAACTGACACTTCTCCAGTTTCACCCACAGCCTGTTGGCTTGCAGCCTGCTCAACACTTCTCTGACGTCTCTCACATGCTGCTCCTCATTCTCAGAATACACCAACACGTCATCTAGGAAGGCCACACAATTCTTGTAAAGCAAAGGCCCCAGTACGTGGTTCATAAACGATTGGAAACAGGCCGAGCCTGCTTGTAAGCCAAAAGGCATAACGAGATATTCAAATGCCCCCAAAGGGGTGAACATGGTGGTTTTCCATTCATCCCCTTTCCTTATACGTATCAGGTTGTACGCCCCCCTTAGGTCCAGCTTTGTAAAAATCTTTCCCTTCCGCACCCTGGTCAAAATGTCGTCAATCCTGGGCATAGGGAAAGCCAAGGGTTCTGACACTGCGTTTAAGGCCCTGAAGTCACATACAAGTCTCGGCTTGTTCGTGTTTTTTTTATCCACAAAAAACACTGGGCTACCTCCCACCGCTCTGGACTCTCGGATGAAGCCTCTCTTCAGGTTCTTGTCAATAAACTCTCTTAGCTCCTGCATTTCTCTGTCTGACATGGCATACAACTTGCCTACAGGAAGCTGTGCCCCAGGGAGTAAATTGATTTGACAGTCAAAGGGCCTATGCGGGGGTAGTTGGTCAGCTTCCTTCTCGCTGAACACGTCGCTGAGATCTGCGTATTGTGGTGGTACCTTCACTTTCTCCATTACTTCCGTCCCTGCTAGGGTGGCTTGGGTCCCTGCTGAACCCTTTCCCCCTTTGCAGTGTTCTAAGCAATGTGCTGAACCAAAGGAAACCACTCTCTGATGCCAGCCCACCAGCGGATCATGTAACGCTAGCCAGCTCATCCCCAAAATAATCGGAGCTCCTCCCAAGGTGGCCACATTTAACGCTATCAGTTCTGTGTGCCTTGCCACCTTCATTATCATTGGGACGGTCTGCAAGCTGACTTCTCCTCCCAACAACTCCCTGCCATCGATCGTGGTCACCTGCAGGGGGTTGCTTAAAGGGATGGTCTGTATCTGGTGTTCAGCTGCAAACTCTTTGCTCATGAAATTGCAGGAGCTGCCTGAGTCCAACAGCGCCTTTATCTTTAGGGGGTGTCCATTTTGCAGCTCTAGCGACACTTCTATCACTAGGGCAGGTTTAGGGGCTTCTGGCACGGGCACTTTCACTGCTCTTTGGCCTGGCTGCTGTGCCCCGACTGTGGCAACCAGGCGTTGGCTTTTACCTGCTCCGGTTTTCCCTCCTCTCCTCCCTCAACAGCTCCCACCATCCCTTGCCATTCCTTCCTCTGGGGGCAGACTCTGGCAAAGTGACCTGGCTGTTGGCAGAGATAGCATTTCCGGGCGCCTTTTCCCTCCTTACTGGGTTTTGAAACTGCGCGCCCGCGCGCTGTTCCGATTTCCATCGGCTCTGCCGGCGGGAAAGTTGTCTCTGGAATGTCAGGAATGCGGAACTCCTTCCAACGTTCCCCCTTCCCTTCCCGCCTCTCCAAAGCTCTCGCCTCCTGGCGCGCTCCTATGGTCAGCGCAGATTTGGTCAGCTGATCCATAGAATCCGCCCTGGGACCCCTGGAGAGTTCGTCTTTCACAGCCGAAGAAAGACCTTCTTCAAATAGCATTTGAATGGGTGCCGCCGATAAGTCCCACCCCAATCTGTGAACCAGCATGGTGAACTCAGTCCAGTACTCACGGACAGATCGGCTTCCCTGCTTGCAAGCCATTAGCTGTCTGCGCACCACTCCCTCCTCAATATCGCTGGAAAACATGAGATCCATGGCACGAAAGAACTTCATGGTGTCCTTTAGGACGTCATTGTGCGTTGCCATCAGGGGTCGAACCCAGTCCCTCACCCCCCTCTCAAGATGCCCAATCACGAAAGCAACTCGCGATTCCTCATCAGGGAATTCATCAAACTGCACATTGAGGGCATATTGCATCTCTGTCCTAAAGGCATGGTAGTCCTTGGGGTCCCCCCCAAATTTCTGCACCAATCCTGGTACCTTTCTGTTGAACTGGGTGGCTCTCCCCTTCTTGTCTGCATCCTGAGCCCTTCTCTCCTCCAGCCTCGCCGTCTGCAGCGCCAGTTGGATTTCCAACGCTCGGTACCTTTCTTCCAAGCTTGGACCCGCTCCAACTCCTGCCTCTCCGGTTCCGGCTGGGTCGCTCATGATGCCTTCTCTTGCACAGGCAGCTTACAGAGACTGTCGGAATGCTGTGATGGGATGATTAGCTGCTTGTGCGTAAAATGGTGGTCCCTCAGAGTTTGTGCAACTCCACAAACCTCTGTGTGTGACAGAGCTCCTCAAACATGTCTGCCCTAGTCACTTCCAGATTCCGACAGTGGTTGTTTTCGGAAGCGCTTCCAGCATAGAAGCTCCTTAACGGAAACACGTCTCCTGGATTCACGACGTGACAGCTTCCTGCGAGGAATGGGTCTCCCTATGGGAGCTTCTGACACCTCCCCGCTGTTCTCGCTGGACGTCTCCCTGAGCCCTCCCTCTTCCCTGCTAGTTCCTGCTTTAGCTGCTGCGTCTCTCTCCGCATTCATGAGACCTTCCTCCAGAGACCCATCTCTCCCCCTGCTGGTCCCTGCTTTCGCTGCTGACTCCCTCCCAGCCTCTGTGAGCCCTTCCCCCACCTGTTCCTCCGATGGCAGTTCCCTGACACGTATGTAACCTGAAGCGTATGTAACCCGAGCTACCACTGAATTCACAGAGAAAGAGATAGCAATGCCATCTTTCTTAGATAATGGCATTTCTCCAAGTTAAGCCCCACCCCTCCATCTCTCCCCTTATACGTCATTCCTATGGTGGCTGATCTGTGCCTTCTACCTCTGAGCTCTCTGCTCTCCTACTTTCAATGACCTCCAGGTTCTGGGGGTGGTGGTGTCTGGCATGCTTACTAAAGATACTGAGTCTGTCAGCTGTCTCTCCCCTGGTGCTTCTTCTTCTTCCTGCTCCTCTCCCATTATTTCCCAGCTTCTCTCCTCCTCTGCCTCTGAGCTATGCCCTCCCACAGACCACTGACTTCCTCTTCTCTGGAAAGTTCTGGAGGAAGGGGAGGTGGTCTCGACCATTCCTCCTCCACTGTCCAGTCCCTGACATCACCTCTTACTCACTTTTTCTATGGACCCAAAAGTCTCAAATGAGGCAACCTTTGCTTGTAGGGGAGTCACTTTATTCCCTTCCACATTTTGGCTGCCCTTTTCTGAACCATCCTGAAAACCAACTCCAAAGATTCTCCTCTACTTAACTTGCTGATCTCCATCAACAAAATTGAGCCCCCATCCAAGCATAAATTGTTGGGTTTCCAGGAAGAGAGAATGCTCTTGTGCTCAGGTCTGGCTTGGCCCCTGTGAAGATGGGATGCTGAGCTGCATGGGCCACTGGCCTGATCCAGCAGAGCATTTCTTAGGTTATTATCACCCTAGTGGCAGTGGAAATGTTGTGGGATGGGGAAATATAAGGGAACCCCCTGTTCAGTACAGTTTTTCTTCCCCTAATTGGACAGGGAATATCTGAGCCATGACAGCCTCATAACCCATTAGGGCCCCAGCAAACTCTGAAACTGGCCACGTGGAAAAGAGATGTCTGCCAAGACCAGTGGTAAATGGTGTTCCAAATAACTTTGTTCCTGCTCCCTAGCCAACAATACCTCACAACCCAAGCCACTCCTGATTAAAAACAAACAAACCAGCTGAGTGGCTGGGCACAAACCCAGATTCTTCCTTGCTCATGAAGGAAAGGGTATATAAAGAGCTGGTGCCGTCACCTGGGACAGAACAGACCAAAGGAGAAGCTCTTCCACTCCATTGACCAGCGTGAAGTCATCATGAAGTTCGCCATCACCCTCTTTGTTGCTGTGCTGCTGATCTGGTCCATTATAGCTCTGGATGAAGTCCAGGCTGAGGATTCAGCCCAAGGCAAGACGGTAAGTAGAAGAATATAAGGAGAGCCCTGAAGCTGGATCAGGCCAGGGGTCCATCTAGTCCAGCATCCTCTTCTCACAGTAGTCAACTGAAGGAGAAGCCCACAAGCAGGCCCTGAAGGTAACAGCCACTCTCCCTGACACTTGGGATTCCCAGGAACTGATATTAACAAGGGGTCTCCATCCTGTTGCCAAGGAGTTGTCATTTGCTGTTTCAAACTGAACATGGCCATCCAAGGGGCCTCCAATGTGCTCAGGTCCTGCTTGTGGGCTTCTTGTGGACTTCTGGATGGCCACACTGGGAACAGGATACTGCACCAGATGGGCCTTTGCTTGCTGTCTAGTGGGACTCCTCTCAGATCTCCTAAGACACAGGGTGGTATCCAATGCTTGTCTTCCTCAGAGTAGACTCATTGAAGTTAAGAGGCATGGCTATCTTAGGTCCATTAACTGCAAGGAATCTACTCTGAGTAGGGTCTTCTCTGAGTAGGACTAGCACTTGCTACCAGTGGCATGTGAACTGAAATTGTTTTCAGATGTTGTTAGATGAGTTAATTCATTTATCTCTTGTTTTGTTTGGTGCCCGGGACCTCCAAAATGTTGTTATTTGTGGAACGTAAGGTCCTCCGTGGGGCATACCAGGAGAGGCGGTCCCGTAGGTACGAGGGACCTAGGCCTACATTCCTTCCCTCAAACTCAAGTACAATCCTAGTCTTTGTGGTTCTCATAAAGGGGTGGTTTAAAGAGAAACAGAGGAAGCTGTCTTATACTGAGACAGTCCATATAGCTCAGTATTGTCCACTCTGAGGAACAAAAGATCTCCAAGGTTTAGGACAGGAGACCCGGCAAGTACACCTGGGAATGCCATTGTAGATTGAATTTGGGCCTTTTGGCCTGCAAGGTAGATGCTCTAACACTGAGTACAGTTTGCAGTGGAAGAGGATAGTCTCTTCCACTCTTGACCAGAGGGACAAAGGTTCCACTCCACACTTGTAACACGAGGAAGGGTGTCTGCAGATGCTGGGTCGTGATATCAACTATCTTCTCTTTGCTACCAACAGGGGGCATTGTATAATGTGGTTCCTACAATCAGGAGAGGTACCCCAAAGGTAAACGGGAATGGAGTTGAGGCAGGCCTACTTTTGAAAGGGATATTTAATGCTATCACAAATGCTGGCAAGCCTAAGGAATATCAGCCTGCACCAGACCACCCAGTGGCTATGTCATAGCAACATGTCCTTCCTGCCTGCTGCTGGCCCTCCTCAAGGCACCTCCACTTCTGCAACCAGACCCTGCGATGCTCCAGTTCATTTTGATCTAACCTCCGACCGCTCCCTCCTCCCAAAGATGCTCAGAGGTTCAGCACAAGGTCTTCAAACATCAGCCCATCACCACTAATTTCTCTCCATGCAGAAGGAACCCAGCACTGAGGCATCAATTGCAATGGCCCACTCAAAAAAATAAAGGTCATCCAGCATTTCTCTGTGTCTGTTTTTACCTTGGATTAATGTCACGTCAGTTGAGTTTCAAGTAGAAGAGGTTTATTCACTAGGGCTGCCCCACTGAGCTGTGATTGTCATTGGAGGCTCAGGTGGCCTTGGCAAGGAGTGCTTTTTTCCAGCTCCAGCTGGTTCACCAGCTATGGCCCCTTTTGGACACAGATGACTTGACCTCTGTGCTCCATGTTCTGGTAACTTCCAGGCTGAACCTCTGCAAAGTGTTCTACATGGGGCTACCCTTGAAGACAACTCAGAAACTTCCGTTGATTCATAATATATCAGCCAGATTACTAGCAGGAGTTCCATTTTCATCACATATAAACCAGATGCATCAGTTGCCCGTTTGATTCCAGGCTCAATTCAATGTACTTCTATTTGTGTTCAAAGCCCTAAAGGAGTCAGGCTCCAAATATCTGAAAGATAGTCCCCTTCCTTACGCTCCCTCTTGGCTGCGAAGTTCTGTGGGCTAACCAGCCTCATGTAACCAATATGCTTAAGTCTACTTAAGGCATAAAGGGGTTAAGACCATTGAGTAAGCTGTCCTGCCAGGCTTAGCTCACCTTGGGAGGAGCTAGGGAATCAGGCCTATGGTTCTTCCCTCAGTCTCCCTCAGAAACTCAGCATGTAAAGAGGTCTGAGCTGATTGCTGAAGCTCAGATGTAGCATGGCCATTATTGTGTCCCTATGCTAATAATTTAGGAACTTTGGCCTGATCCAGCAACCAGGTTCTTCTTGTGTCCACAGATTATTTACTTCTATGTTCAGAACATTGAGACAATGTCCTCATCATGACATACAGACATTCAGCTTTCCATTTTTATGGACAGTCTTCTCTCATAATGCTAGAACGGAGTCAGGGCTGTCCAATGAAGCTGAATGCCAGAAGATTCAGGACAAAGGAAATAAACTGTATAGGTCAACTATGGACCTCAGTCCCACAAAAGGTACTGATAGTCACCAGCTTGGACGGCATGAAAAGTGGATTAGTCTAATTCATTGATAATAATAATAATAATAATAATAATAATAATAATAATAATAATAATAATTTATTATTTGTTCCCCGCCCATCTGGCTGGGTTTCCCCAGCCACTCTGGGCGGCTTCCACAGAAACCCCAAAACACTAAAATATCATACATTAAAAGCTTCCCTGAATAGGGCTGCCTTAAGATGTTTTCTGAATGTCAGGTAGTTGTCCATCACCTTGACATCCGATGGGAGGGCATTCCACAGGGCGGGCGCCACCACCGAAAAGGCCCTCTGCCTGGTTCCCTGTAGCTTCGCTTCTCGCAATGAGGGAACCGCCAGAAGGCCCTCGGCGCTGGACCTCAGTGTCCGGGCAGAACGATGGGGGTGGAGACGCTCCTTCAGGTATACTGGGCCGAAGCCGTTTAGGGCTTTAAAGGTCAACACCAACACTTTGAATTGTGCTCGGAAACGTACTGGGAGCCAATGTAGGTCTTTCAAGACCGGTGTTATGTGGTCTCGGCGGCCGCCCCCAGTCACCAGTCTAGCTGCCGCATTATGGATTAGCTGTAGTTTCCGAGTCACCTTCAAAGGTAGCCCCACGTAGAGCGCATTGCAGTAGTCCAAGCGGGAGATAACTAGAGCATGCACCACTCTGGCCAGACAGTCAGCGGGCAGGTAGGGTCTCAGCCTGCGTACCAGGTGGAGTTGGTAAACAGCTGCCCTGGATACAGAATTGACCTGTGCCTCCATGGACAGCTGTGAGTCCAAAATGACTCCCAGGCTACGCACCTGGTCCTTCAGGGGCACAGTTACCCCATTCAGGACCAGGGAGTCCTCCACACCAGCCCGCCCCCTGTCCCCCAAAAACAGTACTTCTGTCTTGTCAGGATTCAACTTCAATCCATTAGCCGCCATCCATCCTCCAACCGCCTCCAGGCACTCACACAGGACCTTCACCGCCTTCAGAAATTAGGGTTTCTGCCTAATTATGTTCTTCTCAAAGTGTATCCACTGAAGGTGATGGACCCAATTGCTCATGTTCATTCATTTTGGTGGTTCTATTCTGAGAAGGACTCACAGTGGATACCACCAAAAGGCCATCCATGGCTACTGATTGTTTTATTTTCTTTATTTATTGCATTTCTATCCCACCTTTTTCTCCAAGGAGCTGAAGATGGTGTACATGGTTCTGCCACTCCTCATTTAATCCCCACAACAACCCTGTGAGGTAGGTAAGCCTGAGAGGCAATGACTGGCTCAGGGTCACCCAATGAGCTTCATGGTTTGAAGCTTGGTCTTCCAGGAACCTAGTCCAACACGCTAACCAATGCACCACATTGTCTCCTTGCAAAGTCCAGGGATCTAGATGAACAGAGAGATTTTAGTTTGGCAAACATAGATGGGGCTTTTTTTCAGCCGGAACCGAAAGGTTCCCAAACCTCTCAGGTTGGTGCCATTGCCATTCTAAGAGAATGTGACTTCATTGTGAGTTCTGGCACTTCTTTTCCTAGAAAAATAGCACTGAGCATAGTGTTATGCAGCACAGTGAAGCTCAGAAACAAAGTGGCATGAGGCTTTGCAGGATGCTAGTCACACTGAAGAGGAATTTGTTGTTGTTGTTTTGAATAGTTTGTAGACTGCATCATTTTGATAATCTCTAAGCATTGTACAAGGAAACAAAACAACTGACCTCACATTTTGACTCAGGAGGGGGACACCCTGAGATCACCTTCATCCACCTAATTATTGGGTCCACACCCATAGGCGATTGTCAGGGAACGGACATCGGAGCAGAGTGGAGAGGCTAGGCTCCCAGATTCTGCCGGAGAGGGAACTAGTAAGGGAAGAGAGAGAACGTCCTCTGGGGAAAGAAGTCCAGGTGACACCAGGAAGAAGGGAGAGGCAGAGAGCACTTCGGAGGGGAGGCTCCGAGACTCTTCCAGTGAAGTCAGTGAGGAGAGTGGAGGACCACCGCTTGGCACGCCCACTCTGCGCAGAAGGCTTCCGCGCAGAGAGGCGAGGAGGAGGTTGTCCGTTAAGAAATTCTTATGCTGGATGAAATTTAGGAGACACCCACTGACGGATTCTACCAGCGACTGAGGCAGCCGCGCAAAAGGGCTGCTCAGCCAGGGAAAGACGCAACCACCCCTAAGCAATTGGAACAGCTGGAGGTTTACACACAAGCAACCCCAATTCTCATGATAGCGATCATGTCCACCCCAGCAGCTTTTACACCAGAGTATGGGAACCATTGGTCCTCCAGATTGTGCTTGATTCCACCTCCCAAGAGCTCCAACCAGCATAATCAATGGTTCCACATGACGTGCATTCATTATAATGGATCTACTCTGAGGAGCATGAACATTGGGTGCAGCCCTCCAGCTCTTTCCCCCAAATTTCTGGTGCCTGGAAGAACAGCTGCTCCTTCTACTCAAATTCCCCTGGGCTGAGCTGCTGCTTCATTTGTGGCTCTCATCACAGACCAGAAGAGCACCAGGCTTGAAAGCAGGACAGCTGATATTTTCCATGATGGCTGTACACAGGAAGGTGTTCCTGAATGGTTATGCAGGGAAGAACCACCTTAAAGAATGCCCTGTCTTAGATGATGGCTTCGAGCCTCCTCAAAATAACCAAGCAAGTATTAAAAGTCACCCCAGAACTGGCCCTACTAAACTTCTTCCAAGACAATAATGCCCACACACATTACAAAGAGCTCATAACCCACAAAGAGCTCATAATGACCTAGATCAAAGTCCACCAATGTGAGGGGGATATCTAATCAGGAAGAATTTTGGTCATTCAGGTTTAGTGTCTATGAAGCAGAAAGAAAATTAATGAGCATACCATTTTCCATCATCTGTGTTAGTTCCACATGGGCAGCAGCAGAAACTGCCAGGAGCCTGATCTGAGACCAAGCCATAATAGATAATATCTAACTGAGCCTGCAGAAATACTTGAGGAAATATTTGCACATTCTCTGGGCATTGTGCACATCATCCAGTCAATATGCAGTGTCGCCAATAAAAATGTCCTTGCTCTCTGTATCTAATCCACAGATGCATGCAATTCTCTGCCCCTGGAAATGGTGGCAGGCCAGATGTGGAGTGCAGGCCAGATATCCCCACTTCTTGGTGTACAGGACTGAGCTGGGATCAAGGACACCCATTCAAGGGCGTATCTGATCGGGAAAGGTTTTGGCCATTAAATATGGAGCAGGAAGAAAAACCAAGGGTTATGCCTCAGCCTCATCAACTCTGTTCTTTCCACATGGCCAACACCAGATATTACCAGCACCGTGTTCCATTGAGAGGCACATCCTCCAAGACAGAAGAAATGAGTCATTTAACTTTAGAGTTGGTGAGCTATAATATTGGGAAATAATCCATAATGAGTTGAAAAAAATGTTTAAAAGTACTTGCCAAAAAAACAAGGGTTCTTTTTGTTGGGGATAATTCAGACAGAAATTTCCAGGTGTCAAAAAAGGATATTTATGTACTGTATGCCACTACAGCGGCCCGTGTGTTGTTAGCCCAAAATGGAAAACGAGCAAGGTCCAAATTAAAGAAAAAGAATAGAAATATAAGCGGATGGAATATCTGCAGTTTGCAGACCTAACACATAGAATAAGAGAACCAGAAGAACATATGTTTAGAGAAGATTGGAGAATGTTTACTGAATATATGGGGGGAGATTGTGTACACTTGAAAACGTTGGCAGCATTAAGATAAATTCAACAGTGTAAATAAGTTTTGATGGATGTAATGGAATACTGAATGGTTTGGTTGATGTAAAATATGCAGGGATTTGTATTATGCAAAATTAACCATGGAAAGAGAAGAAGGGAAGTCATTGATATTTCAAGGTGGTTTAAATGAATATTCTAAATTGTAAAACAGAAAATTTAATGTAAATTTTTAATTTAAGTTGCCATTCTTCTTTCATTGGGACCTCGCTCATTTTCCATTTTGGGCTAACAAAACATGGGCCACTGTAGTGGCATACATAAATAACTTTTGCTGACACCTGGGAATTCTTGTCTGAATTATCCCCAACAAAAATGACCCTTGTTTTTTTGGGAAAGTACTTTTAAACATTTTTTTCCCCAATTCATTATGGATTATTTCCCAATATTACAGCTCACCAACTCTAAAGTTATATGACTCATTTCTTCTGTCTTGGTGGATGTGCCTCTCAACGGAACATGGCGCTGGCAATATCTGGTGCTGGCCATGTGGAAAGAACAGAGTTGATGAGGCTGAGGCATAACGCCATGCCCTTGGTTTTTCTTCCTGCTCCATATTTAATGGCCAAAACTTTACCCAATCAGATACGTCCTTGAATTGGTGCCCTTGATCCCAGCTCAGTCCTGTACACCAGCAAGTGGGGATATCTGGCCTGCATTCCACATCTGGCCTGCCACCATTTCCAGGGGCAGAGAATTATGATTTGAGGACCTGCCCCCTTCGCTTGGGAATAAGAAAGACACATGGACACAGTATTTTAGGTTAATGGGCTAGAAAAGGCCACAACTTTATTGATTACAGCATGTGAGAGGTACTGGCTTAGGCAGTGGAAGAAACAGCGAAACCCCTCAAGGAGGGGTGAGTCTAGCAAGGGTTAACCACCAGTAGGGGGAGCCTGTTGAAGCAAATACAACTGTAAGCTCTCCCCTGATGTCACCGGGGGTCGTGCCATGGCCCCCAGCCCCCAGCAGGGCATTGGACAGGATCCACAACCGCCGGACTTCCTATTTGCGTGGTGAGTTCCTGTCCCCCAGCAAGAAGAAATAATGACACAGGACACCAAGTATTAAGGTTAAATGGGCGAATTAGGCCACGACTTTATTGATTGCAGGAATGAGAGGTATTGGCTTAGGCATTGGTCCTAACGACTAACCGGCTCCAGCCCAATTGCATGAAGACAGGCATGGGTTAACACCAGAAGGGGGAGTCCTGCTGAGGCACGTCAACTAGGAACTCCCCCAGGGTCACCACTCAGGGGGTGCCTTAGGCCCTCACCTCCATAGGCTTCGGACAGGGCAACGCCCCCCTCGAATCCTTTAATGGACTACCCTTAGATTTTGGGGGGAGGTGATGGCGTTTCCCCCCCCCCACACATCCTCTTAACCCCTTCTTACCAATGCCTAACCGCCACTCGAGCAAAGCTTGCCTCCAATACCCTCATGCCTGCAACCAATCCCTGATCCCTTTTGCTATATCAGTCAGCCATATGGCATGTCCCGCATCCGACAGATGCACGCCATCAGACCAGTAGAGGGCCTCATTGCTGAAACGAATGCCATGGTGGTCAATGACCCGACCACCCAAGACTGCCACTCTATGCACCACCGCCCGATCCAAGGCTCTCCTAGCCCTATTTATGGCTATCGGGCACCGGCTATCTCTCCAAACCCGCCTCTCCATCAGTGATGCCCACAGAATGATTATGTCTGGGTAAGAGGCCTTCAGTTCTTTAAGTCGCCATAAATATGCCACATCAAATCGACTGCCTTTCGATAAGCTAAATCATTTTCACCTAATTGAATTATTAAAGCATTTGGGGGACCCTCCACTGCCGCTTTGGCCCTAACTGTGGGCAGCATTTCTGCCCAGCTCATTCCCCTCCGGGAGATCCAGGAAATAGTAATGTCTGCAGGTAAGTTGAGGTGCGGCCCGAGACCGGCATTGATGGTGCGGACCTTGGCCCAATACACAGTGCTATGCCCAATTATCCAGATGCGCGCCCTCATAGTTCCTGTAAGAATTGAAACAACAGGCCAAGGTCAGGTTACCCCCGGTGAGCAGTCATAATTTTTTTCTCACATAACACTTTTAAGCATCTGATTTCCAACAGCCTAGATCCTTAATCCTCCCTGCAGTCAGGCCCAGGTGCATTGCCGTGGTGGCCGCCCCTATGCAAAATGAGTGCGCCGCGAAATCAGCGGGGGGTAAGCCGCATGCTGCAATTGTTAAACACATGACACGAGTGAACTGGTGCCGAGTCAGGGGTGAGCCATCCGCATGAATCAAGAGTGGCCCTGCCATATTAGCTCTCAAAAACAGGAAGCGCCTAGTCTCCTTAACCGGGCATGGACCCGATTTACCGGTCGCCAAAAGCCGAATTAAAGCCCCCCTCCCGTACTGGTCTGTTTTAGAACTGCGTATCTGCAAGACTAGATCCTGCCACGATAGCGTGACATCGCTCAACAGTAAGCCTCGGGAAGAACAGCGTTGGCCAGCCTCATATACTACCTCCCCAATGTGGAGTGCGCCAAAAAAGGCAATGGAATACGCTGCTGAGAATAAGCGGGCCTCGTACTTAGACCAGTAAACAGTTCTCAATTTTTTATGGATCTGGTAAAGGATGTCAAACGATATTGGCCTTCTGTTATCGCAGCTGGGGGGCTGCAATCTACGCCAGCCCTCCAAGGCCTTTTGCACCATGAAGTCGCCACATGGGTCAGAAGAATAAACTGCCTTGCAAAAGAATGATATTGCCACCATCTGTATGTTAAGGGTTTTTGGGGCGCGGCCCACGCGTCTCAGATGTACTAAGTAGGAAAGAACCTCAGACTTGATGGGAAGGGAATTGATTCTAGTGGTGTAGGATTTACTGCGGAATTTTAGGAAATCCAACGAAGCTTTCTCATAAGATCTTAAAGTGGAAGGCGCCACCGAGGCTAATATTCCCGGCATCACTTCTAGTTCCCAAGGCTGAATAGGTGCTCCGGGAACGGCTGTGGAAGCTGGTGCGCGCCCGGTGCTAACGAGCGGAAGCGGTGCATCTGAAAACGAGATACGGCATCCACGATGTCATTATTAACACCAGGCACAAATTTGGCAGAAAAATGGACATTGAGCTCTAAACACAAGAGGACAAAGGAGCGTAGAAGGGCCCCCACCCTTGGTGACCGGGCGGCCTGCTTGGATAGGACTGATACTACTGCCTGGTTATCGGTGTGAAAGCATACCCTATGGTTACTAAATTCTTTAGACCACAAGTGCACTGCCACTATGATCGGGAAGAATTCCAAGAAGGTTAAATCTCTGGTTATTGGAAACTCCCCCCCCCTGCCAGGCTGCGGGCCAGTGCTGTGCACACCATTGTCCCCTGAAGTAAACACCGAACCCTAGAGAGCCTGAAGCATCTGAATGCACCTGAAAGTCAACCTGCAGCGACATGTTATCCTGCCACAGGGAAATTCCATTATAACTTTCCAAAAACTTCAACCAGACTTCCAGATCGGAGTTTACCTCTTTTGATAGGTGAACCCTGTGATGAGGTGATCGCATACCAGCTGATAGCCTCGCGAGGCGGACGCAAAATGGGCGGCCAGGGGAAACCACACGGCAAGCAAAGTTTAAATGACCAAGCAGTGACTGAATCTGCCTGAGGGTTACTTTCCTTAGGGGAAGAAGTTGCCAAATAAGGTCTCTGAGTGCAATTAATTTTTCTCTGGGAAGCTTTGAGGTTTGGGCGACAGTATCCAATTCAATACCCAAGTAAACCATAATTGTAGCTGGGCCCTCTGTTTTGTCTGCGGCCAATGGCACCCCCAGCTCAACTGCTAAAGTCGTGAAGGCTTCCAGAAGGGCCGAGCACTTTGGTCTATTATCAGCCATGAGGATAAAGTCGTCCAAGAAGTGCAGCACACCCTCCGAGCCTGTTCTATAACGAAGTGCCCAGTCCAAGAAGGTACTGAATGCCTCAAAGGCTGCGCAGGCTACTCAGCAGCCCATGGGCATTGCCTTGTCTACGAAGTATGCCCCCTTGAATTTAAAGCCCAGCCACCGGAAATCCTCTGGGTGGACTGGCAGGAGTTGAAACGCAGACTCGATATCGCATTTTGCCAGCAACGCGCCTTTTCCAAATTTGCAATTAAGTTTGACCGCTTGGTCAAAGGAAGCATATCTCACAGAGCAGAGTTCTTGAGGTATCGCATCATTGACAGACCCTCCTTTCGGGACCGGCAACCCTACCTGCTCTTATCTCATTGAAAATTTTATTGTGCGCAACTTCGGGCATTTCTCTGACTGATTTCTGATTTGGTGGGTCACCTGAACTGGTGGGAAAGGTGAGTGGAATCCTAAAGCCTAAACTAAAACTTTCCCAAAGATATAGTGCTGCTGTCCTGTTGGGGTAGAGGGCTAAAAGTATTTTTAAAGGGGTCAGCTTAATGGGAGAAAAGGCCAGGCCGAGTTCCAAGTTATTATTGGTTACGCTGTGGTCAGAAGGAAGCACCATGGGAGCCTCTAGCACGCTAGTTGGAGAAGCCTCTCCCGCCCCAAAAGGGCTGCCTTCCTTTGATGCAAGCAGTGGCTGGGTGGTTGCCGAGACATTTTTCACACTCGTGGCTATACTTATAGATAGGCCTCGTACAAACCCCTTTGTTGAATTCCCAGCACAGCCACCTCTGCTTTGAGTTGGCCTTTCCAAATTTGGACGAATCCTGGGACTTCTTCTCTACGTAGGGACCGACGTGCTCCATCCAATAATTTTGGTCCCTCAAATCCCAACGTGTAGATGATAACAGAGAAGCGTTTCTACGGAAATCCTCATCATAATTTAGAGCAGCAGTCTCCCCTGCTAATTCCCGTGCCCTCCTGACATGTGCTAAGTAAGCTATTAGATGCATCACACGTTTAGGATAAGCTGCGCTGACCACACCCATGAACACCTGGAACCCGTCTAGCCAATTTTCCAAGTTATGCTCGGCTCGTGGTGTTCTATAATGCCACTTGCCGTAGCTACACTTCCTTTTCCCCTTCCCGGTCATCTTAGCTGGGGGCAACAAAGTAAATATGTCAATGAAATCACCGTTAAGTATTTTGGTCCTCTTTCTTTGAGACAAATGATTCCCCAGGATAAAATCAGTAGATAAATTTGTAGATGTTTTTACATCCTGGACTAAAGCACCATCCTTCCATTCCAGGGAACCATTGAAGGACTCGTGGTATGAATTAGCCCTTCTTTCTTACACCTATAAGGGGAGCCCTGAGCTGTCTTCCCCCCAACCCCAGTACTCCTCCATAGGTGTGTTGCTATCAGTATCTGATGATGAGGTACCTGATCCCTCCTCAGACTCCAACTGTCTGCTTCTCTTGCTCTTCTTAGAGGTATGCTTTCTTTTTTCCTTCCCCTTTCAGCTTGGCCCTCGCCTGGGACCGGTGTTGGAACGCTGGTTACCTGGTCGCCCTGGTGCTCCTGCGCCTCCTCGTCAGAAGAGGAACCTGACGCGCCTTCTGCTGCAGCAGCTTGCGGTGGTGCATCCTGCAAAAGTCTAGGGATGCCTACATCCTTGTGGGGGTTAGTAGTATTAGGGCCTCTAGCGTTTGCCTTGCCAGCCTTACCACCCTTCTGACCCCCTTTTGACTTGCCTGCACTGGACGATTGCGACCGCGTGTTGGGACAGTTTGCTGAATCATTGCTCAACCTCAGTGTGGCCGCGCTGGCAGCTGAAGTGCTGAGGCGATCCAAATCACAAAGGGGGGCATCGGGGATGCATTCTTGCGAGGGCAGCACAGGAGGCAAGGCCAACTGGCCTGCAGACTTGCATTGTCTATAAAACGCCTCAAAAGAACTGGGCAAATGCCTGCAGGTTACAAGGCATTACCAAGGCCTGGGTCCCTTCCTGATTTCCCTGCGCCAACCCAGATCCGGCGGGGGTCTGTTGGTTCTCTTGAGCAGACATAATTAGAGACAAATACCCTTATAAGATAGTTCAGTAAAGTCTACACCAGCTGTTTTGGATTGCCTAGTAGTAGGGCGGGTCCTGTCCTGAATACGTAAGTCGGAAGTATTACCAAAATAGTTCAGCAGTGTCTGCACTAGCAAGTTTTAAAGGAAAACAAAGATGCCTACCCAAACCTCAAACCAAGGTATCTAGATGCAAAAGCCTAGTCTTTAGCACCGACCTGGGTCTATAAATATGAGTACAAGAGTACCTCCGAGAAGTAGACAGCTATGAGCAAAACTTACAGAGGAAAATGAATAAGAACCCAGAGATCCAGTGGTGCAGAGGTGTGTTGATAAAGGCCAAAACAATTAGGAATTAAGATGAGACAAATGAAATATTTAGCAAAATCTATATGACCTTAGCCAAAGAGGAGAAGCAACCTGGGGCCGAGAAGCACTTTGAATTGCAATAAACCAAATGAACTGAGAACCAAAGATGAAAAGCTCCCTGGAGCCCCTTTTGCACTTTAATTAAGATTGGCCAATTAATCCCACAAAATGAAAAGCTCCCCAGAACCCTTGTGCACTTTATTTAAAATTCCTCTAATGAATTATTCAGCCCAAATGAGAAGCTCCCTAGAGCCCTTGCATACCTTAATTAAAATTAAGCTTCAGTGGAGGCCCATGAGTTCTAGTATTATCAGAGAGGGAGAAAAGCTTTCCTCTGTTCATTTTCTCCATGCTATGTGGAATTTTATAAGCTTCTATCATTGTCACCAGTCAGGCTTCAGGGAATCCAATCCCTCCCACAGTAGGCAGCCAAGTATGAGAGAAACAAGGAGAGTTCTTACCAAGTCTTTTATACAATACAGTGGTACCTCAGGTTAAGTACTTAATTCATTCCGGAGGTCCGTTCTTAACCTGAAACTGTTCTTAACCTGAAGCATCACTTTAGCTAATGGGGCCTCCTGCTGCTGCCACACCGCCGGAGCACGATTTCTGTTCTCATCCTGAAGCAATGTTCTTAACCTGAAGCACTAGTTCTGGGTTAGCGGAGTGTGTAACCTGAAGCGTATGTAACCTGAAGCGTATGTAACCCGAGGTACCACTGTATTCACAGAGAGAGAGATAGCAATGCCATCTTTCTTAGATAATGGCGTTTCTCCAAGTTAAGCCCCACCCCTCCATCTCTCCCCTTATACGTCATTCCTACGGTGGCTGATCTGTGCCTTCTACCTCTGAGCTCTCTGCTCTCCTACTTTCAATGACCTCCAGGTTCTGGGGGGGGTGGTGGTGTCTGGCATGCTTACTAAAGATACTGTGTCTGTCAGCTGCCTCTCCCCTGGTGCTTCTTCTTCTTCCTGCTCCTCTCCCATTATTTCCCAGCTTCTCTCCTCCTCTGCCTCTGAGCTATGCCCTCCCACAGACCACTGACTTCCTCTTCTCTGGAAAGTTCAGGAGGAGGGGGAGGCGGTCTCCACCATTCCTCCTTCACTGTCCAGTCCCTGACATCACCTCTTACTCACTTTTTCTATGGACCCAAAAGTCTCAAATGAGGCAACCTTTGCTTGTAGGGGAGTCACTTTATTCCCTTCCACATTTTGACTGCCCTTTTCTGAACCATCCTGAAAACCAACTCCAAAGATTCTCCTCTACTTAACTTGCTGATCTACATCAACAAAATTGAGCCCCCATCCAAACATAAATTGTTGGGTTTCCAGGAAGAGAGAATGCTCTTGTGCTCAGGTCTGGCTTGGCCCCTGTGAAGATGGGATGCAGAGCTGCATGGGCCACTGGCCTGATCCAGCAGAGCATTTCTTAGGTTATTATCACCCTAGTGGCAGTGGAAATGTTGTGGGATGGGGAAATAGAAGGGAACCCCCTGTTCAGTACAGTTTTTCTTCCCCTAATTGGCCAGGGAATATCTGAGCCATGACAGCCTCATAACCCATTAGGGCCCCAGCAAACTCTGAAACTGGCCACGTGGAAAAGAGATGTCTGCCAAGACCAGTGGTAAATGGTGTTCCAAATAACTTTGTTCCTGCTCCCTAGCCAACAATACCTCACAACCCAAGCCACTCCTGATTAAAAACAAACAAACCAGCTGAGTGGCTGGGCACAAACCCAGATTCTTCCTTGCTCATGAAGGAAAGGATATATAAAGAGCTGGTGCCGTCACCTGGGACAGAACAGACCAAAGGAGAAGCTCTTCCACTCCATTGACCAGCGTGAAGCCATCATGAAGTTCTCCATCACCCTCTTTGTTGCTGTGCTGCTGATCTGGTCCATTATAGCTCTGGATGAGGTCCAGGCTGAGGATTCAGCCCAAGGCAAGACGGTAAGTAGAAGAATATAAGGAGAGCCCTGAAGCTGGATCAGGCCAGGGGTCCATCTAGTCCAGCATCCTCTTCTCACAGTAGTCAACTGAAGGAGAAGCCCACAAGCAGGCCCTGAAGGTAACAGCCACTCTCCATGACACTTGGGATTCCCAGGAACTGATATTAACAAGGGGTCTCCATCCTGTTGCCAAGGAGTTGTCATTTGCTGTTTCAAACTGAACATGGCTATCCAAGGGGCCTCCAATGTGCTCAGGTCCTGCTTGTGGGCTTCTTGTGGACTTCTGGATGGCCACACTGGGAACAGGATACTGCACCAGATGGGCCTTTGCTTGCTGTCTAGTGGGACTCCTCTCAGATCTCCTAAGACGCAGGGTGGTATCCAATGCTTGTCTTCCTCAGAGTAGACTCATTGAAGTTAAGAGGCATGGCTATCTTAGGTCCATTAACTGCAAGGAATCTACTCTGAGTAGGGTCTTCTCTGAGTAGGACTAGCACTTGCTACCAGTGGCATGTGAACTGAAATTGTTTTCAGATGTTGTTAGATGAGTTAATTCATTTATCTCTTGTTTTGTTTGGTGCCCCAGAGGAAGGGCAGGATATAAATATAATTAATAATAATTATGGTAATGGCAATAACAACTAAATCTCAACAACTCATAGAAAGCTGCCCTCTGCCAAGTCGAACAATTGGTTCTTCAATGTTATCTATGAATTGACTGGTTGTAGCTCTCCAGGGGTTCAGTCAGGGCTCTTTTCTATCCCCACCTGCAGATGCCAGGGATTAGGTAAAAGGTAAAGGTAAAGGACCCCTGGATGGTTAGGCCCAGTCAAAGGCAACTATGGGGTTGTGGGGCTCATCTCGTTTTTCAGCCCAAGGGAACTGGCATTTGTCCACAGAGAGCTTTCTGGGTCATGTGGCCAGCATGACTAAACTGCTTCTGGTGCAACGGAACACTGTGATGGAAACCAGAGCACACAGAAATGCCATTTACCTTCCCTCTGCAGTGGTACCTATTTATCTACTTGCACTGGCGTGCTTTCGAACTGCTAGGTTGGGAGGAGCCAGGACAGAGCATCGGGAGTTCATCCCGTCACAGGAATTTGAAATGCCAACCTTCTGATTGGCAAGCCCAATAGGCTCAGTGGTTTAGACACCACAGTCTTTGGTACCTTGGAGCTTCTGCATGCAAAGCAGATGTTCTAACACTGAGATATTATTATTATTATTATTATTATTATTATTATTATTATTATTATTATTTATACCCCGCCCTCCCTGGCCAAATCCAGACTCAGAGTGGCTAACATCAAACATATAACACATTAACATAACATCAGGCAAACAATTGAAATACATCCTAAAACCAGATCAGGATCAAAATAAAATCCAATCAGATGGCAACCCACAGATTAGGGTTGGGGACCTTAAATGCTCACCAGGCCCAACTGTTTCTGTTGAACTTATATGGGTCTGTGAGAAAAATTGGGAGGCCACTTTCATGCAAGTTCTTATGAAAGGGGAGAAGGAGTCAGACTGAACCCTGACCAAAGGCCTGGCAGAACAGCTCCGTCTTGCAGGCCCTGCAGAGAGAAGTCAAATCCTGCAAGGCCCTGCTGTTTTGTGACACAGTGTTCCACCAGGCCGCCCTGGCCGAAAAGGCCCTGGTCCTTGTCAAGGTCAGTCTAATCTCCTTGAGGCTTGGGACCTCCAAAATGTTGTTATTTGTGGAACGTAAGGTCCTCCGTGGGGCATACCAGGAGAGGCGGTCCCGTAGGTACGAGGGACCTAGGCCTACATTCCTTCCCTCAAACTCAAGTACAATCCTAGTCTTTGTGGTTCTCATAAAGGGGTGGTTTAAAGAGAAACAGAGGAAGCTGTCTTATACTGAGACAGTCCATATAGCTCAGTATTGTCCACTCTGAGGAACAAAAGATCTCCAAGGTTTAGGACAGGAGACCCGGCAAGTACACCTGGGAATGCCATTGTAGATTGAATTTGGGCCTTTTGGCCTGCAAGGTAGATGCTCTAACACTGAGTACAGTTTGCAGTGGAAGAGGATAGTCTCTTCCACTCTTGACCAGAGGGACAAAGGTTCCACTCCACACTTGTAACACGAGGAAGGGTGTCTGCAGATGCTGGGTCGTGATATCAACTATTTTCTCTTTGCTACCAACAGGGGGCATTGAATAATGTGGTTCCTACAATCAGGAGAGGTACCCCAAAGGTAAACGGGAATGGAGTTGAGGCAGGCCTACTTTTGAAAGGGATATTAAATGCTATCACAAATGCTGGCAAGCCTAAGGAATATCAGCCTGCACCAGACCACCCAGTGGCTATGTCATAGCAACATGTCCTTCCTGCCTGCTGCTGGCCCTCCTCAAGGCACCTCCACTTCTGCAACCAGACCCTGCGATGCTCCAGTTCATTTTGATCTAACCTCCGACCGCTCCCTCCTCCCAAAGATGCTCAGAGGTTCAGCACAAGGTCTTCAGACATCAGCCCATCACCACTAATTTCTCTCCATGCAGAAGGAACCCAGCACTGAGGCATCAATTGCAATGGCCCACTCAAAAAAATAAAGGTCATCCAACATTTCTCTGTGTCTGTTTTTACCTTAGATTAATGTCACGTCAGTTGAGTTTCAAACAGAAGAGGTTTATTCACTAGGGCTGCCCCACTGAGCTGTGATTGTCATTGGAGGCTCAGGTGGCCTTGGCAAGGAGTGCTTTTTTCCAGCTCCAGCTGGTTCACCAGCTATGGCCCCTTTTGGACACAGATGACTTGACCTCTGTGCTCCATGTTCTGGTAACTTCCAGGCTGAACCTCTGCAAAGTGCTCTACATGGGGCTACCCTTGAAGACAACTCAGAAACTTCCGTTGATTCATAATATATCAGCCAGATTTCTAGCAGGAGTTCCATTTTCATCACATATAAACCAGATGCATCAGCTGCCCGTTTGATTCCAGGCTCAATTCGATGTACTTCTATTTGTGTTCAAAGCCCTAAAGGAGTCAGGCTCCAAATATCTGAAAGATAGTCCCCTTCCTTACGCTCCCTCTTGGCTGCGAAGTTCTGTGGGCTAACCAGCCTCATGTAACCAATATGCTTAAGTCTACTTAAGGCATAAAGGGGTTAAGACCATTGAGTAAGCTGTCCTGCCAGGCTTAGCTCACCTTGGGAGGAGCTAGGGAATCAGGCCTATGGTTCTTCCCTCAGTCTCCCTCAGAAACTCAGCATGTAAAGAGGTCTGAGCTGATTGCTGAAGCTCAGATGTAGCATGGCCATTATTGTGTCCCTATGCTAATAATTTAGGAACTTTGGCCTGATCCAGCAACCAGGCTCTTCTTGTGTCCACAGATTATTTACTTCTATGTTCAGAACATTGAGACATCAGCTTAAACCGGTCTGTCCTCATCATAACATACAGACATTCAGCTTTCCATTTTTATGGACAGTCTTCTCTCATAATGCTAGAACGGAGTCAGGGCTGTCCAATGAAGCTGAATGCCAGAAGATTCAGGACAAAGGAAATAAACTGTATAGGTCAACTATGGCCCTCAGTCCCACAAACGGTACTGATAGTCACCAGCTTGGACGGCATGAAAAGTGGATTAGTCTAATTCATTGATAATAGGGTTTCTGCCTAATTATGTTCTACTCAAAGTGTATCCATTGAAGGTGATGGACCCAATTGCTCATGTTCATTCATTTTAGTGGTTCTATTCTGAGAAGGACTCACAGTGGATACCACCAAAAGGCCATCCATGGCTACTGATTGTTTTATTTTCTTTCTTTATTGCATTTCTATCCCACCTTTTTCTCCAAGGAGCTGAAGATGGTGTACATGGTTCTGCCACTCCTCATTTAATCCCCACAACAACCCTGTGAGGTAGGTAAGCCTGAGAGGCAATGACTGGCTCAGGGTCACCCAATGAGCTTCATGGTTTGAAGCTTGGTCTTCCAGGAACCTAGTCCAACACGCTAACCAATGCACCGCATTGTCTTCTTGCAAAGTCCAGGGATCTAGATGAACAGAGAGATTTTAGTTTGGCAAACATAGATGGGGCTTTTTTTCAGCTGAAACCGAAAGGTTCCCAAACCTCTCAGGTTGGTGCCATTGCCATTCTAAGAGAATGTGACTTCATTGTGAGTTCTGGCACTTCTTTTTCTAGAAAAATAGCACTGAGCATAGTGTTATGCAGCACAGCGAAGCTCAGAAACAAAGTGGCATGAGGCTTTGCAGGATCCTAGTCACACTGAAGAGGAATTTGTTGTTGTTTTGAATAGTTTGTAGACTGCATCATTTTGATAATCTCTAAGCATTGTACAAGGAAACAAAACAACTGACCTCACATTTTGACTCAGGAGGGGGATACCCTGAGATCACCTTCATCCACCTAATTATTGGGTCCACACCCATAGGCGATTGTCAGGGAACGGACATCGGAGCAGAGTGGAGAGGCTAGGCTCCCAGATTCTGCCGGAGAGGGAACTAGTAAGGGAAGAGAGAGAACGTCCTCTGGGGAAAGAAGTCCAGGTGACACCAGGAAGAAGGGAGAGGCAGAGAGCACTTCAGAGGGGAGGCTCCGAGACTCTTCCAGTGAAGTCAGTGAGGAGAGTGGAGGACCACCGCTTGGCACGCCCACTCTGCGCAGAAGGCTTCCGCGCAGAGAGGCGAGGAGGAGGTTGTCCGTTAAGGAATTCTTATGCTGGAGGAAATTTAGGAGACACCCACTGACGGATTCTACCAGCGACTGAGGCAGCCGCGCAAAAGGACTGCTCAGCCAGGGAAAGACGCAACCACCCCTAAGCAGTTGGAATAGCTGGAGGTTTACACAAAAGCAACCCCAATTCTCATGATAGCGATCATGTCCACCCCAGCAGCTTTTACACCAGAGTATGGGAACCATTGGTCCTCCAGATTGTGCTTGATTCCACCTCCCAAGAGCTCCAACCAGCATAATCAATGGTTCCACATGACGTGCATTCATTATAATGGATCTACTCTGAGGAGCATGAACATTGGGTGCAGCCCTCCAGCTCTTTCCCCCAAATTTCTGGTGCCTGGAAGAACAGCTGCTCCTTCTACTCAAATTCCCCTGGGCTGAGCTGCTGCTTCATTTGTGGCTCTCATCACAGACCAGAAGAGCACCAGGCTTGAAAGCAGGACAGCTGATATTTTCCATGATGGCTGTACACAGGAAGGTGTTCCTGAATGGTTATGCAGGGAAGAACCACCTTAAAGAATGCCCTGTCTTAGATGATGGCTTCGAGCCTCCTCAAAATAACCAAGCAAGTATTAAAAGTCACCCCAGAACTGGCCATACTAAACATCTTCCAAGACAATAATGCCCACACACATTACAATGACCGCTCCCCGCTTAAACGGGGGGCGCCCTTTGCGTGGACGCGTGCAGCCCCTAGATCTGGAGCGGCTCCTACAGCATAGGCTTGGCTTTGCCTTCCCTCAGGTGGGATACCTGGAGGTCTCCGCCTACCTCAGTCAGCTGTCCAATCCCACCTGGGGGAAGCGTTGCCAAGGAGACCAGGCCAGGTAGGGGAGGGATTACCTGCCCACACAATAGAGGGAGGATCTTACCTAGGAATCCTCACTTGGCTCCAGAGCTTCTCCCACCCTACCCACCCTTAGTTAATGTCTTATTTTGCAGGTTAACTTTTCCTCACAGGTTTTGCAGGTTATCTTTTCTTCACAGGTATGCGGGCGCTGCTACGTTAAGGTCGCTGTTCAAGGGCCGGAAAGGAATTTCCCTGCATTGGCAGGTTTCGCCTTTCCCGTAGCAAAACGTCACAACTTTGGCGGTATCAGGCCTTGGGCGGAATCCTTTTGTCCATCTTCCTCTTGCGGCGGCGATACCAGAGTTCCCCGTTAAAGGGGTTTTATGAAGGGAGGCTTTGGCCGTACACCGAAAGGTCGTCATTGCTCTCTCCTGCGGTGGCGGCGTTACGGGGGCGGCCATCTCTGCTTGAACATATGTTCCCCAGAGCTGGCCCATCCCCCCCCACACACACTGGATAACCCTGATGCTCCCTAGGTCCACGGCCGGGGACCGGGGAGGGAGAACACCCAATGCCTGAGCAAAGGTCTACCCACATTTGAAATTTAATAAAGTTGTGGCCAGTTTAATCCCATAGCACGTTGTCTTGAGTCGTTATTCCACGTGACGGGGGGACCGTGCAGGATCTGGGGACTCTGCCTGTCCACGCAAAGAGCTCATAACCCACAAAGAGCTCATAATGACCTAGATCAAAGTCCACCAATGTGAGGGGGATATCTAATCAGGAAGAATTTTGGTCATTCAGGTTTAGTGTCTATGAAGCAGAAAGAAAATTAATGAGCATACCATTTTCCATCATCTGTGTTAGTTCCACATGGGCGGCAGCAGAAACTGCCAGGAGCCTGATCTGAGACCAAGCCATAATAGATAATATCTAACTGAGCCTGCAGAAATACTTGAGGAAATTTTTGCACATTCTCTGGGCATTGTGCACATCTTCCAGTCAACATGCAGTGTCACCAATAAAAATGTCCTTGCTCTCTGTATCTAATCCACAGATGCATGCAATTCTCTGCCCCTGGAAATGGTGGCAGGCCAGATGTGGAGTGCAGGCCAGATATCCCCACTTGTTGGTGTACAGGACTGAGCTGGGATCAAGGACACCCATTCAAGGGCGTATCTGATCGGGAAAGGTTTTGGCCATTAAATATGGAGCAGGAAGAAAAACCAAGGGTTATGCCTCAGCCTCATCAACTCTGTTCTTTCCACATGGCCAACACCAGATATTACCAGCACCGTGTTCCATTGAGAGGCACATCCTCCAAGACAGAAGAAATGAGTCATCTAACTTTAGAGTTGGTGAGCTGTAATATTGGGAAATAATCCATAATGAGTTGAAAAAAATGTTTAAAAGTACTTTCCAAAAAAACAAGGGTTCTTTTTGTTGGGGATAATTCAGACGGAAATTTCCAGGTGTCAAAAAAGGATATTTATATACTGTATGCCACTACAGCGGCCCATGTGTTGTTAGCCCAAAATGGAAAACGAGCAAGGTCCAAATTAAAGAAGAATGGAAATATAAACGGATGGAATATCTGCAGTTTGCAGACCTAACACATACAATAAGAGAACCAGAAGAACATATAGAATCATAGAATCATAGAGTTGGAAGACCACAAGGGCCATCGAGTCCAACCCCCTGCCAAGCAATATGTTTAGAGAAGATTGGAGAATGTTTACTGAATATATGGGGGGAGATTGTGTACACTTGAAAACGTTGGCAGCATTAAGATAAATTCAACAGTGTAAATAAGTTTTGATGGATGCAATGGAATACTGAATGGTTTGGTTGATGTAAAATATGCAGGGATTTGTGTTATGCAAAATTAACCATGGAAAGAGAAGAAGGGAAGTCCTTGATATTTCAAGGTGGTTTAAATGAATATTCTAAATTGTAAAACAGAAAATTTAATGTAAAATTTTAATTTAAGTTGCCATTCATCTTTCATTGGGACCTCGCTCATTTTCCATTTTGGGCTAACAAAACATGGGCCACTGTAGTGGCATACATAAATAACTTTTGCTGACACCTGGGAATTCTTGTCTGAATTATCCCCAACAAGAAGGACCCTTGTTTTTTGGGGAAAGTACTTTTAAACATTTTTTTTTCAACTCATTATGGATTATTTCCCAATATTACAGCTCACCAACTCTAAAGTTATATGACTCATTTCTTCTGTCTTGGTGGATGTGCCTCTCAACGGAACACGGTGCTGGCAATATCTGGTGCTGGCCATGTGGAAAGAACAGAGTTGATGAGGCTGAGGCATAACGCCATGCCCTTGGTTTTTCTTCCTGCTCCATATTTAATGGCCAAAACTTTACCCAATCAGATACGTCCTTGAACTGGTGTCCTTGATCCCAGCTCAGTACTGTACACCAGCAAGTGGGGATATCTGGCCTGCATTCCACATCTGGCCTGCCACCATTTCCAGGGGCAGAGAATTATGATTTGAGGACCTGCCCCCTTCGCTTGGGAATAAGAAAGACACATGGACACAGTATTTTAGGTTAATGGGCTAGAAAAGGCCACAACTTTATTGATTACAGCATGTGAGAGGTACTGGCTTAGGCAGTGGAAGAAACAGCGAAACCCCTCAAGGAGGGGTGAGTCTAGCAAGGGTTAACCACCAGTAGGGGGAGCCTGTTGATGCAAATACAACTGTAAGCTCTCCCCTGATGTCACCGGGGGTTGTGCCATGGCCCCCAGCCCCCAGCAGGGCATTGGACAGGATCCACAACCGCCGGACTTCCTATTTGCGTGGTGAGTTCCTGTCCCGCAGCAAGGAGAAATAATGACACAGGACACCAAGTATTAAGGTTAAATGTGCGAATTAGGCCACAACTTTATGGATTGCAGGAATGAGAGGTATTGGCTTAGGCATTGGTCCTAACGACTAACCGGCTCCAGCCCAATTGCATGAAGTTAACACCAGAAGGGGTTAACACCAGAAGGGTGAGTCCTGCTGAGGCACGTCAACTAGGAACTCCCCCAGGGTCACCACTCAGGGGGTGCCTTAGGCCCTCACCTCCATAGGCTTCGGACAGGGCAACGCCCCCCTCGAATCCTTTAATGGACTACCCTTAGATTTTGGGGGGAGGTGATGGCGTTTCCCCCCCCACATCCTCTTAACCCCTTCTTACCAATGCCTAACCGCCACTCGAGCAAAGCTCGCCTCCAATACCCTCATGCCTGCAACCAATCCCTGATCCCCTTTGCTATATCAGTCAGCCATATGTCATGTCCCGCATCCAACAGATGCACGCCATCAGACCAGTAGAGGGCCTCATTGCTGAAACGAATGCCATGGTGGTCAATGACCCGACCACCCAAGACTGCCACTCTACACACCACCGCCCGATCCAAGGCTCTCCTAGCCCTATTTATGGCTATTGGGCACCGGCTATCTCTCCAAACCCGCCTCTCCATCAGTGATGCCCACAGAATGATTATGTCTGGGTAAGAGGCCTTCAGTTCTTTAAGTCGCCATAAATATGCCACATCAAATCGACTGCCTTTCGATAAGCTAAATCATTTTCACCTAATTGAATTATTAAAGCATTTGGGGGACCCTCCACTGCCGCTTTGGCCCTAACTGTGGGCAGCATTTCTGCCCAGCTCATTCCCCTCCGGGAGATCCAGGAAATAGTAATGTCTGCAGGTAAGTTGAGGTGCAGCCCGAGACTGGCATTGATAGTGTGGACCTTGGCCCAATACACAGTGCTGTGCCCAATTATCCAGATGCGCACCCTCATAGTTCCCGTAAGAATTGAAACAACAGGCCAAGGTCAGGTTACCCCCGGTGAGCAGTCATAATTTTTTTCTCACATAACACTTTTAAGCATCTGATTTCCAACAGCCTAGATCCTTAATCCTCCCTGCAGTCAGGCCCAGGTGCATTGCCGTGGTGGCCGCCCCTATGCAAAATGAGTGTGCCGCGAAATCAGCGGGGGGTAAGCCGCATGCTGCAATTGTTAAACACATGACATGAGTGAACTGGTGCCGAGTCAGGGGTGAGCCATCCGCATGAATCAAGAGTGGCCCTGCCATATTAGCTCTCAAAAACAGGAAGCGCCTAGTCTCCTTAACCGGGCATGGACCCGATTTACTGATCGCCAAAAGCCGAATTAAAGCCCCCCTCCCGTACTGGTCTGTTTTAGAACTGCGTATCCGCAAGACTAGATCCTGCCACGAAAGCGTGACATCGCTCAACAGTAAGCCTCGGGAAGAACAGCGTTGGCCAGTCTCATATACTACCTCCCCAATGTGGAGTGCGCCAAAAAAGGCAATGGAATACGCTGCTGAGAATAAGCGGGCCTCGTACTTAGACCAGTAAACAGTTCTCAATTTTTTATGGATCTGGTAAAGGATGTCAAACGATATTGGCCTTCTGTTATCGCAGCTGGGGGGCTGCAATCTACGCCAGCCCTCCAAGGCCTTTTGCACCATGAAGTCGCCACATGGGTCAGAAGAATAAACTGCCTTGCAAAAGAATGATATTGCCACCGTCTGTATGTTAAGGGTTTTTGGGGCGCGGCCCACGCGTCTCAGATGTACTAAGTAGGAAAGAACCTCAGACTTGACGGGAAGGGAATTGATTCTAGTGTTGTAGGATTTATTGCGGAATTTTAGGAAATCCAACGAAGCTTTCTTGTAAGATCTTAAAGTGGAAGGCGCCACCGAGGCTAATATTCCCTGCATCACTTCTAGTTCCCAAGGCTGAATAGGTGCTCCGGGAACGGCTGTGGAAGCTGGTGCGCGCCCGGTGCTAAGGAGCAGAAGCGGTCCATCTGAAAACGAGATATGGCATCCACGATGTCATTGTTAACACCAGGCACAAATTTGGCAGAAAAATGGACATTGAGCTCTAAGCACAAGAGGACAAAGGAGCGTAGAAGGGCCCCCACCCTTGGTGACCGGGCGGCCTGCTTGGATAGGACTGATACTACTGCCTGGTTATCGGTGTGAAAGCATACCCTATGGTTACTAAATTCTTTAGACCACAAGTGCACTGCCACTACGATCGGGAAGAATTCCAAGAAGGTTAAATCTCTGGTTATTGGAACCCCCCCCCCCCGCCAGGCTGCGGGCTAGTGCTGTGCACACCATTGTCCCCTGAAGTAAACACCGAACCCTAGAGAGCCTGAAGCATCTGAATGCACCTGAAAGTCAACCTGCAGCGACATGTTATCCTGCCACAGGGAAATTCCATTATAACTTTCCAAAAACTTCAACCAGACTTCCAGATCAGAGTTTACCTCTTTTGATAGGCGAACCGTGTGATGAGGTGATCGCATACCAGCTGATAGCCTCGCGAGGCGGCCGCACAATGGGCGCCAGGGGGAACCACACGGCAAGCAAGGTTTAAATGACCAAGCAGTGACTGAATCTGCCTGAGGGTTACTTTCCTTAGGGGAAGAAGTTGCCAAATAAGGTCTCTGAGTGCAATTAATTTTTCTCTGGGAAGCTTTGAGTTTGGGCGACAGTATCCAATTCAATACCCAAGTAAACCATAATTGTAGCTGGGCCCTCTGTTTTGTCTGCGGCCAATGGCACCCCCAGCTCAGCTGCTAAAGTCGTGAAGGCTTCCAGAAGGGCCGAGCACTTTGGTCTATTATCAGCCATGAGGATAAAGTCGTCCAAGAAGTGCAGCACACCCTCCGAGCCTGTTCTATAACGAAGTGCCCAGTCCAAGAAGGTACTGAATGCCTCAAAGGCTTCGCAGGCTACTGAGCAGCCCATGGGCATTGCCTTGTCTACGAAGTATGCCCCCTCGAATTTAAAGCCCAGCCACCGGAAATCCTCTGGGTGGACTGGCAGGAGTCGAAACGCAGACTCGATATCGCATTTTGCCAGCAACGCGCCTTTTCCAAATTTGCGAATAAGTTTGACTGCTTGGTCAAAGGAGGCATATCTCACAGAGCAGAGTTCTTGAGGTATTGCATCATTGACAGACCCTCCTTTTGGGTAGGACAGGTTGTGAATCATGTGAAACTCACCGGGCCCTTTTGGGGGACAATGCCTAATGGGGATATGTGCAAACTCTCTATGGGAGGGACCAGAAAGGGACCGGCAACCCTCCCTGCTCTTATCTCATTGAAAATTTTATTGTGCGCAACTTCGGGCATTTCTTTGACTGATTTCTGATTTGGTGGGTCACCTGAACTGGGGGGAAAGGCGAGTGGAATCCTAAAGCCTAAACTAAAACTTTCCCAAAGATATAGTGCTGCTGTCCTGTTGGGGTAGAGGGCTAAAAGAGTTTTTAAAGGGGTCAGCTTAATGGGAGAAAAGGCCAGGCCGAGTTCCAAGTTATTACTGGTTACGCTGTAGTCCGAAGGAAGCACCATGGGAGCCCCTAGCACCCTAGTTGGAGAAGCCTCTCCCGCCCCAAAAGGGCTGCCTTCCTTTGATGCAAGCAGTGGCTGGGTGGTTGCCGAGACATTTTTCACACTCGTGGCTATACTTACAGATAGGCCTCGTACAAACCCCTTTGTTGAATTCCCAGCACAGCCACCTCTGCTTTGAGTTGGCCTTTCCAAATTTGGACGAATCCTGGGACTTCTTCTCTACGTAGGGACCGACGTGCTCCATCCAATAATTTTGGTCCCTCAAATCCCAACGTGTAGATGATAACAGAGAAGCGTTTCTACGGAAATCCTCATCATAATTTAGAGCAGCAGTCTCCCCTGCTAATTCCCGTGCCCTCCTGACATGTGCTAAGTAAGCTATTAGATGCATCACACGTTTAGGATAAGCTGCGCTGACCACACCCATGAACACCTGGAACCCGTCCAGCCAATTTTCAAAGTTATGCTCGGCTCGTGGTGTTCTATAATGCCACTTGCCGTAGCTACACTTCTTTTCCCCCTTCCCGGTCATCTTAGCTGGGGGTAACAAAGTAAATATGTCAATGAAATCACCGTTAAGTATTTTGGTCCTCTTTCTTTGAGACAAATGATTCCCCAGGATAAAATCAGTTGATAAATTTGTGGATGTTTTTACATCCTGGACTAAAGCACCATCCTTCCATTCCAGGGAACCATTGAAGGACTCGTGGTATGAATTAGCCCTTCTTTCTTACACCTATAAGGGGAGCCCTGAGCTGTCTTCCCCCCAACCCCAGTACTCCTCCATAGGTGTGTTGCTATCAGTATCTGATGATGAGGTACCTGATCCCTCCTCAGACTCCAACTGTCTGCTTCTCTTGCTCTTCTTAGAGGTATGCTTTCTTTTTTCCTTCCCCTTTCAGCTTGGCCCTCGCCTGGGACCGGTGTTGGAACGCTGGTCACCTGGTCGCCCTGGTTCTCCTGCGCCTCCTCGTCAGAAGAGGAACCTGACGCGCCTTCTGCTGCAGCAGCTTGCGGTGGTGCATCCTGCAAAAGACTAGGGATGCCTACATCCTTGTGGGGGTTAGTAGTATTAGGGCCTCTAGCGTTTGCCTTGCCAGCCTTACCACCATTCTGACCCCCTTTTGACTTGCCTGCACTGGACGATTGCGACCGCGTGTTGGGACAGTTTGCTGAATCATTGCTCAACCTCAGTGTGGCCGCGCTGGCAGCTGAAGTGCTGAGGCGATCCAAATCACAAAGGGGGGGTATCGGGGATGCATTCTTGCGAGGGCGGCACAGGAGGCAAGGCCAACTGGCCTGCAGACTTGCATTGTCTTTAAAACGCCTCAAAAGAACTGGGCAAATGCCTGCAGGTTACAAGGCATTACCAAGGCCTGGGTCCCTTCCTGATTTCCCTGCGCCAACCCAGATCCGGCGGGGGTCTGTTGGTTCTCTTGAGCAGACATAATTAGAGACAAATACCCTTATAAGATAGTTCAGTAAAGTCTACACTGGCTGGTTTGGATTGCCTAGTAGTAGGGCGGGTCCCGTCCTGAATACATAAGTTGGAAGTATTACCGAAATAGTTCAGCAGTGTCTGCACTAGCAAGTTTTAAAGGAAAACAAAGATGCCTACCCAAACCTCAAACCAAGGTATCTAGATGCAAAAGCCTAGTCTTTAGCACCGACCTGGGTCTATAAATATGAGTACAAGAGTACCTCCGAGAAGTAGACAGCTATGAGCAAAACTTACAGAGGAAAATGAATAAGAACCCAGAGATCCAGTGGTGCAGAGGTGTGTTGATAAAGGCCAAAACAATTAGGAATTAAGATGAGACAAATGAAATATTTAGCAAAATCTATATGACCTTAGCCAAAGAGGAGAAGCACCCTGGGGCCGAGAAGCACTTTGAATTGCAATAAACCAAATGAACTGAGAACCAACGATGAAAAGCTCCCTGGAGCCCCTTTTGCACTTTAATTAAGATTGGCCAATTAATCCCACAAAATGAAAAGCTCCCCAGAACCCTTGTGCACTTTATTTAAAATTCCTCTAATGAATTATTCAGCCCAAATGAGAAGCTCCCTAGAGCCCTTGCATACCTTAATTAAAATTAAGCTTCAGTGGAGGCCCATGAGTTCTAGTATTATCAGAGAGGGAGAAAAGCTTTCCTCTGTTCATTTTCTCCATGCCATGTGGAATTTTATAAGCTTCTATCATTGTCACCAGTCAGGCTTCAGGGAATCCAATCCCTCCCACAGTAGGCAGCCAAGTATGAGAGAAACAAGGAGAGTTCTTACCAAGTCTTTTATACAATACAGTGGTACCTCAGGTTAAGTACTTAATTCATTCCGGAGGTCCGTTCTTAACCTGAAACTGTTCTTAACCTGAAGCACCACTTTAGCTAATGGGGCCTCCTGCTGCTGCCACACCGCCGGAGCACGATTTCTGTTCTCATCCTGAAGCAAAGTTCTTAACCTGAAGCACTAGTTCTGGGTTAGTGGAGTGTGTAACCTGAAGCGTATGTAACCTGAAGCGTATGTAACCCGAGCTACCACTGTATTCACAGAGAGAGAGATAGCAATGCCATCTTTCTTAGATAATGGCATTTCTCCAAGTTAAGCCCCACCCCTCCATCTCTCCCCTTATACGTCATTCCTACGGTGGCTGATCTGTGCCTTCTACCTCTGAGCTCTCTGCTCTCCTACTTTCAATGACCTCCAGGTTCTGGGGGTGGTGGTGTCTGGCATGCTTACTAAAGATACTGAGTCTGTCAGCTGTCTCTCCCCTGGTGCTTCTTCTTCCTGCTCCTCTCCCATTATTTCCCAGCTTCTCTCCTCCTCTGCCTCTGAGCTATGCCCTCCCACAGACCACTGACTTCCTCTTCTCTGGAAAGTTCAGGAGGAGGGGGAGGTGGTCTCCACCATTCCTCCTTCACTGCCAGTCCCTGACATCACCGCTTACTCACTTTTTCTATGGACCCAAAAGTCTCAAATGAGGCAACCTTTGCTTGTAGGGGAGTCACTTTATTCCCTTCCACATTTTGGCTGCCCTTTTCTGAACCATCCTGAAAACCAACTCCAAAGATTCTCCTCTACTTAACTTGCTGATCTACATCAACAAAATTGATCCCCCATCCAAACATAAATTGTTGGGTTTCCAGGAAGAGAGAATGCTCTTGTGCTCAGGTCTGGCTTGGCCCCTGTGAAGATGGGATGCTGAGCTGCATGGGCCACTGGCCTGATCCAGCAGAGCATTTCTTAGGTTATTATCACCGTAGTGGCAGTGGAAATGTTGTGGGATGGGGAAATAGAAGGGAACCCCCTGTTCAGTACAGTTTTTCTTCCCCTAATTGGCCAGGGAATATCTGAGCCATGACAGCCTCATAACCCATTAGGGCCCCAGCAAACTCTGAAACTGGCCACGTGGAAAAGAGATGTCTGCCAAGAACAGTGGTAAATGGTGTTCCAAATAACTTTGTTCCTGCTCCCAAGCCAACAATACATCACAACCCAAGCCACTCCTGATTAAAAACAAACAAACCAGCTGAGTGGCTGGGCACAAACCCAGATTCTTCCTTGCTCATGAAGGAAAGGGTATATAAAGAGCTGGTGCCGTCACCTGGGACAGAACAGACCAAAGGAGAAGCTCTTCCACTCCATTGACCAGCGTGAAGCCATCATGAAGTTCTCCATCACCCTCTTTGTTGCTGTGCTGCTGATCTGGTCCATTATAGCTCTGGATGAGGTCCAGGCTGAGGATTCAGCCCAAGGCAAGACGGTAAGTAGAAGAATATAAGGAGAGCCCTGAAGCTGGATCAGGCCAGGGGTCCATCTAGTCCAGCATCCTCTTCTCACAGTAGTCAACTGAAGGAGAAGCCCACAAGCAGGCCCTGAAGGTAACAGCCACTCTCCCTGACACTTGGGATTCCCAGGAACTGATATTAACAAGGGGTCTCCATCCTGTTGCCAAGGAGTTGTCATTTGCTGTTTCAAACTGAACATGGCCATCCAAGGGGCCTCCAATGTGCTCAGGTCCTGCTTGTGGGCTTCTTGTGGACTTCTGGATGGCCACACTGGGAACAGGATACTGCACCAGATGGGCCTTTGCTTGCTGTCTAGTGGGACTCCTCTCAGATCTCCTAAGACACAGGGTGGTATCCAATGCTTGTCTTCCTCAGAGTAGACTCATTGAAGTTAAGAGGCATGGCTATCTTAGGTCCATTAACTGCAAGGAATCTCCTCTTGGTAGGGTCTTCTCTGAGTAGGACTAGCACTTGCTACCAGTGGCATGTGAACTGAAATTGTTTTCAGATGTTGTTAGATGAGTTAATTCATTTATCTCTTGTTTTGTTTGGTGCCCCAGAGGAAGGGCAGGATATAAATATAATTAATAATAATTATGGTAATGGTAATAACAACTAAATTTCAACAACTCATAGAAAGCTGCCCTCTGCCAAGTCGAACAATTGGTTCTTCAATGTTATCTATGAATTGACTGGTTGTAGCTCTCCAGGGGTTCAGTCAGGGCTCTTTTCTATCCCCACCTGCAGATGCCAGGGATTAGGTAAAAGGTAAAGGTAAAGGACCCCTGGATGGTTAGGCCCAGTCAAAGGCAACTATGGGGTTGTGGGGCTCATCTCGTTTTTCAGCCCAAGGGAACTGGCATTTGTCCACAGAGAGCTTTCTGGGTCATGTGGCCAGCATGACTAAACTGCTTCTGGTGCAACGGAACACTGTGATGGAAACCAGAGCACACAGAAATGCCATTTACCTTCCCTCTGCAGTGGTACCTATTTATCTACTTGCACTGGTGTGCTTTCGAACTGCTAGGTTGGGAGGAGCCAGGACAGAGCATCGGGAGTTCATCCCGTCACAGGAATTTGAAATGCCAACCTTCTGATTGGCAAGCCCAATAGGCACAGTGGTTTAGACACCACAGTCTTCGGTACCTTGGAGCTTCTGTATGCAAAGCAGATGTTCTAACACTGAGATATTATTATTATTATTATTATTATTATTATTATTATTATTATTATTTATACCCCGCCCTCCCTGGCCAAATCCAGACTCAGAGTGGCTAACATCAAACGTATAACACATTAACATAACATCAGGCAAACAATTGAAATACATCCTAAAACCAGATCAGGATCAAAATAAAATCCAATCAGATGGCAACCCACAGATTAGGGTTGGGGACCTTAAATGCTCACCAGGCCCAACTGTTTCTGTTGAACTTATATGGGTCTGTGAGAAAAATTGGGAGGCCACTTTCATGCAAGTTCTTATGAAAGGGGAGGAGGAGTCAGACTGAACCCTGACCAAAGGCCTGGCAGAACAGCTCCGTCTTGCAGGCCCTGCAGAGAGAAGTCAAATCCTGCAAGGCCCTGCTGTTTTGTGTCACAGTGTTCCACCAGGCCGCCCTGGCCGAAAAGGCCCTGGTCCTTGTCAAGGTCAGTCTAATCTCCTTGAGGCTCGGGACCTCCAAAATGTTGTTATTTGTGGAACGTAAGGTCCTCCGTGGGGCATACCAGGAGAGGCGGTCCCGTAGGTACGAGGGACCTAGGCCTACATTCCTTCCCTCAAACTCAAGTACAATCCTAGTCTTTGTGGTTCTCATAAAGGGGTGGTTTAAAGAGAAACAGAGGAAGCTGTCTTATACTGAGACAGTCCATATAGCTCAGTATTGTCCACTCTGAGGAACAAAAGATCTCCAAGGTTTAGGACAGGAGACCCGGCAAGTACACCTGGGAATGCCATTGTAGATTGAATTTGGGCCTTTTGGCCTGCAAGGTAGATGCTCTAACACTGAGTACAGTTTGCAGTGGAAGAGGATAGTCTCTTCCACTCTTGACCAGAGGGACAAAGGTTCCACTCCACACTTGTAACACGAGGAAGGGTGTCTGCAGATGCTGGGTCGTGATATCAACTATTTTCTCTTTGCTACCAACAGGGGGCATTGTATAATGTGGTTCCTACAATCAGGAGAGGTACCCCAAAGGTAAACGGGAATGGAGTTGAGGCAGGCCTACTTTTGAAAGGGATATTAAATGCTATCACAAATGCTGGCAAGCCTAAGGAATATCAGCCTGCACCAGACCACCCAGTGGCTATGTCATAGCAACATGTCCTTCCTGCCTGCTGCTGGCCCTCCTCAAGGCACCTCCACTTCTGCAACCAGACCCTGCGATGCTCCAGTTCATTTTGATCTAACCTCCGACCGCTCCCTCCTCCCAAAGATGCTCAGAGGTTCAGCACAAGGTCTTCAGACATCAGCCCATCACCACTAATTTCTCTCCATGCAGAAGGAACCCAGCACTGAGGCATCAATTGCAATGGCCCACTCAAAAAAATAAAGGTCATCCAACATTTCTCTGTGTCTGTTTTTACCTTAGATTAATGTCACGTCAGTTGAGTTTCAAACAGAAGAGGTTTATTCACTAGGGCTGCCCCACTGAGCTGTGATTGTCATTGGAGGCTCAGGTGGCCTTGGCAAGGAGTGCTTTTTTCCAGCTCCAGCTGGTTCACCAGCTATGGCCCCTTTTGGACACAGATGACTTGACCTCTGTGCTCCATGTTCTGGTAACTTCCAGGCTGAACCTCTGCAAAGTGCTCTACATGGGGCTACCCTTGAAGACAACTCAGAAACTTCCGTTGATTCATAATATATCAGCCAGATTACTAGCAGGAGTTCCATTTTCATCACATATAAACCAGATGCATCAGCTGCCCGTTTGATTCCAGGCTCAATTCGATGTACTTCTATTTGTGTTCAAAGCCCTAAAGGAGTCAGGCTCCAAATATCTGAAAGATAGTCCCCTTCCTTACGCTCCCTCTTGGCTGCGAAGTTCTGTGGGCTAACCAGCCTCATGTAACCAATATGCTTAAGTCTACTTAAGGCATAAAGGGGTTAAGACCATTGAGTAAGCTGTCCTGCCAGGCTTAGCTCACCTTGGGAGGAGCTAGGGAATCAGGCCTATGGTTCTTCCCTCAGTCTCCCTCAGAAACTCAGCATGTAAAGAGGTCTGAGCTGATTGCTGAAGCTCAGATGTAGCATGGCCATTATTGTGTCCCTATGCTAATAATTTAGGAACTTTGGCCTGATCCAGCAACCAGGCTCTTCTTGTGTCCACAGATTATTTACTTCTATGTTCAGAACATTGAGACATCAGCTTAAACTGGTCTGTCCTCATCATAACATACAGACATTCAGCTTTCCATTTTTCTGGACAGTCTTCCCTCATAATGCTAGAACGGAGTCAGGGCTGTCCAATGAAGCTGAATGCCAGAAGATTCAGGACAAAGGAAATAAACTGTATAGGTCAACTATGGCCCTCAGTCCCACAAAAGGTACTGATAGTCACCAGCTTGGACGGCATGAAAAGTGGATTAGTCTAATTCATTGATAATAGGGTTTCTGCCTAATTATGTTCTTCTCAAAGTGTATCCACTGAAGGTGATGGACCCAATTGCTCATGTTCATTCATTTTGGTGGTTCTATTCTGAGAAGGACTCACAGTGGATACCACCAAAAGGCCATCCATGGCTACTGATTGTTTTATTTTCTTTCTTTATTGCATTTCTATCCCACCTTTTTCTCCAAGGAGCTGAAGATGGTGTACATGTTTCTGCCACTCCTCATTTAATCCCCACAACAACCCTGTGAGGTAGGTAAGCCTGAGAGGCAATGAGTGGCTCAGGGTCACCCAATGAGCTTCATGGTTTGAAGCTTGGTCTTCCAGGAACCTAGTCCAACACGCTAACCAATGCACCACATTGTCTTCTTGCAAAGTCCAGGGATCTAGATGAACAGAGAGATTTTAGTTTGGCAAACATAGATGGGGCTTTTTTTCAGCTGGAACCGAAAGGTTCCCAAACCTCTCAGGTTGGTGCCATTGCCATTCTAAGAGAATGTGACTTCATTGTGAGTTCTGGCACTTCTTTTTCTAGAAAAATAGCACTGAGCATAGTGTTATGCAGCACAGTGAAGCTCAGAAACAAAGTGGCATGAGGCTTTGCAGGATGCTAGTCACACTGAAGAGGAATTTGTTGTTGTTGTTTTGAATAGTTTGTAGACTGCATCATTTTGATAATCTCTAAGCATTGTACAAGGAAACAAAACAACTGACCTCACATTTTGACTCAGGAGGGAGACACCCTGAGATCACCTTCCTCCACCTAATTATTGGGTCCACACCCATAGGCGATTGTCAGGGAACGGACATCGAAGCAGAGTGGAGAGGCTAGGCTCCCAGATTCTGCCGGAGAGGGAACTAGTAAGGGAAGAGAGAGAACGTCCTCTGGGGAAAGAACTCCAGGTGACACCAGGAAGAAGGGAGAGGCAGAGAGCACTTCGGAGGGGAGGCTCCGAGACTCTTCCAGTGAAGTCAGTGAGGAGAGAGGAGGACCACCGCTTGGCACACCCACTCTGCGCAGAAGGCTTCCGCGCAGAGAGGCGAGGAGGAGGTTGTCCGTTAAGGAATTCTTATGCTGGAGGAAATTTAGGAGACACCCACTGACGGATTCTACCAGCGACTGAGGCAGCCGCGCAAAAGGACTGCTCAGCCAGGGAAAGACGCAACCACCCCTAAGCAGTTGGAACAGCTGGAGGTTTACACACAAGCAACCCCAATTCTCATGATAGCGATCATGTCCACCCCAGCAGCTTTTACACCAGAGTATGGGAACCATTGGTCCTCCAGATTGTGCTTGATTCCACCTCCCAAGAGCTCCAACCAGCATAATCAATGGTTCCACATGACGTGCATTCATTATAATGGATCTACTCTGAGGAGCATGAACATTGGGTGCAGCCCTCCAGCTCTTTCCCCCAAATTTCTGGTGCCTGGAAGAACAGCTGCTCCTTCTACTCAAATTCCCCTGGGCTGAGCTGCTGCTTCATTTGTGGCTCTCATCACAGACCAGAAGAGCACCAGGCTTGAAAGCAGGACAGCTGATATTTTCCATGATGGCTGTACACAGGAAGGTGTTCCTGAATGGTTATGCAGGGAAGAACCACCTTAAAGAATGCCCTGTCTTAGATGATGGCTTCGAGCCTCCTCAAAATAACCAAGCAAGTATTAAAAGTCACCCCAGAACTGGCCATACTAAACATCTTCCAAGACAATAATGCCCACACACATTACAATGACCGCTCCCCGCTTAAACGGGGGGCGCCCTTTGCGTGGACGCGTGCAGCCCCTAGATCTGGAGCGGCTCCTACAGCATAGGCTTGGCTTTGCCTTCCCTCAGGTGGGATACCTGGAGGTCTCCGCCTACCTCAGTCAGCTGTCCAATCCCACCTGGGGGAAGCGTTGCCAAGGAGACCAGGCCAGGTAGGGGAGGGATTACCTGCCCACACAATAGAGGGAGGATCTTACCTAGGAATCCTCACTTGGCTCCAGAGCTTCTCCCACCCTACCCACCCTTAGTTAATGTCTTATTTTGCAGGTTAACTTTTCCTCACAGGTTTTGCAGGTTATCTTTTCTTCACAGGTATGCGGGCGCTGCTACGTTAAGGTCGCTGTTCAAGGGCCGGAAAGGAATTTCCCTGCATTGGCAGGTTTCGCCTTTCCCGTAGCAAAACGTCACAACTTTGGCGGTATCAGGCCTTGGGCGGAATCCTTTTGTCCATCTTCCTCTTGCGGCGGCGATACCAGGGTTCCCCGTTAAAGGGGTTTTATGAAGGGAGGCTTTGGCCGTACACCGAAAGGTCGTCATTGCTCTCTCCTGCGGTGGCGGCGTTACGGGGGCGGCCATCTCTGCTTGAACATATGTTCCCCAGAGCTGGCCCATCCCCCCCCCACACACTGGATAACCCTGATGCTCCCTAGGTCCACGGCCGGGGACCGGGGAGGGAGAACACCCAATGCCTGAGCAAAGGTCTACCCACATTTGAAATTTAATAAAGTTGTGGCCAGTTTAATCCCATAGCACGTTGTCTTGAGTCGTTATTCCACGTGACGGGGGGACCGTGCAGGATCTGGGGACTCTGCCTGTCCACGCAAAGAGCTCATAACCCACAAAGAGCTCATAATGACCTAGATCAAAGTCCACCAATGTGAGGGGGATATCTAATCAGGAAGAATTTTGGTCATTCAGGTTTAGTGTCTATGAAGCAGAAAGAAAATTAATGAGCATACCATTTTCCATCATCTGTGTTAGTTCCACATGGGCGGCAGCAGAAACTGCCAGGAGCCTGATCTGAGACCAAGCCATAATAGATAATATCTAACTGAGCCTGCAGAAATACTTGAGGAAATTTTTGCACATTCTCTGGGCATTGTGCACATCTTCCAGTCAACATGCAGTGTCACCAATAAAAATGTCCTTGCTCTCTGTATCTAATCCACAGATGCATGCAATTCTCTGCCCCTGGAAATGGTGGCAGGCCAGATGTGGAGTGCAGGCCAGATATCCCCACTTGTTGGTGTACAGGACTGAGCTGGGATCAAGGACACCCATTCAAGGGCGTATCTGATCGGGAAAGGTTTTGGCCATTAAATATGGAGCAGGAAGAAAAACCAAGGGTTATGCCTCAGCCTCATCAACTCTGTTCTTTCCACATGGCCAACACCAGATATTACCAGCACCGTGTTCCATTGAGAGGCACATCCTCCAAGACAGAAGAAATGAGTCATCTAACTTTAGAGTTGGTGAGCTGTAATATTGGGAAATAATCCATAATGAGTTGAAAAAAATGTTTAAAAGTACTTTCCAAAAAAACAAGGGTTCTTTTTGTTGGGGATAATTCAGACGGAAATTTCCAGGTGTCAAAAAAGGATATTTATATACTGTATGCCACTACAGCGGCCCATGTGTTGTTAGCCCAAAATGGAAAACGAGCAAGGTCCAAATTAAAGAAGAATGGAAATATAAACGGATGGAATATCTGCAGTTTGCAGACCTAACACATACAATAAGAGAACCAGAAGAACATATAGAATCATAGAGTTGGAAGACCACAAGGGCCATCGAGTCCAACCCCCTGCCAAGCAATATGTTTAGAGAAGATTGGAGAATGTTTACTGAATATATGGGGGGAGATTGTGTACACTTGAAAACGTTGGCAGCATTAAGATAAATTCAACAGTGTAAATAAGTTTTGATGGATGCAATGGAATACTGAATGGTTTGGTTGATGTAAAATATGCAGGGATTTGTGTTATGCAAAATTAACCATGGAAAGAGAAGAAGGGAAGTCCTTGATATTTCAAGGTGGTTTAAATGAATATTCTAAATTGTAAAACAGAAAATTTAATGTAAAATTTTAATTTAAGTTGCCATTCATCTTTCATTGGGACCTCGCTCATTTTCCATTTTGGGCTAACAAAACATGGGCCACTGTAGTGGCATACATAAATAACTTTTGCTGACACCTGGGAATTCTTGTCTGAATTATCCCCAACAAGAAGGACCCTTGTTTTTTGGGGAAAGTACTTTTAAACATTTTTTTTTCAACTCATTATGGATTATTTCCCAATATTACAGCTCACCAACTCTAAAGTTATATGACTCATTTCTTCTGTCTTGGTGGATGTGCCTCTCAACGGAACACGGTGCTGGCAATATCTGGTGCTGGCCATGTGGAAAGAACAGAGTTGATGAGGCTGAGGCATAACGCCATGCCCTTGGTTTTTCTTCCTGCTCCATATTTAATGGCCAAAACTTTACCCAATCAGATACGTCCTTGAATTGGTGTCCTTGATCCCAGCTCAGTCCTGTACACCAGCAAGTGGGGATATCTGGCCTGCATTCCACATCTGGCCTGCCACCAGAGAATTATGATTTGAGGACCTGCCCCCTTCGCTTGGGAATAAGAAAGACACATGGACACAGTATTTTAGGTTAATGGGCTAGAAAAGGCCACAACTTTATTGATTACAGCATGTGAGAGGTACTGGCTTAGGCAGTGGAAGAAACAGCGAAGTTTGACTCCACCCACTCAAGGAGGGGTGAGTCTAGCAAGGGTTAACCACCAGTAGGGGGAGCCTGTTGATGCAAATACAACTGTAAGCTCTCCCCTGATGTCACCGGGGCTCGTGCCATGGCCCCCAGCCCCCAGCAGGGCATTGGACAGAATCCACAACCGCCAGACTTCCTATTTGCGTGGTGAGTTCCTGTCCCCCAGCAAGGAGAAATAATGACACAGGACACCAAGTATTAAGGTTAAATAGGCGAATTAGGCCACGACTTTATTGATTGCAGGAATGAGAGGTATTGGCTTAGGCATTGGTCCTAACGACTAACCGGCTCCAGCCCAATTGCATGAAGACAGGCATGGGTTAACACCAGAAGGGGGAGTCCTGCTGAGGCACGTCAACTAGGAACTCCCCCAGGGTCACCACTCAGGGGGTGCCTTAGGCCCTCACCTCCATAGGCTTCGGACAGGGCAACGCCCCCCTCGAATCCTTTAATGGACTACCCTTAGATTTTGGGGGGAGGTAATGGCGTTTCCCCCCCCCACACACATCCTCTTAACCCCTTCTTACCAATGCCTAACCGCCACTCGAGCAAAGCTCGCCTCCAATACCCTCATTCCTGCAACCAATCCCTGATCCCCTTTGCTATATCAGTCAGCCATATGTCATGTCCCGAATCCAACAGATGCACGCCATCAGACCAGTAGAGGGCCTCATTGCTGAAACGAATGCCATGGTGGTCAATGACCCGACCACCCAAGACTGCCACTCTACACACCACCGCCCGATCCAAGGCTCTCCTAGCCCTATTTATGGCTATTGGGCACCGGCTATCTCTCCAAACCCGCCTCTCCATCAGTGATGCCCACAGAATGATTATGTCTGGGTAAGAGGCCTTCAGTTCTTTAAGTCGCCATAAATATGCCACATCAAATCGACTGCCTTTCGATAAGCTAAATCATTTTCACCTAATTGAATTATTAAAGCATTTGGGGGACCCTCCACTGCCGCTTTGGCCCTAACTGTGGGCAGCATTTCTGCCCAGCTCATTCCCCTCCGGGAGATCCAGGAAATAGTAATGTCTGCAGGTAAGTTGAGGTGCAGCCCGAGACTGGCATTGATAGTGTGGACCTTGGCCCAATACACAGTGCTGTGCCCAATTATCCAGATGCGCACCCTCATAGTTCCTGTAAGAATTGAAACAACAGGCCAAGGTCAGGTTACCCCCGGTGAGCAGTCATAATTTTTTTCTAACACTTTTAAGCATCTGATTTCCAACAGCCTAGATCCTTAATCCTCCCTGCAGTCAGGCCCAGGTGCATTGCCGTGGTGGCCGCCCCTATGCAAAATGAGTGTGCCGCGAAATCAGCGGGGGGGGGGTAAGCCACATGCTGCAATTGTTAAACACATGACATGAGTGAACTGGTGCCGAGTCAGGGGTGAGCCATCTGCATGAATCAAGAGTGGCCCTGCCATATTAGCTCTCAAAAACAGGAAGCGCCTAGTCTCCTTAACCGGGCATGGACCCGATTTACCGGTCGCCAAAAGCCGAATTAAAGCCCCCCTCCCGTACTGGTCTGTTTTAGAACTGCGTATCCGCAAGACTAGATCCTGCCACGATAGCGTGACATCGCTCAACAGTAAGCCTCGGGAAGAACAGCGTTGGCCAGCCTCATATACTACCTCCCCAATGTGGAGTGCGCCAAAAAAGGCAATGGAATACGCTGCTGAGAATAAGCGGGCCTCGTACTTAGACCAGTAAACAGTTCTCAATTTTTTTATGGATCTGGTAAAGGATGTCAAACGATATTGGCCTTCTGTTATCGCAGCTGGGGGGCTGCAATCTACGCCAGCCCTCCAAGGCCTTTTGCACCATGAAGTCGCCACATGGGTCAGAAGAATAAACTGCCTTGCAAAAGAATGATATTGCCACCGTCTGTATGTTAAGGGTTTTTGGGGCGCGGCCCACGCGTCTCAGATGTACTAAGTAGGAAAGAACCTCAGACTTGACGGGAAGGGAATTGATTCTAGTGTTGTAGGATTTACTGCGGAATTTTAGGAAATCCAACGAAGCTTTCTTGTAATATCTTAAAGTGGAAGGCGCCACCGAGGCTAATATTCCCTGCATCACTTCTAGTTCCCAAGGCTGAATAGGTGCTCCGGGAACGGCTGTGGAAGCTGGTGCGCGCCCGGTGCTAAGGAGCGGAAGCGGTGCATCTGAAAACGAGACACGGCATCCACGATGTCATTGTTAACACCAGGCACAAATTTGGCAGAAAAATGGACATTGAGCTCTAAGCACAAGAGGACAAAGGAGCGTAGAGGGGCCCCCACCCTTGGTGACCGGGCGGCCTGCTTGGATAGGACTGATACTACTGCCTGGTTATCGGTGTGAAAGCATACCCTTGGGTTACTAAATTCTTTAGACCACAAGTGCACTGCCACTACGATCGGGAAGAATTCCAAGAAGGTTAACTCTCTGGTTATTGGAACCCCCCCCCCCGCCAGGCTGCGGGCCAGTGCTGTGCACACCATTGTCCCCTGAAGTAAACACCGAACCCTAGAGAGCCTGAAGCATCTGAATGCACCTGAAAGTCAACCTGCAGCGACATGTTATCCTGCCACAGGGAAATTCCATTATAACTTTCCAAAAACTTCAACCAGACTTCCAGATCGGAGTTTACCTCTTTTGATAGGCGAACCCTGTGATGAGGTGATCGCATACCAGCTGATAGCCTCGCGAGGCGGCCGCACAATGGGCGCCAGGGGGAACCACACGGCAAGCAAGGTTTAAATGACCAAGCAGTGACTGAATCTGCCTGAGGGTTACTTTCCTTAGGGGAAGAAGTTGCCAAATAAGGTCTCTGAGTGCAATTAATTTTTCTCTGGGAAGCTTTGAGGTTTGGGCGACAGTATCCAATTCAATACCCAAGTAAACCATAATTGTAGCTGGGCCCTCTGTTTTGTCTGCGGCCAATGGCACCCCCAGCTCAGCTGCTAAAGTCGTGAAGGCTTCCAGAAGGGCCGAGCACTTTTGTCTATTATCAGCCATGAGGATAAAGTCGTCCAAGAAGTGCAGCACACCCTCCGAGCCTGTTCTATAACGAAGGGCCCAGTCCAAGAAGGTACTGAATGCCTCAAAGGCTTCGCAGGCTACTGAGCAGCCCATGGGCATTGCCTTGTCTACGAAGTATGCCCCCTCGAATTTAAAGCCCAGCCACTGGAAATCCTCTGGGTGGACTGGCAGGAGTCGAAATGCAGACTCGATATCGCATTTTGCCAGCAACGCGCCTTTTCCAAATTTGCGAATAAGTTTGACTGCTTGGTCAAAGGAGGCATATCTCACAGAGCAGAGTTCTTGAGGTATTGCATCATTGACAGACCCTCCTTTTGGGTAGGACAGGTTGTGAATCATGTGAAACTCACCGGACAATGCCTAATGGGGATATGTGCAAACTCTCTATGGGAGGGACCAGAAAGGGACCGGCAACCCTCCCTGCTCTTATCTCATTGAAAATTTTATTGTGCGCAACTTCAGGCATTTCTCTGACTGATTTCTGATTTGGTGGGTCACCTGAACTGGGGGGAAAGGCGAGTGGAATCCTAAAGCCTAAACTAAAACTTTCCCAAAGATATAGTACTGCTGTCCTGTTGGGGTAGAGGGCTAAAAGAGTTTTTAAAGGGGTCAGCTTAATGGGAGAAAAGGCCAGGCCGAGTTCCAAGTTATTACTGGTTACGCTGTGGTCCGAAGGAAGAACCATGGGAGCCCCTAGCACCCTAGTTGGAGAAGCCTCTCCCGCCCCAAAAGGGCTGCCTTCCTTTGATGCAAGCAGTGGCTGGGTGGTTGCCGAGACATTTTTCACACTCGTGGCTATACTTACAGATAGGCCTCGTACAAACCCCTTTGTTGAATTCCCAGCACAGCCACCTCTGCTTTGAGTTGGCCTTTCCAAATTTGGACGAATCCTGGGACTTCTTCTCTACGTAGGGACCGACGTGCTCCATCCAATAATTTTGGTCCCTCAAATCCCAACGTGTAGATGATAACAGAGAAGCGTTTCTACGGAAATCCTCATCATAATTTAGAGCAGCAGTCTCCCCTGCTAATTCCCGTGCCCTCCTGACATGTGCTAAGTAAGCTATTAGATGCATCACACATTTAGGATAAGCTGCGCTGACCACACCCATGAACACCTGGAACCCGTCCAGCCAATTTTCAAAGTTATGCTCGGCTCGTGGTGTTCTATAATGCCACTTGCCGTAGCTACACTTCTTTTTCCCCTTCCCGGTCATCTTAGCTGGGGGCAACAAAGTAAATATGTCAATGAAATCACCGTTAAGTATTTTGGTCCTCTTTCTTTGAGACAAATGATTCCCCAGGATAAAATCAGTTGATAAATTTGTGGATGTTTTTACATCCTGGACTAAAGCACCATCCTTCCATTCCAGGGAACCATTGAAGGACTCGTGGTATGAATTAGCCCTTCTTTCTTACACCTATAAGGGGAGCCCTGAGCTGTCTTCCCCCCAACCCCAGTACTCCTCCATAGGTGTGTTGCTATCAGTATCTGATGATGAGGTACCTGATCCCTCCTCAGACTCCAACTGTCTGCTTCTCTTGCTCTTCTTAGAGGTATGCTTTCTTTTTTCCTTCCCCTTTCAGCTTGGCCCTCACCTGGGACCGGTGTTGGAACGCTGGTCACCTGGTCGCCCTGGTTCTCCTGCGCCTCCTCGTCAGAAGAGGAACCTGACGCGCCTTCTACTGCAGCAGCTTGCGGTGGTGCATCCTGCAAAAGACTAGGGATGCCTATATCCTTGTGGGGGTTAGTAGTATTAGGGCCTCTAGCGTTTGCCTTGCCAGCCTTACCACCCTTCTGACCCCCTATTGACTTGCCTGCACTGGACGATTGCGACCGCGTGTTGGGACAGTTTGCTGAATCATTGCTCAACCTCAGTGTGGCCCGCTGGCAGCTGAAGTGCTGAGGCGATCCAAATCACAAAGGGGGGCATCGGGGATGCATTCTTGCGAGGGCGGCACAGGAGGCAAGGCCAACTGGCCTGCAGACTTGCATTGTCTATAAAACGCCTCAAAAGAACTGGGCAAATGCCTGCAGGTTACAAGGCATTACCAAGGCCTGGGTCCCTTCCTGATTTCCCTGCGCCAACCCAGATCCGGCGGGGGTCTGTTGGTTCTCTTGAGCAGACATAATTAGAGACAAATACCCTTATAAGATAGTTCAGTAAAGTCTACACTGGCTGGTTTGGATTGCCTAGTAGTAGGGCGGGTCCCGTCCTGAATACATAAGTCGGAAGTATTACCGAAATAGTTCAGCAGTGTCTGCACTAGCAAGTTTTAAAGGAAAACAAAGATGCCTACCCAAACCTCAGACTAAGGTATCTAGATGCAAAAGCCTAGTCTTTAGCACCGACCTGGGTCTATAAATATGAGTACAAGAGTACCTCTGAGAAGTAGACAGCTATGAGCAAAACTTACAGAGGAAAATGAATAAGAACCCAGAGATCCAGTGGTGCAGAGGTGTGTTGATAAAGGCCAAAACAATTAGGAATTAAGATGAGACAAATGAAATATTTAGCAAAATCTATATGACCTTAGCCAAAGCGGAGAAGCACCCTGGGGCCGAGAAGCACTTTGAATTGCAATAAACCAAATGAACTGAGAACCAACGATGAAAACCTCCCTGGAGCCCCTTTTGCACTTTAATTAAGATTGGCCAATTAATCCCACAAAATGAAAAGCTCCCCAGAACCCTTGTGCACTTTATTTAAAATTCATCTAATGAATTATTCAGCCCAAATGAGAAGCTCCCTAGAGCCCTTGCATACCTTAATTAAAATTAAGCTTCAGTGGAGGCCCATGAGTTCTAGTATTATCAGAGAGGGAGAAAAGCTTTCCTCTGTTCATTTTCTCCATGACATGTGGAATTTTATAAGCTTCTATCATTGTCACCAGTCAGGCTTCAGGGAATCCAATCCCTCCCACAGTAGGCACCCAAGTAGTAGATAAACAAGGAGAGTTCTTACCAAGTCTTTTATACAATACAGTGGTACCTCAGGTTAAGTACTTAATTCATTCCGGAGGTCCGTTCTTAACCTGAAACTGTTCTTAACCTGAAGCACCACTTTAGCTAATGGGGCCTCCTGCTGCTGCCACACTGCCGGAGCACGATTTCTGTTCTCATCCTGAAGCAGAGTTCTTAACCTGAAGCACTAGTTCTGGGTTAGAGGAGTGTGTAACCTGAAGCGTATGTAACCTGAAGCGTATGTAACCCGAGCTACCACTGTATTCACAGAGAAAGAGATAGCAATGCCATCTTTCTTAGATAATGGCGTTTCTCCAAGTTAAGCCCCACCCCTCCATCTCTCCCCTTATACGTCATTCCTACGGTGGCTGATCTGTGCCTTCTACCTCTGAGCTCTCTGCTCTCCTACTTTCAATGACCTCCAGGTTCTGGGGGGGGGGTGTCTGGCATGCTTACTAAAGATACTGAGTCTGTCAGCTGTCTCTCCCCTGGTGCTTCTTCTTCTCCCTGCTCCTCTCCCATTATTTCCCAGCCTCTCTCCTCCTCTGCCTCTGAGCTATGCCCTCCCACAGACCACTGACTTCCTCTTCCAGGAAGAGAGAATGCTCTTGTGCTCAGGTCTGGCTTGGCCCCTGTGAAGATGGGATGCTGAGCTGCATGGGCCACTGGCCTGATCCAGCAGAGCATTTCTTAGGTTATTATCACCCTAGTGGCAGTGGAAATGTTGTGGGATGGGGAAATAGAAGGGAACCCCCTGTTCAGTACAGTTTTTCTTCCCCTAATTGGCCAGGGAATATCTGAGCCATGACAGCCTCATAACCCATTAGGGCCCCAGCAAACTCTGAAACTGGCCACGTGGAAAAGAGATGTCTGCCAAGACCAGTGGTAAATGGTGTTCCAAATAACTTTGTTCCTGCTCCCAAGCCAACAATACCTCATAAAGAGCTGGTGCCGTCACCTGGGACAGAACAGACCAAAGGAGAAGCTCTTCCACTCCATTGACCAGCGTGAAGCCATCATGAAGTTCTCCATCACCCTCTTTGTTGCTGTGCTGCTGATGTGGTCCATTATAGCTCTGGATGAGGTCCAGGCTGAGGATTCAGCCCAAGGCAAGACGGTAAGTAGAAGAATATAAGGAGAGCCCTGAAGCTGGATCAGGCCAGGGGTCCATCTAGTCCAGCATCCCCTTCTCACAGTAGTCAACTGAAGGAGAAGCCCACAAGCAGGCCCTGAAGGTAACAGCCACTCTCCCTGACACTTGGGATTCCCAGGAACTGATATTAACAAGGGGTCTCCATCCTGTTGCCAAGGAGTTGTCATTTGCTGTTTCAAACTGAACATGACCATCCAAGGGGCCTCCAATGTGCTCAGGTCCTGCTTGTGGGCTTCTTGTGGACTTCTGGATGGCCACACTGGGAACAGGATACTGCACCAGATGGGCCTTTGCTTGCTGTCTAGTGGGACTCCTCTCAGATCTCCTAAGACACAGGGTGGTATCCAATGCTTGTCTTCCTCAGAGTAGACTCATTGAAGTTAAGAGGCATGGCTATCTTAGGTCCATTAACTGCAAGGAATCTCCTCTTGGTAGGGTCTTCTCTGAGTAGGACTAGCACTTGCTACCAGTGGCATGTGAACTGAAATTGTTTTCAGATGTTGTTAGATGAGTTAATTCATTTATCTCTTGTTTTGTTTGGTGCCCCAGAGGAAGGGCAGGATATAAATATAATTAATAATAATTATGGTAGTGGTAATAACAACTAAATTTCAACAACTCATAGAAAGCTGCCCTCTGCCAAGTCGAACAATTCGTTCTTCAATGTTATCTATGAATTGACTGGTTGTAGCTCTCCAGGGGTTCAATCAGGGCTCTTTTCTATCCCCACCTGCAGATGCCAGGGATTAGGTAAAGGGTAAAGGTAAAGGACCCCTGGATGGTTAGGCCCAGTCAAAGGCAACTATGGGGTTGTGGGGCTCATCTCGTTTTTCAGCCCAAGGGAACTGGCATTTGTCCACAGAGAGCTTTCTGGGTCATGTGGCCAGCATGACTAAACTGCTTCTGGTGCAACGGAACACTGTGATGGAAACCAGAGCACACAGAAATGCCATTTACCTTCCCTCCGTAGTGGTACCTATTTATCTACTTGCACTGGCGTGCTTTCAAACTGCTAGGTTGGCAGGAGCCAGGACAGAGCATCGGGAGTTCATCCCGTCACAGGAATTTGAAATGCCAACCTTCTGATTGGCAAGCCCAATAGGCTCAGTGGTTTAGACACCACAGTCTTTGGTACCTTGGAGCTTCTGCATGCAAAGCAGATGTTCTAACACTGAGATATTATTATTATTATTATTATTATTATTATTATTATTATTATTATTATTATTATTTATACCCCGCCCTCCCTGGCCAAATCCAGACTCAGAGCGGCTAACATCAAACGTATAACACATTAACATATAACACCTTAACATAAAATGAGGCAAACAATTGAAATATATCCTAAAATCAGATCAGGATCAAAATAAAATCCAATCAGATGGCAACCCACAGATTAGGGTTGGGGACCTTAAATGCTCACCAGGCCCAACTGTTTCTGCTGAACTTATAGCAGTTCGAAAGCACCCCCGGGTGCAAGTAGATAAATAGGGACCGCTTACTAGCAGGAAGGTAAACGGCGTTTCCGTGTGCTGCGCTGGCTCGCCAGATGCAGCTTGTCACGCTGGCCACGTGACCCGGAAGTGTCTTTGGACAGCGCTGGCCCCCGGCCTCTTAAGTGAGATGGGCGCACAACCCCAGAGTCAGACACGACTGGCCCATACGGGCAGGGGTACCTTTACTTAAGGTCCTCCATGGGGCATACCAGGAGAGGCGGTCCCATAGGCATGAGGGACCTAGGCCTACATTCCTTCCCTCAAACTCAAGTACAATCCTAGTCTTTGTGGTTCTCATAAAGGGGTGGTTTAAAGAGAAACAGACGAAGCTGTCTTATACTGAGACAGTCCATATAGCTCAGTATTGTCCACGCTGAGGAACAAAAGATCTCCAAGGTTTAGGACAGGAGACCCGGCAAGCACACCTGGGAATGCCATTGTAGATTGAATTTGGGCCTTTTGGCCTGCAGGGTAGATGCTCTAACACTGAGTACAGTTTGCAGTGGAAGAGGATAGTCTCTTCCACTCTTGACCAGAGGGACAAAGGTTCCACTCCACACTTGTAACGCGAGGAAGGGTGTCTGCAGATGCTGGGTCGTGATATCAACTATCTTCTCTTTGCTACCAACAGGGGGCATCGAACAATGTGATTCATACAATCGGGAAACATGCCCCAAGGGCAAAGAGGCATGTAGTTCTGATAGTGCTTCTTTGGCGATATATAGTTAAATCTATAAAAAATGGTGACAAGCCATGTCAGCCTGCATCCAGTGGCTAAGTCATAGCAACATGTCCTTCCTGCCTGCTGCTGGCCCTCCTCAAGGCACCTCCACTTCTGCAACCAGACCCTGCGATGCTCCAGTTCATTTTGATCTAACCTCCGACCGCTCCCTCCTCCCAAAGATGCTCAGAGGTTCAGCACAAGGTCTTCAAACATCAGCCCATCACCACTAATTTCTCTCCATGCAGAAGGAACCCAGCACTGAGGCATCAATTGCAATGGCCCACTCAAAAAAATAAAGGTCACCCAGCATTTCTCTGTGTCTGTTTTTACCTGGGATTAATGTCACGTCAGTTGAGTTTCAAGCAGAAGAGGTTTATTCACTAGGGCTGCCCCACTGAGCTGTGATTGTCATTGGAGGCTCAGGTGGCCTTGGCAAGGAGTGCTTTTTTCCAGCTCCAACTGGTTCACCAGCTATGGCCCCTTTTGGACACAGATGACTTGACCTCTGTGCTCCATGTTCTGGTAACTTCCAGGTGGACCTCTGCAAAATGGGGCTGCCCTTGAAGACAACTCAGAAACTTCCGTTGATTCATAATATATCAGCCAGATTACTAGCAGGAGTTCCATTTTCATCACATATAAACCAGATGCATCGGTTGCCCCTTTGATTCCAGGCTCAATTCAGTGTACTTCTATTTATGTTTAAAGCCCTAAAGGAGTCATGCTCCAAATATCTGAAAGATAGTCCCCTTCCTTACACTCCCTCTTGGCTGCGAAGTTCTGTGGGCTAACCAGCCTCATATAACCAATATGCTTAAGTCTACTTAAGGCATAAAGGGGTTAAGACCACTGAGTAAGCTGTCCTGCCAGGCTTAGCTCACCTTGGGAGGAGCTAGGGAATCAGGCCTATGGTTCTTCCCTCAGTCTCCCTCAGAAGCTCAGCATGTAAAGAGGTCTGAGCTGATTGCTGAAGCTCAGATGTAGCATGGCCATTATTGTGTCCCTATGCTAATAATTTAGGAACTTTGGCCTGATCCAGCAGCCAGGCTCTTCTTGTGTCCACAGATTATTTACTACTATGTTCAGAACATTGAGACAATGTCCTCATCATAACATACAGACATTCAGCTTTCCATTTTTATGGACAGTCTTCTCTCATAATGCTAGAACGGAGTCAGGGCTGTCCAATGAAGCTGAATGCCAGAAGATTCAGGACAAAGGAAATAAACAGTATAGGTCAACTATGGCCCTCAGTCCCACAAAAGGTACTGATAGTCACCAGCTTGGACGGCATGAAAAGTGGATTAGTCTAATTCATTGATAATAGGGTTTCTGCCTAATTATGTTCTTCTCAAAGTGTATCCACTGAAGGTGATGGACCCAATTGCTCATGTTCATTCATTTTGGTGGTTCTATTCTGAGAAGGACTCACAGTGGATACCACCAAAAGGCCATCCATGGCTACTGATTGTTTTATTTTCTTTATTTATTGCATTTCTATCCCACCTTTTTCTCCCTAAACTAGATGCAAAAAAAAATCTTTAAAGATGATGAGGGTCGATTACTAGGGGTAAAAATAACAAAAGGTAAAGAACATTTAATTATAGTAGGAGTTTATGCACCGAATGGTAACAAAACAGAATTTTTCAGAAAACTAGAAGCTAATTTACTGGCATTTATAGAAGAGGAAATTATTTTGATGGGAGACCTAAATGGTGTCATATCAATAGAATTAGATAGGACAGAGAGAGAAAGAAAATCAAAAAAAGGCGGACTCCCAGACACCTTCTTTCAGATGGTAGAAAACTTAAATTTGATTGATACATGGAGATATAAAAACCCAGGAGAAAGACAGCATACACATTTCTCGGAAGTTAAAAAATCAGCCGGCAGAATTGACAGCATATGGGTATCAAATAACAACTAAAATTAAAAAAGCAGAAATACAGACCAAAATTATTACAGATCACAACCCAGTCACATTAGAATTAAAGGAACACAAGAAAACTAATAAAAGATGGAGACTTAATGAAAGACTATTAAATGACAAAAAGATTGTGAAAAAAGCGCAAGAACTATTGAGAGAATTTTTTGAATTAAATAAAGAACAGGATACAGACTTCAGGACAATATGGGATGCAAGTAAAGCTTTTATAAGAGGCTTTTACATACAACAAAGTGCAATAAGGAAAAGAAACAGAGAGCAAAAACTAGAACAAATAAGGAAAGAAATAGGAATAAATGAAAAATTATTAGCAAAACAACCAAAAAATGAATTAATAAACCAAAAACTAAAAATATTACAAACCCAGGCTTCAGCAATATTAAATAGCGAAATTGAGGACAATGTCAAATGGATGAAACAAAGGTCGTTCAAATTTGCAATTAAACCCGGAAAGATGCTAGCCTGGCAACTGAAAAAGAGACAAAGGGAAAAACTGATTGATAAAATAGTGGAAGAGGAGAGAACTTTAGATAACCCTGAGGAAATTAAAAAGTGTTTTACAAAATATTATAATAAGCTATATAAAGCAGGAAATGAGACAGAGGTTGAAATAAAAGAGTATTTATGTGGAAAGGATATACCTAAAATTAAGAAAGAAAAGATTCAAGAGCTAAATTCCCCAATAACCACGACAGAGCTTCATCAAGCGATAATTAAGATGAAACTGGGAAAATCCCCAGGCCCAGATGGTCTTACCGCAATACATTACAAAAAAATTAGAGGAACCACTATTATCACCTATGAAGACACTCTTAAATAGAATATTAGAAGACGGGAAGATTCCCAACACCTGGAAACAGGCGCACATAGTAGTAATCCCAAAACAAGGACGAAACAAAGAGTTTATAACTAATTATAGACCAATATCATTATTAAATAACGATTACAAGATTTATGCACAAATATTGGCAACAAGATTAAAGACAGTTTTGCAGGATTGTATAAATAAAGAGCAGGCAGGGTTCTTGCCGGGCAGGAAAATGAGTGATAATATAAGAACAGTGATTGATATGATCGAGTATTTAGATATGAAACCAAGTAAGAAGGTAGCCTTTGTTTTTGTGGACGCGGAAAAGGCGTTTGACAAAGTATCATGGAAATTTCTAAAACTATTATTAGACCAGATGGACATGGGAGACCAAATTACAAGAGGGCTAAAAGCTATTTATGAACAACAAGAAGCAAATATAATAATAAATAATGATGTGACTGATTATTTTAAAATACAGAAAGGCACCAGACAAGGGTGCCCACTTTCACCTTTATTATTCATTTTGGTTTTGGAAATATTAAATCAAGAAATCAGATTGGATCAAGAAATAAATGGAATATCCCTAGGAGAGAAAATATACAAAATAAGGGCATTTGCAGATGATTTAGTTTTAATGGTGGAAAACCCAAAGGAAAGCTTAGCAAAGGTTCTAGAAAAAATGGGAAACTTTGGAAGGGTATCAGGTTTTGCTTTGAATAAAGAAAAAACGAAATTGATGGTAAAAAACATGGGAGATCAAGAGAAAAAGGAACTGGTAGAAAAATTTGGATTACAAATTGTAAAAAAAAGTGAAATATTTAGGTATACAAATAACAATGAAAAATATAAATTTGTTTGAAGATAATTATAAAAAAAATTGGGAAGAAACAAAAAGAGAAATGGAAACTTGGACAAGATTGAAATTAACACTCTGGGGTAGAATTTCGGCCATTAAAATGAATATCTTACCAAAACTTCTGTTCCTTTTTCAAATGATTCCCATAATAGGTAAAGATGATTGTTTTAAAAAATGGAAAACGGACCTAACAAAGTTTATATGGCAAGGCAAAAAGCCACGGATCAAACATAAATTACTAACTGACATAAAAGAGCGGGGAGGTTTTGGACTCCCAGACCTGAGATTATACTACGATGCAGCATGCTTTACTTGGATTAAGGATTGGATCAAGTTGGATAATAGTGACATTTTGGATTTGGAGGGATGGAACAACAGATATGGTTGTCATGCCGATCTAATTTATAACAAAGTGGCAGTTCATAAAGAATTTCTAAGCCATGTAATTAGAAATGCATTATACAAGGTCTGGGTGAGACATAGAAGGTTGTTAGAACCAAAAACCCCATGGTGGGTCTCACCGCTAGAAGTAATATCGATTAAAAAGATAAATACTATAGGAAGAATGGCAACATACCAGCAGCTCCTAAAGGAAGAACAGGGCCAATTAAAACTAAGATCATACGATGAGGTGACCCAATACTGTACCACATGGTTACAATATCACCAAATTGCACAAATATTCAACCAGGATAAAGTAATAGGATTTGAAAAAGAAGAATCAAAATTACAAAAAGTATTACTACAAAACTCAAAAAAAATTATATCCAAAATGTATAATTTACTATTAGAATGGGAATTAAAGGATGAAGAAGTAAAAGAAGTTATGATTAAATGGGCATGCGATGTAGGATATGTAATTTGGCTGGACCAATGGGAGAAATTATGGAAATATGATATTAAATTCACGGCATGTTATACAATAAGAGAAAATTTTATGAAAATGGTATACCAATGGTACTTAACTCCGGTAAAATTGGCAAAAATTTACAAATTAAAGTCGAATACCTGTTGGAGATGTAAAAAAGAAATAGGAACAATGTTTCACATGTGGTGGGAATGCCGACCTATTAAACAATTCTGGAATGAAATCTATGAAGAACTCAAAAAGATGTTTAAATTATCTTTCAGTAAAAAACCGGAGGCATTCCTTTTAGGTTTAATTACAAATGAGATCCCCGAAAATCAAAGGAAAGTATTCCTTTATGCAACAACAGCTGCCAGGATGCTTATAGCTAAAAACTGGAAAGGCAGAAAAATTCCATCAGTGAAAGATTGGCAAGTTAAATTATGTGAATACATAAATCTGGCAAGACTCACAGCTTACATAAGGGGACAATCAGACCAGAAATTATTAAAAGAATGGGGTTGTGCCAGAGAGTATATGAAAAAATATTGTTCTGGAGTTAGTATATTGGTATGTAATGAATGATGCTTTACAGGGTTAAAGAAAAAGAAAAATGGTGTAAAAAAAATAAAAAGGACCAAGGTGGATGTAATCTAATTAGACACAACAATACAGTAAGAGTAAATTTTTTGAGGCCTTAGAACAAAGGAAGAAAGTCAATTTGTGTTTATGTACGTAATGATATGTTTTTTTTCTGTAGATGTGTGCTTTTTCGTTTTTGTTTAGTTTAGTTTTGTTTCCTTTGTTTTTTTTTCCCATTTCCCTTTTCTGTTTTGTTTTTGTTTTTGTTTGTTTGTTTTGTTTTCTATATGTTCCGGGGATTTTTGTTTGTACAGTATTGTTTTGGATTCAGTGTTTGTAATTTTTGTTATGATTCTGCATTGAAAATAAAAAAATTCTTAAAAAAACAAACAAACAAAAAGAAAAGTGGATTAGTCTAATTCATTGATAATAGGGTTTCTGCCTAATTATGTTCTACTCAAAGTGTATCCACTGAAGGTGATGGACCCAATTGCTCATGTTCATTCATTTTGGTGGTTCTATTCTGAGAAGGACTCACAGTGGATACCACCAAAAGGCCATCCGTGGCTACTAATTGTTTTATTTTCTTTCTTTATTGCATTTCTATCCCACCTTTTTCTCCAAGGAGCTGAAGATGGTGTACATGGTTCTGCCACTCCTCATTTAATCCCCACAACAACCCTGTGAGGTAGGTAAGCCTGAGAGGCAATGACTGGCTCAGGGTCACCCAATGAGCTTCATGGTTTGAAGCTTGGTCTTCCAGGAACCTAGTCCAACACGCTAACCAATGCACCACATTGTCTTCTTGCAAAGTCCAGGGATCTAGATGAACAGAGAGATTTTAGTTTGGCAAACATAGATGGGGCTTTTTTTCAGCTGAAACCGAAAGGTTCCCAAACCTCTCAGGTTGGTGCCATTGCCATTCTAAGAGAATGTGACTTCATTGTGAGTTCTGGCACTTCTTTTTCTAGAAAAATAGCACTGAGCATAGTGTTATGCAGCACAGTGAAGCTCAGAAACAAAGTGGCATGAGGCTTTGCAGGATGCTAGTCACACTGAAGAGGAATTTGTTGTTGTTGTTTTGAATAGTTTGTAGACTGCATCATTTTGATAATCTCTAAGTGTGCTGGTCCCGGGGGTAAGGTACCGTGAGTGTAGCAGAGTCCACACGAAGAGGGGCGAGGTCCAATGCAGATAGCCGGGCGGGGAACAGGAACGCTGGAACAGAAGGCTGAGCAGGTAACAGGAACGCCGGATGGTCGGGAACAGGAGGCCGAGCAGGGAACAGGAGTACTGGATAGTCAGGAACAGGAAGCCGAGCAGGGATCAAGAACACAGGAAGGTCCGTAGCCAACAACGACGTTGCTCCCGCAACCTGGGGCCGGCCTGACTGGGCTTTTATCCTCTTCTAAGGTCAGGGGCGGTCCCGACCCCCAGGAGCCCCGCCTCCTCTGGCCTTAAGGCGAGCACTCCTCCTGGGGGCAACCAGTTCCCTTCGCCTCTCTGCCCTAAGCCTCTGCAGATCAGGAGAGGCCGAAGGGTTACTGGGCCCTGGAAGAGGCTCACCTGTGGCCACTGAGTCATCCAGCACCTCTGGGGCCAGAATGGTTTCACCTGGTGCCTGCTCTTGAGTTTCCTCAGCATCTAGGCCTTGCCCCAGTTCAGCCGGCCCTGGAGGCGGGGACTCCTGTGCCGGCTGGGATTCCTCCGGATCGCTCTCAGACTCGGAATCCCAGGCCATCACACCATCCCCCCTCCCAGGCCCCCCCCTCACTTGAGGGTCTGGACCCGGCTTGCTGGGGTACGCCGCATGAAACTCTCGGATGCAGGCAGGCGCGTGGACGTTGGCCGCTGGTTCCCAGGAACGGTCCTCTGGCCCATACCCCTTCCAGTCAATGAGATACTGCAGCCTTCCCCTTCGGTATCGGGAGTCCAGAATGCGTTCCACCTCGTACTCAGGCTCTCCCTGCACCAAAACTGGCTGCGGTCGGGGACGGTTCGGGTGGAACTCTTCGGGTGGGGCCACCGGACTCAGAAGGGACCTGTGGAATACCGGGTGAACCTTCAGGTGTGCTGGCAACCGGAGACGGAAAGCCACAGGCGAGACCTGGTTCACGATAGGGAACGGGCCGGTGAACCGGGCGTCCAGCTTCCGCGAAGGTCGAGAAGGGTGGAGGTGGCGAGTGGAAAGCCACACCAGGTCACCGACGTGAAGTTCCGGCCCCACCTGGCGGTGGCGGTCGGCCTGGACCTTGTACGCCTCCTTGGCCTGGCGCAGCTGCTCCATCAACAGCTGTTGTTGGGACTGGAGCTCCTGAAGCCACTCTGTCACCGCAGGGACCACAGATGCTGGCAGCACATCCGGAAACAACCGTGGATGAAAACCATAACTGGCTTGGAACGGGGTCTGCTGGGTGGACGCATTCACCGCGTTGTTATAAGCGAACTCCGCCAATGCTAGGTGGTCGACCCAGTCGTCCTGCTGGTAGCTGCAGTAACACCGGAGGTACTGTTCCAGCACCGCGTTCGCCCGTTCCGTCTGGCCATCAGTCTGTGGGTGGTAAGCAGATGAGAGACAGACTTCTGTCCCGAGGGCCTGGTGCAAAGCACGCCAAAACCGGGACGTGAACTGAACGCCACGGTCGGACACTACACGCTCAGGTAGGCCATGCAGGCGGAAGACATGCTGAAGGTACAGCTGCGCGGTTTCCTTAGCTGAGGGTACGGATGGGCAGGGGGCACAGTGCACCATCTTCGTGAAGTGGTCGGAGAAAACTAGAAGGCAGGTGCAGCCACGAGACGGGGGTAACTCCACCACAAAGTCCAAAGAAACTGTGTGCCAAGGACGTGGTGGAACCGGCAACGGCTGAAGAAGGCCGGAGGGTCGCCCGGTAGGCCCCTTGGCCCGCCTGCAGACGTCACAACCAGCGACGTAGCGAGCCACGTCGGCCTTCAAACGGGGCCACCAAAACTCACGGCTTACCAGATGGGTGGTCCGATACCACCCAAAGTGCCCCGCCGCTGGCGCATCATGGGTCATCCGGAGAATCTCAGCCCGCAGCGGCCCTGATGGGATGTACAGGCGCCCGTGGTGCAGCAGAAGACCCTGATGCGAGACCAGCCCTGGATACTGAGGGCATGATCCTTCGGCCAGTTCCTGGAGTCGTTCCTGGGCCCAAGCGTCGACCCGCTGCTGTTCCCGCACCCGAGCCTGCAGTGGCTCAACCTCCTGGGTGGCCAGGAATGCAGCTGGTGGTAGGATCGTGGTGGGTGCTGCTTGCTGAACCGTGTCTACGTTGTCTTCGGGTTTCCGGGACAGGGCATCCGCCTTCTGGTTTTGGGAGCTAGGGATGTAGCGGATCCGGAACTGGAACCGGGAAAAGAACAACGCCCACCGGATCTGCCTTTGGTTCAGCTTGCGGGTGGTCTGGAGGTATTCCAGGTTCCGGTGGTCGGTTCTCACCTCCACCGGGTGTCGTGCTCCTTCAAGATGATGGCGCCAAACCTCAAAGGCCACCTTGATGGCCAGTAGTTCCCGCTCCCACACGGTATAGTTACGCTCCGCTGGGAGGAGCTGGCGGGAATAGAAGGCGCAGGGTACAAGTGGCGCTTCCGGTCCGTGCTGCTGAGACAAGACGGCACCGAGAGCCGTACTGGAGGCGTCAGTCTCTACCACAAAGGGTCGAGAAGGATCCGGATGTTGCAAGATTGGCGCTCTCTGGAAACAGGCCTTCAACCCTTGAAACGCCTCCTCTGCCTCCTTGTCCCAGGAAAACGGCGTCTTGGGGCGCAGTAGTCGGGTCAACGGGGTGGTGCGGTGAGCATAGTCCGCAATGAAAGTCCGGTAATAGTTGGCGAACCCCAGGAAACGCTGTAGGTCCTTGCGGTTCCGAGGTGCCGCCCATTCTCGAACCGCTGCCACCTTCCCAGGATCCATCTGCACCCCACCTGGTGAGAGTCGGTGACCCAGGAAGTCCACTGACCGCTGATGAAACTCGCACTTGCTGAGCTTTGCATAGAGACGATGCTCGCGCAAGCGCTGCAGCACGGTCCGGACATGGCCTTCGTGGCACGCCGGGTCACGGGAGTAAACCAGAATGTCATCCAAGTACACCACCACGTACTTGTCTAGTAAGTCCTGGAACACGTGGTTGATGTACCGTTGGAACACAGCAGGCGCGTTGCACAAACCAAAGGGCATAACCAGGTATTCGAACTGTCCGTACCGGGTCCCAAATGCGGTCTTCCACTCATCCCCGGCGCGGATCCGAATCAAATTGTAGGCACCCCGGAGGTCTAGCTTGGTGAACACCTGCGCCCCTTGCACCCGCTCCAGTAACTCCGAAATAAGGGGCAAGGGGTACCGGTCCGGGATGGTAATTTTGTTCAGGGCCCGGTAATCATGGCAAAGGCGGAGCTCCCCACATTTCTTTTTAACAAAGAGCACTGGCGCAGCAGTGGGCGAGGTAGAAGGCCTAATGAACCCACGCTCCAGGTTCTTGCGCAAGAAGTCCTGTAAAGCCTCGCGCTCTGGCTCTGTTAACGAGTATAAGCGACTCACCGGTAGAGGCGCTCCGGGCTGGAGGTCTATGCCACAGTCAAAGGACCGATGCAGCGGCAGCTGGTCTGCCCCCCGTTCCTCAAACACGTCGTGATATTCCCGGTATTCAGCGGGGAGCGTTGCAGCAACCTCCTCAGTGGGCGCAGCTGCTAGCATCTCAGTCTCAGCAGGAGAACTGGGGTCTGGGAAGTGTACAGTCCGTTTGACCCAGTCGATCCGCACATTGTGAGCCTCCAGCCAGTCCATCCCAAGCACCAGGGGGAACCAGGGCATGGAGGCAATATCCAGAGTTCGCATCTCACGGTGCTGTTGGAGGCACAGGACCAGGGGCTGGGTCTCCTGAGTGACGGCACCCGAACGCAGGGGCCGTCCGTCGATTGCCTCCACCTGCACCGGTTCTGGCTTGTTCCGAAGTGGCACCCGATGCTGGGCAGCAAAAGCAGCGTCCATATAAGAGCGGGTTGCGCCCGAATCCACCAGCGCATGGGTAAGAATCCATGGCCCTCCTGGAGGGTATAGATGTACCGGAACCATAAGGTGTTGTAATTCAATTGGTGCGGCCCCATTCTGTGCTGTTTGGGACCCCAGGTAGCCAGGGCCATCAGCTACTGGGGTTTGGTGGTTTCCCTGCGGCTGGCGTTTCTCAGGACAGGACCTTGCATAGTGTCCGCTTCCGCCACAATAGAGACATAGATTCCCCTCCCGACGCCGCGACTTCTCTGCGGGGGAGAGGCGTGGCCGCACTGCCCCAAGCTGCATAGGTTCCTCCAATGACTTAGCTGGGCCCGTGGGGCTGCTGGTAGACACTGGGGCCAAGAACTGGAGGTGCCGGCGGTCCCGAGCCTGACGCCGGTCCTCTAGCCGATCGTCAATCTGTAGACTCCATTGAATAAGAGTGTCTAGCGTGGTGGGGCGTTCCATTGTGGCCAGCTGGTCCAGTATCTCATCTGAAAGCCCCTCGAGATACTGGTCCCGGAGAGCCGAGTCGTTCCAGGTCAAGTCCTGTGCCAGCAGCCGGAATTCTGTGGTGTATGCGGCCACCGTGGTCTTGCCCTGCCTCAACCGCCGAATCGCCCGGTTGGCTTGACTCCCCTTCTGGGGGTTGCCGAACGCGGCCTCCAACAGATTGCAAAACCCCCCGTAGTCTGTCAGCAAGGGGGAGTCTTGCCTGAGCAGCGGCAACGCCCACTTGGCCGCCTGGTCCTTTAACAAACTAATAAAAAAATGCACCTTGGTGCGGTCGTCAGGGAAATTCCGGGCGCGCCCCTGAATATACAGCTTGGCCTGGGCAAGGAAAATGGGAAAGCTGGCCGGGGCCCCATCAAATTTCTCAGGCAAAGCCACTGGGTACTTGCCAGAAGCCAGGGCGTCGGCCCCAGGAGCCGGTAGGGCGTCCAAACGCTGCTGCAGTGCCGTAACCGCGTTACTGAGCTGCTGCACGGTGTGCCTCAAAGCCTGGTTCTCCTGGGCTATTGCCAACAGTGTAGCCGCTTGGTCGGCCATGGCCTCTGACTCTTCCCGAACGCACCCCTACGAAGGGGGAGTGCGGGTGTGGCGGGAGCAAACTGTGCTGGTCCCGGGGGTAAGGTACCGTGAGTGTAGCAGAGTCCACACGAAGAGGGGCGAGGTCCAATGCAGAGAGCCGGGCGGGGAACAGGAACGCTGGAACAGAAGGCTGAGCAGGTAACAGGAACGCCGGATGGTCGGGAACAGGAGGCCGAGCAGGGAACAGGAGTACTGGATAGTCAGGAACAGGAAGCCGAGCAGGGATCAAGAACACAGGAAGGTCCGTAGCCAACAACGACGTTGCTCCCGCAACCTGGGGCCGGCCTGACTGGGCTTTTATCCTCTTCTAAGGTCAGGGGCGGTCCCGACCCCCAGGAGCCCCGCCTCCTCTGGCCTTAAGGCGAGCACTCCTCCTGGGGGCAACCAGTTCCCTTCGCCTCTCTGCCCTAAGCCTCTGCAGATCAGGAGAGGCCGAAGGGTTACTGGGCCCTGGAAGAGGCTCACCTGTGGCCAGTGAGTCATCCAGCACCTCTGGGGCCAGAATGGTTTCACCTGGTGCCTGCTCTTGAGTTTCCTCAGCATCTAGGCCTTGCCCCAGTTCAGCCGGCCCTGGAGGCGGGGACTCCTGTGCCGGCTGGGATTCCTCCGGATCGCTCTCAGACTCGAAATCCCAGGCCATCACACTAAGCATTGTACAAGGAAACAAAACAACTGACCTCACATTTTGACTCAGGAGGGGGACACCCTGAGATCACCTTCATCCACCTAATTATTGGGTCCACACCCATAGGCGATTGTCAGGGAACGGACATCGAAGCAGAGTGGAGAGGCTAGGCTCCCAGATTCTGCCGGAGAGGGAACTAGTAAGGGGAGAGAGAGAACGTCCTCTGGGGAAAGAAGTCCAGGTGACACCAGGAAGAAGGGAGAGGCAGAGAGCACTTCAGAGGGGAGGCTCCGAGACTCTTCCAGTGAAGTCAGTGAGGAGAGTGGAGGACCACCACTTGGCACGCCCACTCTGCGCAGAAGGCTTCCGCGCAGAGAGGCGAGGAGGAGGTTGTCCGTTAAGGAATTCTTATGCTGGAGGAAATTTAGGAGACACCCACTGACGGATTCTACCAGCGACTGAGGCAGCCGCGCAAAAGGGCTGCTCAGCCAGAGAAAGACGCAACCACCCCTAAGCAGTTGGAACAGCTGGAGGTTTACACACAAGCAACCCCAATTCTCATGATAGCGATCATGTCCACCCCAGCAGCTTTTACACCAGAGTATGGGAACCATTGGTCCTCCAGATTGTGCTTGATTCCACCTCCCAAGAGCTCCAACCAGCATAATCAATGGTTCCACATGACGTGCATTCATTATAATGGATCTACTCTGAGGAGCATGAACATTGGGTGCAGCCCTCCAGCTCTTTCCCCCAAATTTCTGGTGCCTGGAAGAACAGCTGCTCCTTCTACTCAAATTCCCCTGGGCTGAGCTTCTGCTTCATTTGTGGCTCTCATCACAGACCAGAAGAGCACCAGGCTTGAAAGCAGGACAGCTGATATTTTCCATGATGGCTGTACACAGGAAGATGTTCCTGAATGGTTATGCAGGGAAGAACCACCTTAAAGAATGCCCTGTCTTAGATGATGGCTTCGAGCCTCCTCAAAATAACCAAGCAAGTATTAAAAGTCACCCCAGAACTGGCCCTACTAAACATTTTCCAAGGCAATAATGCCCACACACATTACAAAGAGCTCATAACCCACAAAGAGCTCATAATGACCTAGATCAAAGTCCACCAATGTGAGGGGGATATCTAATCAGGAAGAATTTTGGTCATTCAGGTTTAGTGTCTATGAAGCAGAAAGAAAATTAATGAGCATACCATTTTCCATCATCTGTGTTAGTTCCACATGGGCAGCAGCAGAAACTGCCAGGAGCCTGATCTGAGACCAAGCCATAATAGATAATATCTAACTGAGCCTGCAGAAATACTTGAGGAAATTTTTGCACATTCTCTGGGCATTATGCACATCTTCCAGTCAATATGCAGTGTCACCAATAAAAATGTCCTTGCTCTCTGTATCTAATCCACAGATGCATGCAATTCTCTGCCCCTGGAAATGGTGGCAGGCCAGATGTGGAGTGCAGGCCAGATATCCCCACTTGTTGGTGTACAGGACTGAGCTGGGATCAAGGACACCCATTCAAGGGCGTATCTGATCGGGAAAGGTTTTGGCCATTAAATATGGAGCAGGAAGAAAAACCAAGGGTTATGCCTCAGCCTCATCAACTCTGTTCTTTCCACATGGCCAACACCAGATATTACCAGCACCGTGTTCCATTGAGAGGCACATCCTCCAAGACAGAAGAAATGAGTCATCTAACTTTAGAGTTGGTGAGCTGTAATATTGGGAAATAATCCATAATGAGTTGAAAAAAATGTTTAAAAGTACTTTCCAAAAAAACAAGGGTTCTTTTTGTTGGAGATAATTCAGACGGAAATTTCCAGGTGTCAAAAAAGGATATTTATGTACTGTATGCCACTACAGCGGCCCGTGTGTTGTTAGCCCAAAATGGAAAAGGAGCAAGGTCCTCCCACCATTCAACGTCAAGATTATGGCCGATGTCTATTGCCCATTTAATCATTGCTTCCTTCACCTCCTCGTCTTTTGTGTACCACTCCAGTAGCATATCATATATCCTAGACAGTATTTTATTTTTACCTTCAACTACCTCTACGTGGAACTTAGATTTTTTGTCTTCAAAGCCCAGTTTCTTTTTATCTTCTTTTAACAAATCATTCACCTGGTGGTATTGCAACCAGCCAGTGAATAAGTTTTTTATCTCTTCGTAGGGTCTAAGTTTGTTCCCTTGTTCTGTTTTAGTTATAAGTTCTTTATAGGTGGCATTCTTCTCTCACTTTTGTCTATTATCAGCCATGAGGATAAAGTCGTCCAAGAAGTGTGACACACCCTCCGAGCCTGTTCTATAACGAAGTGCCCAGTCCAAGAAGGTACTGAATGCCTCAAAGGCTGCGCAGGCTACTCAGCAGCCCATGGGCATTGCCTTGTCTACGAAGTATGCCCCCTCGAATTTAAAGCCCAGCCACCGGAAATCCTCTGGGTGGACTGGCAGGAGTCGAAACGCAGACTCGATATCGCATTTTGCCAGCAACGCGCCTTTTCCAAATTTGCGAATAAGTTTGACTGCTTGGTCAAAGGAGGCATATCTCACAGAGCAGAGTTCTTGAGGCATCGCATCATTGACAGACCCTCTTTTCGGGTAGGACAGGTTGTGAATCATGCGAAACTCACCGGGCGCTTTTTTGGGGACAATGCCTAATGGGGATATGTGCAAACCCTCTATGGGAGGGACCAGAAAGGGACCGGCAACCCTCCCTGCTCTTATCTCATTGAAAATTTTATTGTGCGCAACTTCGGGCATTTCTCTGACTGATTTCTGATTTGGTGGGTCACCTGAACTGGGGGGAAAGGCGAGTGGAATCCTAAAGCCTAAACTAAAACTTTCCCAAAGATATAGTACTGCTGTCCTGTTGGGGTGGAGGGCTAAAAGAGTTTTTAAAGGGGTCAGCTTAATGGGAGAAAAGGCCAGGCCGAGTTCCAAGTTATTATTGGTTACGCTGTGGTCCGAAGGAAGCACCATGGGAGCCCCTAGCACCCTAGTTGGAGAAGCCTCTCCCGCCCCAAAAGGCCTGCCTTCCTTTGATGCAAGCAGTGGCTGGGTGGTTGCCGAGACATTTTTCACACTCGTGGCTATACTTACAGATAGACCTTGTACAAACCCCTTTGTTGAATTCCCAGCACAGCCACCTCTGCTTTGAGTTGGCCTTTCCAAATTTGGACGAATCCTGGGACTTCTTCTCTACGTAGGGACCAACGTGCTCCATCCAATAATTTTGGTCCCTCAAATCCCAACGTGTTGATGATAACAGAGAAGCGTTTCTACGGAAATCCTCATCATAATTTAGAGCAGCAGTCTCCCCTGCTAATTCCCGTGCCCTCCTGACATGTGCTAAGTAAGCTATTAGATGCATCACACGTTTAGGATAAGCTGCACTGACCACACCCATGAACACCTGGTACCCGTCCAGCCAATTTTCAAAGTTATGCTCGGCTCGTGGTGTTCTATAATGCCACTTGCCGTAGCTACACTTCTTTTCCCCCTTCCCGGTCATCTTAGCTGGGGGCAACAAAGTAAATATGTCAATGAAATCACCGTTAAGTATTTTGGTCCTCTTTCTTTGAGACAAATGATTCCCCAGGATAAAATCAGTTGATAAATTTGTGGATGTTTTTACATCCTGGACTAAAGCACCATCCTTCCATTCCAGGGAACCATTGAAGGACTCGTGGTATGAATTAGCCCTTCTTTCTTACACCTATAAGGGGAGCCCTGAGCTGTCTTCCCCCCAACCCCAGTACTCCTCCATAGGTGTGTTGCTATCAGTATCTGATGATGAGGTACCTGATCCCTCCTCAGACTCCAACTGTCTGCTTCTCTTGCTCTTCTTAGAGGTATGCTTTCTTTTTTCCTTCCCCTTTCAGCTTGGCCCTCGCCTGGGACCGGTGTTGGAACGCTGGTCACCTGGTCGCCCTGTTGCTCCTGCGCCTCCTCATCAGAAGAGGAACCTGACGCGCCTTCTGCTGCAGCAGCTTGCGGTGGTGCATCCTGCAAAAGTCTAGGGATGCCTATATCCTTGTGGGGGTTAGTAGTATTAGGGCTTCTAGCGTTTGCCTTGCCAGCCTTACCACCCTTCTGACCCCCTTTTGACTTGCCTGCACTGGACGATTGCGACCGCGTGTTGGGACAGTTTGCTGAATCATTGCTCAACCTCAGTGTGGCCGCGCTGGCAGCTGAAGTGCTGAGGCGATCCAAATCACAAAGGGGGGCATCGGGGATGCATTCTTGCGAGGGCGGCACAGGAGGCAAGGCCAACTGGCCTGCAGGCTTGCATTGTCTATAAAACGCCTCAAAAGAACTGGGCAAATGCCTGCAGGTTACAAGGCATTACCAAGGCCTGGGTCCCTTCCTGATTTCCCTGCGCCAACCCAGATCCGGCAGGGGTCTGTTGGTTCTCTTGAGCAGACATAATTATAGACAAATACCCTTATAAGATAGTTCAGTAAAGTCTACACCGGCTGGTTTGGATTGCCTAGTAGTAGGGCGGGTCCTGTCCTGAATACGTAAGTCGGAAGTATTACCGAAATAGTTCAGCAGTGTCTGCACTAGCAAGTTTTAAAGGAAAACAAAGATGCCTACCCAAACCTCAAACCAAGGTATCTAGATGCAAAAGCCTAGTCTTTAGCACCGACCTGGGTCTATAAATATGAGTACAAGAGTACCTCCGAGAAGTAGACAGCTATGAGCAAAACTTACAGAGGAAAATGAATAAGAACCCAGAGATCCAGTGGTGCAGAGGTGTGTTGATAAAGGCCAAAACAATTAGGAATTAAGATGAGACAAATGAAATATTCAGCAAAATCTATATGACCTTAGCCAAAGAGGAGAAGCACCCTGGGGCCAAGAAGCACTTTGAATTGCAATAAACCAAATGAACTGAGAACCAAAGATGAAAACCTCCCTGGAGCCCCTTTTGCACTTTAATTAAGATTGGCCAATTAATCCCACAAAATGAAAAGCTCCCCAGAACCCTTGTGCACTTAATTTAAAATTCCTCTAATGAATTATTCAGCCCAAATGAGAAGCTCCCTAGAGCCCTTGCATACCTTAATTAAAATTAAGCTTCAGTGGAGGCCCATGAGTTCTAGTATTATCAGAGAGGGAGAAAAGCTTTCCTCTGTTCATTTTCTCCATGCCATGTGGAATTTTATAAGCTTCTATCATTGTCACCAGTCAGGCTTCAGGGAATCCAATCCCTCCCAAAGTAGGCAGCCAAGTATAAGAGAAACAAGGAGAGTTCTTACCAAGTCTTTTATACAATACAGTGGTACCTCAGGTTAAGTACTTAATTCATTCTGGAGGTCCGTTCTTAACCTGAAACTGTTCTTAACCTGAAGCACCACTTTAGCTAATGGGGCCTCCTGCTGCTGCCACACTGCCGGAGCACGATTTCTGTTCTCATCCTGAAGCAAAGTTCTTAACCTGAAGCACTATTTCTGGGTTAGTGGAGTGTGTAACCTGAAGCGTATGTAACCTGAAGCGTATGTAACCCGAGCTACCACTGTATTCCCAGAGAGAGAGATAGCAATGCCATCTTTCTTAGATAATGGCATTTCTCCAAGTTAAGCCCCACCCCTCCATCTCTCCCCTTATACGTCATTCCTACGGTGGCTGATCTGTGCCTTCTACCTCTGAGCTCTCTGCTCTCCTACTTTCAATGACCTCCAGGTTCTGGGGGTGGTGGTGTCTGGCATGCTTACTAAAGATACTGAGTCTGTCAGCTGTCTCTCCCCTGGTGCTTCTTCTTCTTCCTGCTCCTCTCCCATTATTTCCCAGCTTCTCTCCTCCTCTGCCTCTGAGCTATGCCCTCCCACAGACCACTGACTTCCTCTTCTCTGGAAAGTTCAGGAGGAGGGGGAGGTGGTCTCCACCATTCCTCCTTCACTGTCCAGTCCCTGACATCACCTCTTACTCACTTTTTCTATGGACCCAAAAGTCTCAAATGAGGCAACCTTTGCTTGTAGGGGAGTCACTTTATTCCCTTCCACATTTTGGCTGCCCTTTTCTGAACCATCCTGAAAACCAACTCCAAAGATTCTCCTCTACTTAACTTGCTGATCTACATCAACAAAATTGAGCCCCCATCCAAACATAAATTGTTGGGTTTCCAGGAAGAGAGAATGCTCTTGTGCTCAGGTCTGGCTTGGCCCCTGTGAAGATGGGATGCAGAGCTGCATGGGCCACTGGCCTGATCCAGCAGAGCATTTCTTAGGTTATTATCACCCTAGTGGCAGTGGAAATGTTGTGGGATGGGGAAATAGAAGGGAACCCCCTGTTCAGTACAGTTTTTCTTCCCCTAATTGGCCAGGGAATATCTGAGCCATGACAGCCTCATAACCCATTAGGGCCCCAGCAAACTCTGAAACTGGCCACGTGGAAAGAGATGTCTGCCAAGACCAGTGGTAAATGGTGTTCCAAATAACTTTGTTCCTGCTCCCAAGCCAACAATACATCACAACCCAAGCCACTCCTGATTAAAAACAAACAAACCAGCTGAGTGGCTGGGCACAAACCCAGATTCTTCCTTGCTCATGAAGGAAAGGGTATATAAAGAGCTGGTGCCGTCACCTGGGACAGAACAGACCAAAGGAGAAGCTCTTCCACTCCATTGACCAGCGTGAAGCCATCATGAAGTTCTCCATCACCCTCTTTGTTGCTGTGCTGCTGATCTGGTCCATTATAGCTCTGGATGAGGTCCAGGCTGAGGATTCAGCCCAAAGCAAGACGGTAAGTAGAAGAATATAAGGAGAGCCCTGAAGCTGGATCAGGCCAGGGGTCCATCTAGTCCAGCATCCTCTTCTCACAGTAGTCAACTGAAGGAGAAGCCCACAAGCAGGCCCTGAAGGTAACAGCCACTCTCCCTGACACTTGGGATTCCCAGGAACTGATATTAACAAGGGGTCTCCATCCTGTTGCCAAGGAGTTGTCATTTGCTGTTTCAAACTGTACATGGCCATCCAAGGGGCCTCCAATGTGCTCAGGTCCTGCTTGTGGGCTTCTTGTGGACTTCTGGATGGCCACACTGGGAACAGGATACTGCACCAGATGGGCCTTTGCTTGCTGTCTAGTGGGACTCCTCTCAGATCTCCTAAGACACAGGGTGGTATCCAATGCTTGTCTTCCTCAGAGTAGACTCATTGAAGTTAAGAGGCATGGCTATCTTAGGTCCAGTAACTGCAAGGAATCTCCTCTTGGTAGGGTCTTCTCTGAGTAGGACTAGCACTTGCTACCAGTGGCATCTGAACTGAAATTGTTTTCAGATGTTGTTAGATGAGTTAATTCATTTATCTCTTGTTTTGTTTGGTGCCCCAGAGGAAGGGCAGGATATAAATATAATTAATAATAATTATGGTAATGGTAATAACAACTAAATTTCAACAACTCATAGAAAGCTGCCCTCTGCCAAGTCGAACAATTGGTTCTTCAATGTTATCTATGAATTGACTGGTTGTAGCTCTCCAGGGGTTCAGTCAGGGCTCTTTTCTATCCCCACCTGCAGATGCCAGGGATTAGGTAAAAGGTAAAGGTAAAGGACCCCTGGATGGTTAGGCCCAGTCAAAGGCAACTATGGGGTTGTGGGGCTCATCTCGTTTTTCAGCCCAAGGGAACTGGCATTTGTCCACAGAGAGCTTTCTGGGTCATGTGGCCAGCATGACTAAACTGCTTCTGGTGCAACGGAACACTGTGATGGAAACCAGAGCACACAGAAATGCCATTTACCTTCCCTCCGTAGTGGTACCTATTTATCTACTTGCACTGGTGTGCTTTCAAACTGCTAGGTTGGCAGGAGCCAGGACAGAGCATCGGGAGTTCATCCCGTCACAGGAATTTGAAATGCCAACCTTCTGATTGGCAAGCCCAATAGGCTCAGTGGTTTAGACACCACAGTCTTTGGTACCTTGGAGCTTCTGCATGCAAAGCAGATGTTCTAACACTGAGATATTATTATTATTATTATTATTATTATTATTATTATTATTATTATTATTTATACCCCGCCCTCCCTGGCCAAATCCAGACTCAGAGCGGCTAACATCAAACGTATAACACATTAACATATAACACCTTAACATAAAATGAGGCAAACAATTGAAATATATCCTAAAATCAGATCAGGATCAAAATAAAATCCAATCAGATGGCAACCCACAGATTAGGGTTGGGGACCTTAAATGCTCACCAGGCCCAACTGTTTCTGCTGAACTTATAGCAGTTCGAAAGCACCCCCGGGTGCAAGTAGATAAATAGGGACCGCTTACTAGCAGGAAGGTAAACGGCGTTTCCGTGTGCTGCGCTGGCTCGCCAGATGCAGCTTGTCACGCTGGCCACGTGACCCGGAAGTGTCTTCGGACAGCGCTGGCCCCCGGCCTCTTAAGTGAGATGGGCGCACAACCCCAGAGTCAGACACGACTGGCCCATACGGGCAGGGGTACCTTTACTTAAGGTCCTCCATGGGGCATACCAGGAGAGGCGGTCCCATAGGCATGAGGGACCTAGGCCTACATTCCTTCCCTCAAACTCAAGTACAATCCTAGTCTTTGTGGTTCTCATAAAGGGGTGGTTTAAAGAGAAACAGACGAAGCTGTCTTATACTGAGACAGTCCATATAGCTCAGTATTGTCCACGCTGAGGAACAAAAGATCTCCAAGGTTTAGGACAGGAGACCCGGCAAGCACACCTGGGAATGCCATTGTAGATTGAATTTGGGCCTTTTGGCCTGCAGGGTAGATGCTCTAACACTGAGTACAGTTTGCAGTGGAAGAGGATAGTCTCTTCCACTCTTGACCAGAGGGACAAAGGTTCCACTCCACACTTGTAACGCGAGGAAGGGTGTCTGCAGATGCTGGGTCGTGATATCAACTATCTTCTCTTTGCTACCAACAGGGGGCATCGAACAATGTGATTCATACAATCGGGAAACATGCCCCAAGGGCAAAGAGGCATGTAGTTCTGATAGTGCTTCTTTGGCGATATATAGTTAAATCTATAAAAAATGGTGACAAGCCATGTCAGCCTGCATCCAGTGGCTAAGTCATAGCAACATGTCCTTCCTGCCTGCTGCTGGCCCTCCTCAAGGCACCTCCACTTCTGCAACCAGACCCTGCGATGCTCCAGTTCATTTTGATCTAACCTCCGACCGCTCCCTCCTCCCAAAGATGCTCAGAGGTTCAGCACAAGGTCTTCAAACATCAGCCCATCACCACTAATTTCTCTCCATGCAGAAGGAACCCAGCACTGAGGCATCAATTGCAATGGCCCACTCAAAAAAATAAAGGTCACCCAGCATTTCTCTGTGTCTGTTTTTACCTGGGATTAATGTCACGTCAGTTGAGTTTCAAGCAGAAGAGGTTTATTCACTAGGGCTGCCCCACTGAGCTGTGATTGTCATTGGAGGCTCAGGTGGCCTTGGCAAGGAGTGCTTTTTTCCAGCTCCAACTGGTTCACCAGCTATGGCCCCTTTTGGACACAGATGACTTGACCTCTGTGCTCCATGTTCTGGTAACTTCCAGGTGGACCTCTGCAAAATGGGGCTGCCCTTGAAGACAACTCAGAAACTTCCGTTGATTCATAATATATCAGCCAGATTACTAGCAGGAGTTCCATTTTCATCACATATAAACCAGATGCATCGGTTGCCCCTTTGATTCCAGGCTCAATTCAGTGTACTTCTATTTATGTTTAAAGCCCTAAAGGAGTCATGCTCCAAATATCTGAAAGATAGTCCCCTTCCTTACACTCCCTCTTGGCTGCGAAGTTCTGTGGGCTAACCAGCCTCATATAACCAATATGCTTAAGTCTACTTAAGGCATAAAGGGGTTAAGACCACTGAGTAAGCTGTCCTGCCAGGCTTAGCTCACCTTGGGAGGAGCTAGGGAATCAGGCCTATGGTTCTTCCCTCAGTCTCCCTCAGAAGCTCAGCATGTAAAGAGGTCTGAGCTGATTGCTGAAGCTCAGATGTAGCATGGCCATTATTGTGTCCCTATGCTAATAATTTAGGAACTTTGGCCTGATCCAGCAGCCAGGCTCTTCTTGTGTCCACAGATTATTTACTACTATGTTCAGAACATTGAGACAATGTCCTCATCATAACATACAGACATTCAGCTTTCCATTTTTATGGACAGTCTTCTCTCATAATGCTAGAACGGAGTCAGGGCTGTCCAATGAAGCTGAATGCCAGAAGATTCAGGACAAAGGAAATAAACAGTATAGGTCAACTATGGCCCTCAGTCCCACAAAAGGTACTGATAGTCACCAGCTTGGACGGCATGAAAAGTGGATTAGTCTAATTCATTGATAATAGGGTTTCTGCCTAATTATGTTCTTCTCAAAGTGTATCCACTGAAGGTGATGGACCCAATTGCTCATGTTCATTCATTTTGGTGGTTCTATTCTGAGAAGGACTCACAGTGGATACCACCAAAAGGCCATCCATGGCTACTGATTGTTTTATTTTCTTTATTTATTGCATTTCTATCCCACCTTTTTCTCCCTAAACTAGATGCAAAAAAAAATCTTTAAAGATGATGAGGGTCGATTACTAGGGGTAAAAATAACAAAAGGTAAAGAACATTTAATTATAGTAGGAGTTTATGCACCGAATGGTAACAAAACAGAATTTTTCAGAAAACTAGAAGCTAATTTACTGGCATTTATAGAAGAGGAAATTATTTTGATGGGAGACCTAAATGGTGTCATATCAATAGAATTAGATAGGACAGAGAGAGAAAGAAAATCAAAAAAAGGCGGACTCCCAGACACCTTCTTTCAGATGGTAGAAAACTTAAATTTGATTGATACATGGAGATATAAAAACCGAGGAGAAAGACAGCATACACATTTCTCGGAAGTTAAAAAATCAGCCGGCAGAATTGACAGCATATGGGTATCAAATAACAACTAAAATTAAAAAAGCAGAAATACAGACCAAAATTATTACAGATCACAACCCAGTCACATTAGAATTAAAGGAACACAAGAAAACTAATAAAAGATGGAGACTTAATGAAAGACTATTAAATGACAAAAAGATTGTGAAAAAAGCGCAAGAACTATTGAGAGAATTTTTTGAATTAAATAAAGAACAGGATACAGACTTCAGGACAATATGGGATGCAAGTAAAGCTTTTATAAGAGGCTTTTACATACAACAAAGTGCAATAAGGAAAAGAAACAGAGAGCAAAAACTAGAACAAATAAGGAAAGAAATAGGAATAAATGAAAAATTATTAGCAAAACAACCAAAAAATGAATTAATAAACCAAAAACTAAAAATATTACAAACCCAGGCTTCAGCAATATTAAATAGCGAAATTGAGGACAATGTCAAATGGATGAAACAAAGGTCGTTCAAATTTGCAATTAAACCCGGAAAGATGCTAGCCTGGCAACTGAAAAAGAGACAAAGGGAAAAACTGATTGATAAAATAGTGGAAGAGGAGAGAACTTTAGATAACCCTGAGGAAATTAAAAAGTGTTTTACAAAATATTATAATAAGCTATATAAAGCAGGAAATGAGACAGAGGTTGAAATAAAAGAGTATTTATGTGGAAAGGATATACCTAAAATTAAGAAAGAAAAGATTCAAGAGCTAAATTCCCCAATAACCACGACAGAGCTTCATCAAGCGATAATTAAGATGAAACTGGGAAAATCCCCAGGCCCAGATGGTCTTACCGCAATACATTACAAAAAAATTAGAGGAACCACTATTATCACCTATGAAGACACTCTTAAATAGAATATTAGAAGACGGGAAGATTCCCAACACCTGGAAACAGGCGCACATAGTAGTAATCCCAAAACAAGGACGAAACAAAGAGTTTATAACTAATTATAGACCAATATCATTATTAAATAACGATTACAAGATTTATGCACAAATATTGGCAACAAGATTAAAGACAGTTTTGCAGGATTGTATAAATAAAGAGCAGGCAGGGTTCTTGCCGGGCAGGAAAATGAGTGATAATATAAGAACAGTGATTGATATGATCGAGTATTTAGATATGAAACCAAGTAAGAAGGTAGCCTTTGTTTTTGTGGACGCGGAAAAGGCGTTTGACAAAGTATCATGGAAATTTCTAAAACTATTATTAGACCAGATGGACATGGGAGACCAAATTACAAGAGGGCTAAAAGCTATTTATGAACAACAAGAAGCAAATATAATAATAAATAATGATGTGACTGATTATTTTAAAATACAGAAAGGCACCAGACAAGGGTGCCCACTTTCACCTTTATTATTCATTTTGGTTTTGGAAATATTAAATCAAGAAATCAGATTGGATCAAGAAATAAATGGAATATCCCTAGGAGAGAAAATATACAAAATAAGGGCATTTGCAGATGATTTAGTTTTAATGGTGGAAAACCCAAAGGAAAGCTTAGCAAAGGTTCTAGAAAAAATGGGAAACTTTGGAAGGGTATCAGGTTTTGCTTTGAATAAAGAAAAAACGAAATTGATGGTAAAAAACATGGGAGATCAAGAGAAAAAGGAACTGGTAGAAAAATTTGGATTACAAATTGTTAAAAAAAGTGAAATATTTAGGTATACAAATAACAATGAAAAATATAAATTTGTTTGAAGATAATTATAAAAAAAAATTGGGAAGAAACAAAAAGAGAAATGGAAACTTGGACAAGATTGAAATTAACACTCTGGGGTAGAATTTCGGCCATTAAAATGAATATCTTACCAAAACTTCTGTTCCTTTTTCAAATGATTCCCATAATAGGTAAAGATGATTGTTTTAAAAAATGGAAAACGGACCTAACAAAGTTTATATGGCAAGGCAAAAAGCCACGGATCAAACATAAATTACTAACTGACATAAAAGAGCGGGGAGGTTTTGGACTCCCAGACCTGAGATTATACTACGATGCAGCATGCTTTACTTGGATTAAGGATTGTATCAAGTTGGATAATAGTGACATTTTGGATTTGGAGGGATGGAACAACAGATATGGTTGTCATGCCTATCTAATTTATAACAAAGTGGCAGTTCATAAAGAATTTCTAAGCCATGTAATTAGAAATGCATTATACAAGGTCTGGGTGAGACATAGAAGGTTGTTAGAACCAAAAACCCCATGGTGGGTCTCACCGCTAGAAGTAATATCGATTAAAAAGATAAATACTATAGGAAGAATGGCAACATACCAGCAGCTCCTAAAGGAAGAACAGGGCCAATTAAAACTAAGATCATACGATGAGGTGACCCAATACTGTACCACATGGTTACAATATCACCAAATTGCACAAATATTCAACCAGGATAAAGTAATAGGATTTGAAAAAGAAGAATCAAAATTACAAAAAGTATTACTACAAAACTCAAAAAAAATTATATCCAAAATGTATAATTTACTATTAGAATGGGAATTAAAGGATGAAGAAGTAAAAGAAGTTATGATTAAATGGGCATGCGATGTAGGATATGTAATTTGGCTGGACCAATGGGAGAAATTATGGAAATATGATATTAAATTCACGGCATGTTATACAATAAGAGAAAATTTTATGAAAATGGTATACCAATGGTACTTAACTCCGGTAAAATTGGCAAAAATTTACAAATTAAAGTCGAATACCTGTTGGAGATGTAAAAAAGAAATAGGAACAATGTTTCACATGTGGTGGGAATGCCGACCTATTAAACAATTCTGGAATGAAATCTATGAAGAACTCAAAAAGATGTTTAAATTATCTTTCAGTAAAAAACCGGAGGCATTCCTTTTAGGTTTAATTACAAATGAGATCCCCGAAAATCAAAGGAAAGTATTCCTTTATGCAACAACAGCTGCCAGGATGCTTATAGCTAAAAACTGGAAAGGCAGAAAAATTCCATCAGTGAAAGATTGGCAAGTTAAATTATGTGAATACATAAATCTGGCAAGACTCACAGCTTACATAAGGGGACAATCAGACCAGAAATTATTAAAAGAATGGGGTTGTGCCAGAGAGTATATGAAAAAATCTTGTTCTGGAGTTAGTATATTGGTATGTAATGAATGATGCTTTACAGGGTTAAAGAAAAAGAAAAATGGTGTAAAAAAAATAAAAAGGACCAAGGTGGATGTAATCTAATTAGACACAACAATACAGTAAGAGTAAATTTTTTGAGGTCTTAGAACAAAGGAAGAAAGTCAATTTGTGTTTATGTACGTAATGATATGTTTTTTTTCTGTAGATGTGTGCTTTTTCGTTTTTGTTTAGTTTTGTTTTGTTTCCTTTGTTTTTTTTCCCATTTCCCTTTTCTGTTTTGTTTTTGTTTTTGTTTGTTTGTTTTGTTTTCTATATGTTCCAGGGATTTTTGTTTGTACAGTATTGTTTTGGATTCAATGTTTGTAATTTTTGTTATGATTCTGCATTGAAAATAAAAAAATTCTTAAAAAAACAAACAAACAAAAAGAAAAGTGGATTAGTCTAATTCATTGATAATAGGGTTTCTGCCTAATTATGTTCTACTCAAAGTGTATCCACTGAAGGTGATGGACCCAATTGCTCATGTTCATTCATTTTGGTGGTTCTATTCTGAGAAGGACTCAAAGTGGATACCACCAAAAGGCCATCCGTGGCTACTAATTGTTTTATTTTCTTTCTTTATTGCATTTCTATCCCACCTTTTTCTCCAAGGAGCTGAAGATGGTGTACATGGTTCTGCCACTCCTCATTTAATCCCCACAACAACCCTGTGAGGTAGGTAAGCCTGAGAGGCAATGAGTGGCTCAGGGTCACCCAATGAGCTTCATGGTTTGAAGCTTGGTCTTCCAGGAACCTAGTCCAACACGCTAACCAATGCACCACATTGTCTTCTTGCAAAGTCCAGGGATCTAGATGAACAGAGAGATTTTAGTTTGGCAAACATAGATGGGGCTTTTTTTCAGCCGGAACCGAAAGGTTCCCAAACCTCTCAGGTTGGTGCCATTGCCATTCTAAGAGAATGTGACTTCATTGTGAGTTCTGGCACTTCTTTTTCTAGAAAAATAGCACTGAGCATAGTGCTATCCAAGAACTAACTTAGTTGGGCTTTAAGGTGCTACTGGAAGGAATTTTTTTATTTTGACTATGGCAGACCAACACGGCTACCTATCTACTACTGGAACTGAGCATAGTGTTATGCAGCACAGTGAAGCTCAGAAACAAAGTGGCATGAGGCTTTGCAGGATGCTAGTCACACTGAAGAGGAATTTGTTGTTGTTGTTTTGAATAGTTTGTAGACTGCATCATTTTGATAGTCTCTAAGCATTGTACAAGGAAACAAAACAACTGACCTCACATTTTGACTCAGGAGGGGGACACCCTGAGATCACCTTCATCCACCTAATTATTGGGTCCACACCCATAGGCGATTGTCAGGGAACGGACATCGAAGCAGAGTGGAGAGGCTAGGCTCCCAGATTCTGCCGGAGAGGGAACTAGTAAGGGAAGAGAGAGAACGTCCTCTGGGGAAAGAACTCCAGGTGACACCAGGAAGAAGGGAGAGGCAGAGAGCACTTCAGAGGGGAGGCTCCGAGACTCTTCCAGTGAAGTCAGTGAGGAGAGTGGAGGACCACCACTTGGCACGCCCACTCTGCGCAGAAGGCTTCCGCGCAGAGAGGCGAGGAGGAGGTTGTCCGTTAAGGAATTCTTATGCTGGAGGAAATTTAGGAGACACCCACTGACGGATTCTACCAGCGACTGAGGCAGCTGCGCAAAAGGGCTGCTCAGCCAGGGAAAGACGCAACCACCCCTAAGCAGTTGGAACAGCTGGAGGTTTACACACAAGCAACCCCAATTCTCATGATAGCGATCATGTCCACCCCAGCAGCTTTTACACCAGAGTATGGGAACCATTGGTCCTCCAGATTGTGCTTGATTCCACCTCCCAAGAGCTCCAACCAGCATAATCAATGGTTCCACATGACGTGCATTCATTATAATGGATCTACTCTGAGGAGCATGAACATTGGGTGCAGCCCTCCAGCTCTTTCCCCCAAATTTCTGGTGCCTGGAAGAACAGCTGCTCCTCCTACTCAAATTCCCCTGGGCTGAGCTTCTGCTTCATTTGTGGCTCTCATCACAGACCAGAAGAGCACCAGGCTTGAAAGCAGGACAGCTGATATTTTCCATGATGGCTGTACACAGGAAGATGTTCCTGAATGGTTATGCAGGGAAGAACCACCTTAAAGAATGCCCTGTCTTAGATGATGGCTTCGAGCCTCCTCAAAATAACCAAGCAAGTATTAAAAGTCACCCCAGAACTGGCCCTACTAAACATTTTCCAAGGCAATAATGCCCACACACATTACAAAGAGCTCATAACCCACAAAGAGCTCATAATGACCTAGATCAAAGTCCACCAATGTGAGGGGGATATCTAATCAGGAAGAATTTTGGTCATTCAGGTTTAGTGTCTATGAAGCAGAAAGAAAATTAATGAGCATACCATTTTCCATCATCTGTGTTAGTTCCACATGGGCAGCAGCAGAAACTGCCAGGAGCCTGATCTGAGACCAAGCCATAATAGATAATATCTAACTGAGCCTGCAGAAATACTTGAGGAAATTTTTGCACATTCTCTGGGCATTATGCACATCTTCCAGTCAATATGCAGTGTCACCAATAAAAATGTCCTTGCTCTCTGTATCTAATCCACAGATGCATGCAATTCTCTGCCCCTGGAAATGGTGGCAGGCCAGATGTGGAGTGCAGGCCAGATATCCCCACTTGTTGGTGTACAGGACTGAGCTGGGATCAAGGACACCCATTCAAGGGCGTATCTGATCGGGAAAGGTTTTGGCCATTAAATATGGAGCAGGAAGAAAAACCAAGGGTTATGCCTCAGCCTCATCAACTCTGTTCTTTCCACATGGCCAACACCAGATATTACCAGCACCGTGTTCCATTGAGAGGCACATCCTCCAAGACAGAAGAAATGAGTCATCTAACTTTAGAGTTGGTGAGCTGTAATATTGGGAAATAATCCATAATGAGTTGAAAAAAATGTTTAAAAGTACTTTCCAAAAAAACAAGGGTTCTTTTTGTTGGAGATAATTCAGACGGAAATTTCCAGGTGTCAAAAAAGGATATTTATGTACTGTATGCCACTACAGCGGCCCGTGTGTTGTTAGCCCAAAATGGAAAAGGAGCAAGGTCCTCCCACCATTCAACGTCAAGATTATGGCCGATGTCTATTGCCCATTTAATCATTGCCTCCTTCACCTCCTCGTCTTTTGTGTACCACTCCAGTAGCATATCATATATCCTAGACAGTATTTTATTTTTACCTTCAACTACCTCTACGTGGAACTTAGATTTTTTGTCTTCAAAGCCCAGTTTCTTTTTATCTTCTTTTAACAAATCATTCACCTGGTGGTATTGCAACCAGCCAGTGAATAAGTTTTTTATCTCTTCGTAGGGTCTAAGTTTGTTCCCTTGTTCTGTTTTAGTTATAAGTTCTTTATAGGTGGCATTCTTCTCTCACTTTTGTCTATTATCAGCCATGAGGATAAAGTCGTCCAAGAAGTGTGACACACCCTCCGAGCCTGTTCTATAACGAAGTGCCCAGTCCAAGAAGGTACTGAATGCCTCAAAGGCTGCGCAGGCTACTCAGCAGCCCATGGGCATTGCCTTGTCTACGAAGTATGCCCCCTCGAATTTAAAGCCCAGCCACCGGAAATCCTCTGGGTGGACTGGCAGGAGTCGAAACGCAGACTCGATATCGCATTTTGCCAGCAACGTGCCTTTTCCAAATTTGCGAATAAGTTTGACTGCTTGGTCAAAGGAGGCATATCTCACAGAGCAGAGTGCTTGAGGTATCGCATCATTGACAGACCCTCCTTTCGGGTAGGACAGGTTGTGAATCATGTGAAACTCACCGGGCGCTTTTTTGGGGACAATGCCTAATGGGGATATGTGCAAACCCTCTATGGGAGGGACCAGAAAGGGACCGGCAACCCTCCCTGCTCTTATCTCATTGAAAATTTTATTGCGCGCAACTTCGGGCATTTCTCTGACTGATTTCTGATTTGGTGGGTCACCTGAACTGGGGGGAAAGGCGAGTGGAATCCTAAAGCCTAAACTAAAACTTTCCCAAAGATATAGTGCTGCTGTCCTGTTGGGGTGGAGGGCTAAAAGAGTTTTTAAAGGGGTCAGCTTAATGGGAGAAAAGGCCAGGCCGAGTTCCAAGTTATTATTGGTTACGCTGTGGTCCGAAGGAAGCACCATGGGAGCCCCTAGCACCCTAGTTGGAGAAGCCTCTCCCACCCCAAAAGGCCTGCCTTCCTTTGATGCAAGCAGTGGCTGGGTGGTTGCCGAGACATTTTTCACACTCGTGGCTATACTTACAGATAGGCCTCGTACAAACCCCTTTGTTGAATTCCCAGCACAGCCACCTCTGCTTTGAGTTGGCCTTTCCAAATTTGGACGAATCCTGGGACTTCTTCTCTACGTAGGGACCAACGTGCTCCATCCAATAATTTTGGTCCCTCAAATCCCAACGTGTAGATAATAACAGAGAAGCGTTTCTACGGAAATCCTCATCATAATTTAGAGCAGCAGTCTCCCCTGCTAATTCCCGTGCCCTCCTGACATGTGCTAAGTAAGCTATTAGATGCATCACACGTTTAGGATAAGCTGCGCTGACCACACCCATGAACACCTGGTACCCGTCCAGCCAATTTTCAAAGTTATGCTCGGCTCGTGGTGTTCTATAATGCCACTTGCCGTAGCTACACTTCTTTTCCCCCTTCCTGGTCTTCTTAGCTGGGGGCAACAAAGTAAATATGTCAATGAAATCACCGTTAAGTATTTTGGTCCTCTTTCTTTGAGACAAATGATTCCCCAGGATAAAATCAGTTGATAAATTTGTGGATGTTTTTACATCCTGGACTAAAGCACCATCCTTCCATTCCAGGGAACCATTGAAGGTCTCGTGGTATGAATTAGCCCTTCTTTCTTACACCTATAAGGGGAGCCCTGAGCTGTCTTCCCCCCAACCCCAGTACTCCTCCATAGGTGTGTTGCTATCAGTATCTGAAGATGAGGTACCTGATCCCTCCTCAGACTCCAACTGTCTGCTTCTCTTGCTCTTCTTAGAGGTATGCTTTCTTTTTTCCTTCCCCTTTCAGCTTGGCCCTCGCCTGGGACCGGTGTTGGAACGCTGGTCACCTGGTCGCCCTGTTGCTCCTGCGCCTCCTCATCAGAAGAGGAACCTGACGCGCCTTCTGCTGCAGCAGCTTGCGGTGGTGCATCCTGCAAAAGTCTAGGGATGCCTATATCCTTGTGGGGGTTAGTAGTATTAGGGCCTCTAGCGTTTGCCTTGCCAGCCTTACCACCCTTCTGACCCCCTTTTGACTTGCCTGCACTGGACGATTGCAACCGCGTGTTGGGACAGTTTGCTGAATCATTGCTCAACCTCAGTGTGGCCGCGCTGGCAGCTGAAGTGCTGAGGCGATCCAAATCACAAAGGGGGGCATCGGGGATGCATTCTTGCGAGGGCGGCACAGGAGGCAAGGCCAACTGGCCTGCAGACTTGCATTGTCTATAAAACGCCTCAAAAGAACTGGGCAAATGCCTGCAGGTTACAAGGCATTACCAAGGCCTGGGTCCCTTCCTGATTTCCCTGCGCCAACCCAGATCCGGCGGGGGTCTGTTGGTTCTCTTGAGCAGACATAATTAGAGACAAATACCCTTATAAGATAGTTCAGTAAAGTCTACACCGGCTGGTTTGGATTGCCTAGTAGTAGGGCGGGTCCTGTCCTGAATACGTAAGTCGGAAGTATTACCGAAATAGTTCAGCAGTGTCTGCACTAGCAAGTTTTAAAGGAAAACAAAGATGCCTACCCAAACCTCAAACCAAGGTATCTAGATGCAAAAGCCTAGTCTTTAGCACCGACCTGGGTCTATAAATATGAGTACAAGAGTACCTCCGAGAAGTAGACAGCTATGAGCAAAACTTACAGAGGAAAATGAATAAGAACCCAGAGATCCAGTGGTGCAGAGGTGTGTTGATAAAGGCCAAAACAATTAGGAATTAAGATGAGACAAATGAAATATTCAGCAAAATCTATATGACCTTAGCCAAAGAGGAGAAGCACCCTGGGGCCAAGAAGCACTTTGAATTGCAATAAACCAAATGAACTGAGAACCAAAGATGAAAACCTCCCTGGAGCCCCTTTTGCACTTTAATTAAGATTGGCCAATTAATCCCACAAAATGAAAAGCTCCCCAGAACCCTTGTGCACTTAATTTAAAATTCCTCTAATGAATTATTCAGCCCAAATGAGAAGCTCCCTAGAGCCCTTGCATACCTTAATTAAAATTAAGCTTCAGTGGAGGCCCATGAGTTCTAGTATTATCAGAGAGGGAGAAAAGCTTTCCTCTGTTCATTTTCTCCATGCCATGTGGAATTTTATAAGCTTCTATCATTGTCACCAGTCAGGCTTCAGGGAATCCAATCCCTCCCAAAGTAGGCAGCCAAGTATGAGAGAAACAAGGAGAGTTCTTACCAAGTCTTTTATACAATACAGTGGTACCTCAGGTTAAGTACTTAATTCATTCTGGAGGTCCGTTCTTAACCTGAAACTGTTCTTAACCTGAAGCACCACTTTAGCTAATGGGGCCTCCTGCTGCTGCCACACTGCCGGAGCACGATTTCTGTTCTCATCCTGAAGCAAAGTTCTTAACCTGAAGCACTATTTCTGGGTTAGTGGAGTGTGTAACCTGAAGCGTATGTAACCTGAAGCGTATGTAACCCGAGCTACCACTGTATTCCCAGAGAGAGAGATAGCAATGCCATCTTTCTTAGATAATGGCATTTCTCCAAGTTAAGCCCCACCCCTCCATCTCTCCCCTTATACGTCATTCCTACGGTGGCTGATCTGTGCCTTCTACCTCTGAGCTCTCTGCTCTCCTACTTTCAATGACCTCCAGGTTCTGGGGGTGGTGGTGTCTGGCATGCTTACTAAAGATACTGAGTCTGTCAGCTGTCTCTCCCCTGGTGCTTCTTCTTCTTCCTGCTCCTCTCCCATTATTTCCCAGCTTCTCTCCTCCTCTGCCTCTGAGCTATGCCCTCCCACAGACCACTGACTTCCTCTTCTCTGGAAAGTTCAGGAGGAGGGGGAGGTGGTCTCCACCATTCCTCCTTCACTGTCCAGTCCCTGACATCACCTCTTACTCACTTTTTCTATGGACCCAAAAGTCTCAAATGAGGCAACCTTTGCTTGTAGGGGAGTCACTTTATTCCCTTCCACATTTTGGCTGCCCTTTTCTGAACCATCCTGAAAACCAACTCCAAAGATTCTCCTCTACTTAACTTGCTGATCTACATCAACAAAATTGAGCCCCCATCCAAACATAAATTGTTGGGTTTCCAGGAAGAGAGAATGCTCTTGTGCTCAGGTCTGGCTTGGCCCCTGTGAAGATGGGATGCAGAGCTGCATGGGCCACTGGCCTGATCCAGCAGAGCATTTCTTAGGTTATTATCACCCTAGTGGCAGTGGAAATGTTGTGGGATGGGGAAATAGAAGGGAACCCCCTGTTCAGTACAGTTTTTCTTCCCCTAATTGGCCAGGGAATATCTGAGCCATGACAGCCTCATAACCCATTAGGGCCCCAGCAAACTCTGAAACTGGCCACGTGGAAAAGAGATGTCTGCCAAGACCAGTGGTAAATGGTGTTCCAAATAACTTTGTTCCTGCTCCCAAGCCAACAATACATCACAACCCAAGCCACTCCTGATTAAAAACAAACAAACCAGCTGAGTGGCTGGGCACAAACCCAGATTCTTCCTTGCTCATGAAGGAAAGGGTATATAAAGAGCTGGTGCCGTCACCTGGGACAGAACAGACCAAAGGAGAAGCTCTTCCACTCCATTGACCAGCGTGAAGCCATCATGAAGTTCTCCATCACCCTCTTTGTTGCTGTGCTGCTGATCTGGTCCATTATAGCTCTGGATGAGGTCCAGGCTGAGGATTCAGCCCAAGGCAAGACGGTAAGTAGAAGAATAAAAGGAGAGCCCTGAAGCTGGATCAGGCCAGGGGTCCATCTAGTCCAGCATCCTCTTCTCACAGTAGTCAACTGAAGGAGAAGCCCACAAGCAGGCCCTGAAGGTAACAGCCACTCTCCCTGACACTTGGGATTCCCAGGAACTGATATTAACAAGGGGTCTCCATCCTGTTGCCAAGGAGTTGTCATTTGCTGTTTCAAACTGAACATGGCCATCCAAGGGGCCTCCAATGTGCTCAGGTCCTGCTTGTGGGCTTCTTGTGGACTTCTGGATGGCCACACTGGGAACAGGATACTGCACCAGATGGGCCTTTGCTTGCTGTCTAGTGGGACTCCTCTCAGATCTCCTAAGACACAGGGTGGTATCCAATGCTTGTCTTCCTCAGAGTAGACTCATTGAAGTTAAGAGGCATGGCTATCTTAGGTCCAGTAACTGCAAGGAATCTACTCTGAGTAGGGTCTTCTCTGAGTAGGACTAGCACTTGCTACCAGTGGCATGTGAACTGAAATTGTTTTCAGATGTTGTTAGATGAGTTAATTCATTTATCTCTTGTTTTGCTTGGTGCCCCAGAGGAAGGGCAGGATATAAATATAATTAATAATAATTATGGTAATGGCAATAACAACTAAATCTCAACAACTCATAGAAAGCTGCCCTCTGCCAAGTCGAACAATTCGTTCTTCAATGTTATCTATGAATTGACTGGTTGTAGGTCTCCAGGGGTTCAGTCAGGGCTCTTTTCTATCCCCACCTGCAGATGCCAGGGATTAGGTAAAAGGTAAAGGTAAAGGACCCCTGGATGGTTAGGTCCAGTCAAAGGCAACTATGGGGTTGTGGGGCTCATCTCGTTTTTCAGCCCAAGGAAACTGGCATTTGTCCACAGAGAGCTTTCTGGGTCATGTGGCCAGCATGACTAAACTGCTTCTGGTGCAACGGAACACTGTGATGGAAACCAGAGCACACAGAAATGCCATTTACCTTCCCTCTGCAGTGGTACCTATTTATCTACTTGCACTGGTGTGCTTTCAAACTGCTAGGTTGGCAGGAGCCAGGACAGAGCATCGGGAGTTCATCCCGTCACAGGAATTTGAAATGCCAACCTTCTGATTGGCAAGCCCAATAGGCTCAGTGGTTTAAACCACAGTCTTTGGTACCTTGGACCTTCTGCATGCAAAGCAGATGTTCTAACACTGAGATTATTATTATTATTATTATTATTATTATTATTATTATTATTATTATTAATAATAATACCCCGCCCTCCCTGGCCAAATCCAGGCTCAGAGCTGCTAACATCAAACGTATAACACATTAACATAAAATCAGGCAAACAATTGAAATACATCCTAAAATCAGATCAGGATCAAAATAAAATCCACTCAGATGGCAACCCACAGATTAGGGTTGGGGACCTTAAATGCTCACCAGGCCCAACTGTTTCTGCTGAACTTATATGGGTCTGTGAGAAAAATTGGGAGGCCACTTTCATGCAAGTTCTTATGAAAGGGGAGGAGGAGTCAGACTGAACCCTGACCAAAGGCCTGGCAGAACAGCTCCGTCTTGTAGGCCCTGCAGAGAGAAGTCAAATCCTGCAAGGCCCTGGTGTTTTGTGACACAGTGTTCCACCAGGCCGGGGCCCTGGCCAAAAAGGCCCTGGTCCTTGTCAAGACCAGTCCAATCTCCTTGAGGCTTGGGACCTTCAAAATGTTGTTATTTGTGGACCGTAAAGTCCTCCATGAGACGCGGGTGGTGCTGTGGGTAAAACCTCAGCGCCTAGGACTTGCCATCGTCAGGTCGGCGGTTCGAATCCCCGCGGCAGGGTACGCTCCCATTGCTCGGTCCCAGCGCCTGCCAACCTAGCAGTTCGAAAGCACCCCCGGGTGCAAGTAGATAAATAGGTACCGCTATGGCGGGAAGGTAAACAGCGTTTCCGTGTGCTGCGCTGGCTCGCCAGATGCAAACAATAAAATCCAATCAGATGGCAACCCACAGATTAGGGTTGGGGACCTTAAATGCTCACCAGGCCCAACTGTTTCTGCTGAACTTATAGCAGTTCGAAAGCACCCCCGGGTGCAAGTAGATAAATAGGGACCGCTTACTAGCAGGAAGGTAAACGGCGTTTCCGTGTGCTGCGCTGGCTCGCCAGATGCAGCTTGTCACGCTGGCCACGTGACCCGGAAGTGTCTTTGGACAGCGCTGGCCCCCGGCCTCTTAAGTGAGATGGGCGCACAACCCCAGAGTCAGACACGACTGGCCCATACGGGCAGGGGTACCTTTACTTAAGGTCCTCCATGGGGCATACCAGGAGAGGCGGTACCATAGGCATGAGGGACCTAGGCCTACATTCCTTCCCTCAAACTCAAGTACAATCCTAGTCTTTGTGGTTCTCATAAAGGGGTGGTTTAAAGAGAAACAGACGAAGCTGTCTTATACTGAGACAGTCCATATAGCTCAGTATTGTCCACGCTGAGGAACAAAAGATCTCCAAGGTTTAGGACAGGAGACCCGGCAAGCACACCTGGGAATGCCATTGTAGATTGAATTTGGGCCTTTTGGCCTGCAGGGTAGATGCTCTAACACTGAGTACAGTTTGCAGTGGAAGAGGATAGTCTCTTCCACTCTTGACCAGAGGGACAAAGGTTCCACTCCACACTTGTAACGCGAGGAAGGGTGTCTGCAGATGCTGGGTCGTGATATCAACTATCTTCTCTTTGCTACCAACAGGGGGCATCGAACAATGTGATTCATACAATCGGGAAACGTGCCCCAAGGGCAAAGAGGCATGTAGTTCTGATAGTGCTTCTTTGGCGATATATAGTTAAATCTATAAAAAATGGTGACAAGCCATGTCAGCCTGCACCCAGTGGCTAAGTCATAGCAACATGTCCTTCCTGCCTGCTGCTGGCCCTCCTCAAGGCACCTCCACTTCTGCAACCAGACCCTGCGATGCTCCAGTTCATTTTGATCTAACCTCCGACCGCTCCCTCCTCCCAAAGATGCTCAGAGGTTCAGCACAAGGTCTTCAAACATCAGCCCATCACCACTAATTTCTCTCCATGCAGAAGGAACCCAGCACTGAGGCATCAGTTGCAATGGCCCACTCAAAAAAATAAAGGTCACCCAGCATTTCTCTGTGTCTGTTTTTACCTGGGATTAATGTCACGTCAGTTGAGTTTCAAGCAGAAGATGTTTATTCACTAGGGCTGCCCCACTGAGCTGTGATTGTCATTGGAGGCTCAGGTGGCCTTGGCAAGGAGTGCTTTTTTCCAGCTCCAACTGGTTCACCAGCTATGGCCCCTTTTGGACACAGATGACCTGACCTCTGTGCTCCATGTTCTGGTAACTTCCAGGTGGACCTCTGCAAAATGGGGCTGCCCTTGAAGACAACTCAGAAACTTCCGTTGATTCATAATATATCAGCCAGATTACTAGCAGGAGTTCCATTTTCATCACATATAAACCAGATGCATCGGTTGCCCCTTTGATTCCAGGCTCAATTCAGTGTACTGTACTTCTATTTGTGTTTAAAGCCCTAAAGGAGTCATGCTCCAAATATCTGAAAGATAGTCCCATTCCTTACACTCCCTCTTGGCTGCGAAATAATGCCACTTGCCGTAGCTACACTTCTTTTCCCCCTTCCCGGTCATCTTAGCTGGGGGCAACAAAGTAAATATGTCAATGAAAGCACCGTTAAGTATTTTGGTCCTCTTTCTTTGAGACAAATGATTCCCCAGGATAAAATCAGTTGATAAATTTGTGGATGTTTTTACATCCTGGACTAAAGCACCATCCTTCCATTCCAGGGAACCATTGAAGGTCTCGTGGTATGAATTAGCCCTTCTTTCTTACACCTATAAGGGGAGCCCTGAGCTGTCTTCCCCCCAACCCCAGTACTCCTCCATAGGTGTGTTGCTATCAGTATCTGATGATGAGGTACCTGATCCCTCCTCAGACCCATGAACACCTGGTACCCTCCTCAGACCCATGAACACCTGGAACTCCTCACCCATGAACACCTGGTACCCGTCCAGCCAATTTTCAAAGTTATGCTCGGCTCGTGGTGTTCTATAATGCCACTTGCCATAGCTACGCTTCTTTTCCCCCTTCCCGGTCATCTTAGCTGGGAGCAACAAAGTAAATATGTCAATGAAATCACCGTTAAGTATTTTGGTCCTCTTTCTTTGAGACAAATGATTCCCCAGGATAAAATCAGTAGCCCCAAATAAATTGACCACACGGAGCAGCAAAAAGAAGGGTAAAAAGAGAGAAACAAAGATAGTTACACAGCAACCGGCTAAGGAGGACTCGCCAAGGCTGACTCCAGTAGCAAGTGAGAAGGCAGAAGTAACAATTCAGTCCCTGGATAACCAACTTTTTAATAAACCTGATGCTGCGGAAGTAGAGGCCTCTAACTACGAAGGCAATAAAACACTTAGCAAATCAACCAGCGGGGAAGAGGAAGCGTTTAGTAGAGATGATACCCTTCTTCAGACCTGGCAAGCCTCCAGTCAGGAAAGAGATTGTAATTTGATCTTAAATCCTCAAAAATTGGTACTCACGAACTTCCCGAAGACTAAGGGCTTCCTTACAGGGAAACAGCGAATAATGAACTTTGTATCTAGCCTAAATGACATACTGCCAGGAATGGTTAATTCTAATGATATCACCTCGGTGGAATATCTACAATATGATGGTCACTCAGTGAGAGTACTGACCACTTTTAGGGATCAGAACCTGGCCAAGTTTATTTTTAGGTCAAGACCTGCCTTTTTAAAAGCACAGATAACAATACTTAGGCTCTTTGAAAACAAGGCCCCTTTGAGCCCCCTTTTGAAAATCAAGCAGGCAAATCTTAGAAAGGGGAAACAACTCTCCAAATTCTGGCCTGACAAACAGAACCCGCATTGCAAGCAAAGGCGAGGATTTCTTTACTATGGAAGAAAATACCCTAATTGACCAATTCTGGATGTTCCCACCATTAATACAAACTGACATCTTGGGAAGACTAGACAAGCTTAGAGATAAGCTGACCGAGAGAGCTTCAGGCAATGAGGTTATTAAGGGGGACCAAAAAAAAGTCCACAACACGTAACCTTCAGATTAAAGCGGAGATTAACTTCCCACCAAGAAAGAAAGTGCCACCCCTCAAGGAGAGCACTCCATCACCCCCCCCCCGAAGGAGAAATACCCCTAAGGTGACACCACCAGACGTATGGGACAAAATCAGATATCTAGATGAAACAGAATTCAGCCAAAATCAGGCCGCAACAGAATATCCACAGAAGGAATTTATGCATAATAAAGATCCGGTGTTTACAAATGTGAGCACTCTGCATCCACCTATTGAAACCATAGAGCAGCTGGATAGCCCGCCACACAAAGACAATAGGTGACCAATACATAAAGCGACAAACCCTAAAAGTACGTTAGCTAATAACTGACAAAGACTTGATTGTGATAAAGCCAATCTTAAATTTTTATCATGGAACATTGCTGGTTGGCTCAACAAGGCGACTGACCAATCATTTGTCACCTTTATTCAAGATCATGATATAGTCTTCCTGCAAGAGACATGGCTAACAGGAGATTTAGATATAAATGGTTTTGCCTCATTTTCGCTTGCAGGTTCACCGAGCAACAAAGGGGGACGGGTTAAGGGTGGGCTAGGCATTCTAATATCCACAAGGCTGAGAGCATCTTTCGTCGAGCTGGAGCCTCTGAGCAGTGTGGCCATGGCATTATTAATGAAATGCAGATATTGCATACTTCTATTGATTAATATATATGCCCCTCCCCAAAGAGGCAAGCAGCTTATCAAAAATCTCTGGCATAGAATAGAATCATATGTCGATGAGCTAATGAATCAAACTCCTGCAGCAGCAGTGCTGCTGGCTGGGGATTTAAATGCCAGAATTGGCCAATCAGACGAAGCGTTATATGCTCATTTTCATGATGTACCTCCCATTTCTGAAGAAGCCCATTCTATTCCCCCAAGGCTCTCAAAAGACAAGACCTGGCCTATGCCTTCTACGTTTTTCCAACAATCTGGATTTGACTGTATTAAATGGTCGTGTCGACAGAGAACCCAGTGGGGAATTTACATTTATATCCAACATGGGAGCCTCCACTATCGATTACGTCCTAGTGTCATCTAACCTTTTGAGCAGAGCACGGGAATGTAAAGTGGTGGAGAGGGTTGACAGCGACCATCTACCGCTTTGTTTAATACTGGAGGTAAGAAAAGATTTATTATGTTCTGATAAACTTGCAGCCCCATGTTTCGAAAACATGGAACTAAGATACTCACGCATTAAATGGTCCAGCAAATTGAGTGATGAAATATCAGAAAGACTTCACTCACATACTTTTCTTGCTAGAAAGGAGAACCTTGTTAATTCACCAACTCCTGAGGTTATATTAGACATGTTCCGGGAACTGATTTCGTCTCTACAACCTTATCTGACCAACAAAAAAGGTCACGGCAATCTCTATACTCTAATAAGTCCAAACCTTGGTTTGACCAAGAATGCATGGCTATGAAACGCCTCCTGCTGGATAAGTTCAGGAACTATAGATTAGCGAATTTACCTTCGCTTCCATTAGACTGGTTTGAGCTAAAACGCAGTTATAAAGCTTTGATTAAGAGGAAAAAGCTCCAGGCGCAAAGGGAGGAATGGCAGTGCCTAGTGGAGGCCTCCCAAAGGAAAGATTCTGCCACGTTTTGGAAAACAATTGCAAAAAGCTGGAGAGACTCCCCGATTGAAATCGCATACTCTATACCCGCTGGAGCATGGGAGGCCTATTTCCTTTCATTATATTCATCAAATCAACTGGCCCCAGTTCTGCTTCCTGCTTCAAGTGAATCTGGCAAGGAATGGCCCCCTGTAACCACAGAAGAAATTACTGGCCTTATTCAATCTCTTAAATCAGGGAAAGCCCCGGGTGCTGTCAATATCCCACCAGAAATTCTTAAGGCAAACGTTGAATGGTGGGCCCCTGTGCTAGCCGCCTTGTTCACTAGTATAAATCAAGCGGCTGTTATCCCTGAGGATTGGGGTTTAGCCATTATCATTCCAATATTCAAGAAAGGAAGCAGAACTGAGCCAGCTAACTATAGACCAATCAGTCTATTAAGTATTATTAGTAAACTGTACGCTGCTCATTTATGTGATAAATTAGTGGAGTGGATGGAAAGAGAGCATATTCTATCAGAAGCTCAAGCTGGTTTTAGAGCAAAGCGCTCAACTATAGACCAGGCCCTTATCCTCCAACACCTGGCAGACAAATACTCCAGAAAAGGGGGGTCTTTATATGCAGCATTTGTGGATTTTAAATTGGCTTTTGATCTAATACCAAGGGACAGACTCTGGGAAAAGCTTGGCGCTACAAACATAGATAAACGCTTATTACGCCTTATCCGTGGACTATATGAAAACACCAGGTTGAGGGTAAGATGCGATCGGTCAGGCCATCTAACTAAAGAAATTCAAACGCACTATGGGGTTAAACAAGGTTGTGTCCTCGCGCCAACGCTATTTAATTTTTATATCAACTCTTTAGCAGTAAATATGGCGAAAGAAAATGCCCACCCTCCCAAACTGGCAGGTATGCCCCTCCCGGTGCTTCTGTATGCGGACGACGCAGTCCTACTCTCCTTTTCCTGCGTCGGCTTGAGGAAGCTTCTGAGATCACTTGCTGACTATTGTCAAGCGGAACAACTAGCAATAAATTACAGCAAATCTAAAATTATGGTGTTTTCAAAAAAAGAGAAGGAAACACAAATGGAGAATTAATGGTCAACCTATTGACCAGGTAGTAACTTTCAAATATCTAGGAATAACTTTTCAGGAAAGGGTCTCGTGGCATCAACAGATGGAAAACGCCATTGCCAATGCAGGAAGGGCCAATAAAGCCCTTACAAGATATTTTCACGGGAAAGGGGGTAAATACGTTCTGGCGGCCTCCCAGGTTTTTGCTGCAAAAATACTTCCACAACTCACTTATGGATCCCAGGTTTGCAGTTTTAAAAATTTTGCGCCTATGGAGGCATTTCAAACAAAATTCTATCGGTGTTTATTGGGGATCCCCCCCGTGTATCTAATATAGCTGTCCGCTTAGAAGTTGGACAACCACCCGTCAACGCGCAGTTGTGGATTCTAAAGATACACTACTGGCTAAAACTTATTTTTTCCCTGGCCGGTCTGGCTCCTTTAACACTCTTAGACACCTTTCACTCCACCTGGAAAGCTTCCCTGTTTGAAAAGATAAGAAGCTTGGGATTCTCCCCGCAGATCTTGATAGCGGCAGGATATGAGAGAGCCAGAAGTCAAGTGCTCCAACGCATTAGGGACATAGAGCTGCAATGTCACATGGACAAAATGCATAAATATGCCACAATTAGAGACTTTGGGAGTGGGTTCTCACCCGCAAATTATCTGGCTGATTTACAAATATCTAAGTACAGACACTCCTTTACCCTGGCCAGATTTAACGTTTTGCCCTCTGCCCTGTTGCTAGGCAGATATGAGGGCAAACCATATGCGTCACGTGTTTGCCCATGTGGCTCATCGGAAGTGGAAACAAGTATGCATGTATTGCTACACTGTAGTTACTACGAGGACCTACGCCTGACCTTTATTGCCCCAGTTCTACAAAAGCGTAAAAATGAACCAGAACTCCAACGTATGAGAGCCTTGATAGAAGATAAGGTTCCTGAAATTACGATCAATGTGGCCAAATTTTGTGTAGCCGCTATTAGGCGTAGGAAACAAGAGCTTTCCAATGTCAATATGCAGGCGAAGGCAAATACTTAATTTTATATATGTTGTCTAATTTTAAATTGCTGTTTTGGCCTAATCTGTATTGAAATTGTCCTTTGTTTTTTCCAGTGCTAAGCTTCGCTGACTAGTTGTACGAGTTAATCTGGTCTGTGACCGTTTAATAAAATTTGAATTTGAAAAATCAGTAGATAAATTTGTGGATGTTTTTACATCCTGGACTAAAGCACCGTCCTTCCATTCCAGGGAACCATTGAAGGACTTGTGGTATGAATTAGCCTTTCTTTCATGCACCCATAAGGGGAGCCCTGAGCTGTGTTCCCCCCAACCCCAGTACTACTCCATAGGTGTGTCGCTATCAGTATCTGATGATGAGGTACCTGATCCCTCCTCAGACTCCAACCGTCTGCTGCTCTTGCTCTTCTTAGAGGTATGCTTCCTTTTTTCCTTCCTCTTTCCAGCTTGGCCCTCACCTGGGACCGGTGTTGGAACACTGGTCACCTGGTCGCCCTGGTGCTCCTGCGCCTCCTCATCAGAAGAGGAACCTGACGCGCCTTCTGCTGCAGCAGCTTGCGGTGGTGCATCCTGCAAAAGACTAGGGATGCCTACATCCTTGTGGGGGTTAGTAGTATTAGGGCCTCTAGCGTTTGCCTTGCCAGCCTTACCACCCTTCTGACCGCCTTTTGACTTGCCTGTACTGGACGATTGCGACCGCGTGTTGGGACGGTTTGCTGAATCATTGCTCAACCTCGGTGTGGCCGCGCTGGCAGCTGAAGTGCTGGGGTGATCCAAATCACAAAGGGGGGTATCGGGATGCATTCTTGCGAGGGCGGCACAGGAGGCAAGGCCAACTGGCCTGCAGGCTTGCATTGTCTATAAAACGCCTCAAAAGAACTGGGCAAATGCCTGCAGGTTACAAGGCATTACCAAGGCCTGGGTCCCTTCCTGATTTCCCTGCGCCAACCCAGATCTGGCAGGGGTCTGTTGGTTCTCTTGAGCAGACATAATTAGAGACAAACACCCTTATAAGATAGTTCAGTAAAGTCTACACTGGCTGGTTTGGATTGCCTAGTAGTAGGGCGGGTCCTGTCCTGAATACGCAAGTCGGAAGTATTACCGCAATAGTTCAGCAGTGTCTGCACTAGCAAGTTTTAAAGGAAAACAAAGATGCCTACCCAAACCTCAAACCAAGGTATCTAGATGCAAAAGCCTAGTCTTTAGCACCGACCTGGGTCTATAAGTAATTTTTTTAAGTATAGTAGAAAGGTAAATAGGGTGATATAGAGATGCTAAGAGGATTGTGATTGCTTAAGAAAGGCAGGGAGTGGGGGGGGGGGAGGTTGATGCACAGTACGAGCAAAGTTGTATGTGATGATATCATTTGATATGAATGTGACAAAAGAAAAATATGAAAACTTGATAAAAAATTATATGTGTGTGTGAGTGTGTGTGTGTAAAGGAAAATGTGCACACTGCCCAGATAGGGACACAATAATGGCTTCTAAGAGCCGTGCTACATCTGAGCTTCAGCAATCACCTCAGACCTCTTTACTGAGACTGAGAGAAAAACCATAGGCCTGATTCCCTAGCTCCTCCCAAGGTGAGCTAAGCCTGGCAGGACAGCTTACTCAGTGGTCTTAACCCCTTTATGCCTTAAGTAGACTTAAGCATATTGGTTATATGAGGCTGGTTAGCCCACAGAACTTCGCAGCCAAGAGGGAGTGTAAGGAAGGGGACTATCTTTCAGATATTTGGAGCCTGACTCCTTTAGGGCTTTAAGCACAAATAGAAGTACCTTGAGTTGAGCCTGGAATCAAACAGGCAACCGATGCATCTGGTTTATATGTGATAAAAATGGAACTCCTGCTAGTAATCTGGCTGATGTATTATGAACCAAAGGAAGTTTCTGAGTTGTCTTCAAGGGCAGCCCCATTTTGCAGAGGTCCACCTGGAAGTTACCAGAACATGGAGCACAGAGGTCAGGTCATCTGTGTCCAAAAGGGGCCATAGCTGGTGAACCAGTTGGAGCTGGAAAAAAGCACTCCTTGCCAAGGCCACCTGAGCCTCCAATGACAATCACAGCTCAGTGGGGCAGCCCTAGTGAATAAACATCTTCTGCTTGAAACTCAACTGACGTGACATTAATCCCAGGTAAAAACAGACACAGAGAAATGCTGGGTGACCTTTATTTTTTTGAGTGGGCCATTGCAACTGATGCCTCAGTGCTGGGTTCCTTCTGCATGGAGAGAAATTAGTGGTGATGGGCTGATGTTTGAAGACCTTGTGCTGAACCTCTGAGCATCTTTGGGAGGAGGGAGTGGTCGGAGGTTAGATCAAAATGAACTGGAGCATCGCAGGGTCTGGTTGCAGAAGTGGAGGTGCCTCAAGCAGCAGGCAGGAAGGTCGTATTCGGCAAGTTGTCAATTTATACCTTTGCCTGGTCCAGGACGATTTACCCTTTAACCGGTGGGTCATTGCCATAGTGATAAACCTCTGTTGCTTGAAACTCAACTGACATGACATTAATCCCAGTTAAAAACAGACACAGAGAAATGCTGGGTGACCTTTATTTTGTGAGAGAGTGAGAGAAACCAGCAGTGATGGGCCGATGTTTGAAGACCATGTGCTGAACCTCTGAGCATCTTTCGGGGGGAGGGAGGGGTCGGAGGTTAGATCAAAATGAACTGGAGCATCGCAGGGTCTGGTTGCAGAAGTGGAGGTGCCTCAAGCAGCAGGCAGGAAGGTCGTATTCGGCAAGTTGTCAATTTATACCTTTGCCTGGTCCAGGACGATTTACCCTTTAACCGGTGGGTCATTGCCATTCCTTGCCTTTGGGGTTGGGGCACGTTTCCTTATGGCATGAATCCCATCGTTCAATGCCCCCTGTTGGCAGGAAAGAGAAGACAGCTGGTATCATGACCCAACATCTGCAGACACCCTTCCTCCCGTGACAAGTGTGGACTGGAACCTTTGTCCCTCTGGTCAAGCGTGGAAGAGCCTGTCCTACAGCAAACTGTAGCTCAGTGTTAGAGCATCTGCCTTGCATGACAAAGGTCCCAGCTTCAAGCCCCAGTGGCTTCTCCTGGTGGGGATAGAAACCCTTGCAACCCTGGGGAGCTACAACGCTTCAATCCATAGACAATACTGACAAACCAATTGTCTGACTTGATTAAAGGCAGCTTTCTCCAGGTTGCTGCAATTAATATTACTTTTGTTATTGTTACTATTACCACAATAATTTATATCCTGAAACCGTCAACAGTACTGTACAGAAAAAATGTTACATTTACAGAGCAGAATATCCTCTTGAATTATATACCCAGCACCTGGAACCTTAAAAAAGGACCATATGAGTGGACTCTCTGTGCCCTTACCACAGCAGAAAGACTGATGCTGAGGAATGGGAAAAATAAAAAGGTGGCTCCCTTCTATGATTGGATTGAAGACTTTTACAGACTCGCAACATATGAACAGCTTGCATATAAATGCAGACTTGCTATGGACAAATTCAATGATATTTGGAATCCATTCTCGCAAATACTGTAGTAGGTTAAGATATGGTGAAGTACAATAAAAACCTTGCAAAATATACACTTTTGGGTTTCCCCCCTTTGTTTCCCCTTCTGCACGGGTTCCGTTCCTCTTTCTCTTTTTCTCTTTTTCATTTGCATCTCACCATGGCTGGAGCACATATAGTTACGTACTTTTTGAACTTTCAATGAAGACGTTTTAAAAATTAAAAACAAAATAATCCCCCCCTCAATAATTTATATCCTGCCCTTCCTCCAGAAGGAACCCAGGATAGTACACACAAAAGAGATAAACCTATTAACTACCGAAAGAGTCCACAAGTCCTAGAGATCATAGAATCATAAAATTGTAGAGTTGGAAGGGACCCTGAGGATCAACCCACTGCAAGGCAGGAATATGGCCACATTCCATTTGAAACAAGTGGCAAATCCCTGGCAACAGGATGGAGACCCCTTGCTTGAGCCGCCCCCTTTGACATCCAGCTTTTCCTACAGAAATCAGGGCACCCCTGAATGGAAGTTCCTGGAAATTCCAAGTAGCAGGGAGAGTGGCTGTTGTATCCAGGGCCTGCTTGTTGGCTTCCCCTTCAGTTGACTACTGTGAGAAGAGAATACTGGACTAGATGGACCCCTGGGCTGATCCAGCTTCAGGGCTCTCCTTATATTCTTCTACTTACCATCTTGCCCTGGGCTGAATCCTCAGCCTGGACCTCATCCAGAGCTATCACGGACCACATCAGCAACACAGCAACAAAGAGGGTGGTGGAGAACTTCATGATGCCTCCGCGCTGGTCAGTGAAGTGGAAGAGTTTCTCCTTTGGTCTGTTCTGTCCCAGGTGATGACACCAGCTCTCTTTATATACCCTTTCCTCCATGAGCAAGGAAGAATCTGGGTTTGTGCCCAGCCACTCAGCTGCTTTGTTTTATCTGGCATGGCTTGGGTCGTAAGGCATTGTTCGCTATAGAGCAGGAAGAAGATTAATGGGGACACCATCTACCTTTGGTCTTGGCAGACATCTCTTTTCCACGTGGCCAGTTTCCAAGTTTGCTGTGTCAGCATTGCCCCTGAGCCAGTGCCACCAACTGGACTCATCCACTTCAGCCCGGACTGGGCTAGGCGAGCTGGGTAGCACTTCCAGAGACCACCTTCTACACAGGAACAGGTCAAAGTGCTGTGGACTCACAGCTTAGAGTTGTGAGCACCGGATTCACTTCCACTTCCCTTGGTTGCCTCATTAATAGGAGTTGTTTTCCCGGGTTTCCGGATCGCTTACTACAGAGGAGCCTTGCTCCGCCGACCGGTGCCTGTTAGTCTGGGGTTAAAGGGACAGGACTTATTTCCCATGGTTCTTGTGGCTTGTTGGTTACCCACAAGACCTCACTCTCGTTGCTTGACCAAGGAATAGCTTCTAAACAAACACTAACTTTACTACAGCAGATAACCTCCAAAATCAGCTGGCTGGTGCAGCGAAAAGAGGGCGAGCCCCGGCCGCACCGGCCCTAAATAGGGCAGGCCACACACACACCCCCCAGCCACCCAATTGGCTGGCTGGGTGGGCAACACGGCCGGGATTCCCTCAGTCACGTGGGGGCTGAAGCCAGCCCCTGCACACATGGGGTGGGCGTGAAGCCCGCAACCCCACCTCCTCCCTAGGGTCGAAAGTGGCTTTAACGGAATACCCATAAGTGAAGGGGTAGGCGATGGCCACACCCTGCCCCCTTCCATACACCGACAACATATTCCAATGCCTAACTGCCAAATACCAGAAAAGTTGTGACGAATTGCTACGAGGTAGGCGAAAAAACCAAGAGGCCGGTGCCAATTTGCCAATTGGGAAAAAACTCCTACCAGGCCCCTTGGGCAACCAAGGCGACCAACCACAGGTCCATAGCAAGGTCAAGCGTAAAGGATCAACTAGAGGGAAGGTTGGGTGGGTGACTCGATGAAAACCCGGCAGCGCAATGAGGGGAAGAGCTGCTGCGGCCGCATTTGAGCGGCTAAACCCCGCCCTGGGCTTCCCACCGATTGGAAGACTGACCGGGGGACGTGGCACATCAGCAGTGACATCAGGCAGGGGGTGACACACCCCCTGCAAGCGTGGGAACGGTTCCCGATCAAAATCCCTGCCCTCCAGGAGGAAGAGAGGCTTTGCATGCGTCTGTAGATTAGATATTAGAAATGGCACATACCTCTTTCCTAGATACCATCACTGTATACAGGGATAGTGGAGGCAGAGCATGGCCACCATCACTAGCAGCCACTGATAACCCTTCTCCATGAATCTGTTGAATCCTGTCTTAAAGCCATCTGGGTTGGTGGCCACCACTGTCTCCTGGGGAAGGGAGCTCCATAGTTTAACTATGTGCTGTGTGATTAAGCCCTTCAATTTATCTGTCCTGGATCTCCTAACATTCCGCTTCATTGGATGCCCACGAATTCTAGTCTTATGAAAGAGGGAGAAGAATTAATGAGTGAATTTTTTTTGGCGTCAGCCATCAGCCATAGCAATAACAGAACAATACAATATATAAAGCATAGAAATAAAAAGTCAATTATATAAAACACAGTTTAGGGTCCTGAATCAGCAGTCAAATGGTGGGTCTTATTCTGATTGCCCCAGCTAAAAACCTTGCAACCTTTGCTGTCACCTGCTCATCTTGATCTGCCAAGAGAAAGGACACTGTGGCAGTGGTTGGGCAACCCGGAATGGACAATAAAAGAGGCTTTATAAAGAGTGCAAGATAGAAGGGAGAGAAGGAGAAGAACCTTTCTCTGTCCACTTACTCTATGCCTTTCCTCAAAGAGGAGTTGCTCTTGGTTGCCCGTCTCTCAACCATCCTCAACACCAACCCCAAAGATTCCCCACTACTATCCTTGCTGTTGTACATCAAGAAAATTGAGCCCACCTCCCAGACTTAAAGGGTTGGGGTTTGTAGGAAGGGAAAAGGCTTTTATGTTCAGGTCTGGCTTGAAGGTTTCCCACAGGCTGAGTCCTGTGAAACTGGGATGCTGGACTAGATTGGCCACTGGCTCTTCTGGGCTTCTTAACTCCCTTGTGGCACTAAAATGCTGTGGGGTGGGAAATGGTCTCCCTTCCACTCATTGGCCAGGGAATATCTGAACCATACACAACAGAAAGGAATACAGAGAAATAAAGAAACACAGCTCATAGAACTCTGTTTGTAATGATACAAAACCTCCCAAAGGCAAAATGTAATAATAAGACATTTATATTCCTCCGTCTGTTTCTTTAAATATAGCCATTACATAATGTATGCAATATCAAAACCATGTTCATGTGCAATACAGGATATCTCAAAACCAATGTTCTGTCTGAGTGTTCATTCATTTAAGAAATAGAAAAGAATCTCTAAAAGTATACTCATTGCTTAGAGAGAGAGAGAGAGAATGTTCTTATTCAGTTTCCTGTTTTACAGTTTAAGATACTCATTTTACATCCTTAAGATATCCAATGACTTCCCTTTTTCTCTTTCCATGATTCATTTTACATAACATAAATCTATGCATATTTTACAAAAAGTATACCATTCAGTATTCCATGATTACTGCATCCATCAAAACTTATTGACACTGTTGAATTTATCTTAATGCTGCCAGCGTTTTCAGCTGGACACAATTACGGTATTTCCCATATATTCAATCAATGTTTCCCAATGTTCTTTAAACATACGGTATGTTCTTCCTGTTCTCTTATTCTAAAGGTTAAGTCTACTTCTTGCTACAGGATCATCCAGTTTTCTCTGGTCTATTCCACTTGAAAATGATTTTGGTATTGCATACATTATGTAAAGGCTATATTTAAAGAAACAGACACTTTCTTTTGTCTTTGAGAAGTTCTATATAATTGCATATAGAGCTACATGAGCTGAATATCTGAGCCATGACAGCCTCATAACCGATTAGGGCCCCAGCATGAGCAGATTTCAACTTCAGAGGCAGAGGGGGAGGAGGACGAAATCCCCAAGCACATGCTACTTCAAAGGCTTTGATCTCTCGCTGCTCCAATCAACGTGGGTGGAGTTTCTTCGTGATCGACTCTGGCTGTTCCAACCACGTGACCAACTGTAGCACCCTGCTTGTGGTTAACGCTTAGCTGGAATGAAATATTCAACGCAGCAATAGAGAATTTAAAATAATTATTTATTTGTCAGACAAATAAATGAGAGGCACAGTGGTATATGGTTACCAAGCTCTGGCCTGGCCTCCTGCCATTATGGCCAGCACTTATATTCCCTTAATCCAGCCCCCTTTGCTCCTCCTTGGGCTGCCTCTGTCCAATCAGCCTGGTTGGATTTCCTATTGGCTGATTGCTATAACCAATCACAAAAAGATACACCCATATCCTTCTGTCCTTATAAGGAACACAAACAGCTATATATTGTTACATCTATAAATGACAAATAAGTAGTAATATATCTTACATGTGTCTCAACAAGGAATCTTAATTACCAGCTCACCTCTTGCCCTTCCTGCCCTATTGCCTTCTAAAACAAATGGTTAATCTTAAATTTTTATCTTAAACATATGTCAAGGATCTTGAGTTTCACATCAACATTGAAAGATATCCTTCATTTGAAGGTTTCTAAACAAATGTCTGGCAGCTAATATATCAGGACAGCATTTGATGGCGTCTTCTTGTCTGGCAAGAGGCTGGACTGGTGGCTGACTTAATTTCAAGATAAATACAACTCTTCTAGCATTTGTTAAATCCTTTGCATAATTACATTTAAACCAACATATTTAATACACAACACAGATAGCCTCTTAAAAGGAATAAGGCCTTTTTAAAGTAGAGAGAGAAAGAAAGAAAAAAGAACTCAGTTTAGAACAGTTTCAGAAGCAGCCTCTTCAGTTTACATCTCCCCCTTTCACCCTCCTTTCCAGCCTCAAAATAAAATAGGAAGAAGCTTCTTTTTTCCCCAGCCAAGCCAGTTGCCTTTTCTCTCAGTTTAAGGAAGAAACAGCTTTAAAAAGACTTCCCAGCTAGATGCTTTTTCTCCCATTTACCTCTGGCCTTAGAAAATACAGCTCAAGGTTTTAAAAGAGGCCCATGGTATCATTTTACTGGGAGGCACATTGGCATTTTACTATTTACTCATTCCTAATTATGTTTATCTCTGCCTTTGTTATCTTCTGTAACATGTAGGGTCAATGTCATTACTCAGTCTGTAATTTCAGCTTTTACGACTTTGAGAATTGTTTTCTGCTATCAATCAAGTGGGGGCCCCTTGTCTTAGGAGAATGGCCAAGGTTTTCTCTGCCTGGCATGAAACGATTGAAAATCTACTTTTGAAAATCTAAGCCCTCTTTAATATACAAGTCCTAATCAAACATTAATAAAATGCAGGCTTATGCCTGATGCCTCATTCCCCCCTTTCAAGCTCAAGGACCTTCATCCCAAGTGTCCTTGATAGCTTGACCTTCATCATATTCCTGAGGTAAAGCTCTGTATAGGGCCATGATATGAGGTAGAGTTTCATTTGAAACCATCTTGCTAATTGTACTTCTAAAACATGAGATGATACATGGCATCATACATAAAACCATTACCACTACTGTCAAGAAAAACAAGCAAGACAATAGTATCCCTTTGAGTCCTGTGACATTAGGTAACCAATTGGTGAGCCATCCCATATCCCATCCTTCCCATGTTTGTACTGGGACATGTGCTATATTCTCCATCTTTGTGGCCAACACACGGATTGCCTCACCATTATCTGAAATGTTAAAGCAACAGGCATTCCCTGTCAAGTTCAAGACTCCACATAGGCCTCCCTGCTTGGCAAGTACATAATCCATTCCCATTTTCAGCTGCAAAATGGCGGCTCTACTTTCATCCAATTGTTGTGCAATAAGTCTCAAACTCCGGGCCGTTGCATTGGTTACAAGTTCCACTACTGCTTGCAATCGAATTATTCTGTTTAGATTATAAATAGGATCCCGTGCCCCTTGTATGAGCTCACCAGGATTCCAGGAGGCAGGATCATAATAGGCTATAATGCGCTCTGGTGGCCAATCATCAGTACCGCTCCAACTTTGGGTACTTCCTCCTGCTATATGAGAAATATCAGCGTTTCTTCGTGTACGCTTGGGCAAATTAGTAGGCATAATCCACATTGGTGGTAATACCCATCCCAGGAAACAAGTCCCACTCCATTTGGAGGGGAGTTTCTTGTATGCCCATTCTCCACATATCCACCACAACCATCGTGTCTGAGGTCTTTGGTACGTGGAGTACAGAAGGCGAAATAGCAAAAGAGGTAGAGAGTTCACAGTGCAGTATGTTAGATTGCCTTTTTCTGTCACAGTTATGTTCCATACCACTTTCCATGCATGAATAAAAGGAGGTGCACAGGGCAAGGCATCCCGAGTTCGATAGGTAGTATCGTGTGCCCAGGTATTCTTAATATTATCCCAAGTATAGTGACAATGAGAAGAGCCTATCATGGTAGAATCAGCTGCATCTGATGATTTATGTACACAGAATTCCCCTTGTACAGGTATAACTCGTAATGGTTTAGTTGAGTTCCATCCGGGGAAATTCTGTACTTCTGTTTGGTTTGGTATTTCGCTTACCATACCAATGGCATCTAATGGTATCGGTAATAAGGGCATACCTCCCTCTGAATCATCTGGCCCAAGAGAGCAAACAAGGCAATTGGTCCTATTTGCAACATTGGCTACCATTTCAGCTAAACCTACCCACATATTGTGGTCATGGTGGAATCCATATTTAGTCAATTTGGCCAGATTCAAGGACCCTTCCCCTTCCCAAGGGATCAGGATTAATAATAGAATCATGTTGATGTCTAGCATATGCATTCCTTCCACAAAAGATTACCTTATAGTGATAGCAAATAAATATTAGTCCCAATATAATTCCCCCAGTGACAGAAATGGGGAACCACCAAGACCAAAACATATATCCCGAGGATCCCCAATGAGTAATATCTCTGATAATTGTTCCACAAGGGGGTGGGCAGTCAATTAATTGTATAAGAGAATCTGTCCTTTCACAATCGCTGGTTCAGATGCTCCTCAAGCTTCAGGCGTGCGCAGGTCAGCCAGCTTCCAGGTTGTGGCTGCAGCAGGCCGGTCGTCTAATGTTGCCCGTGACCTAGCCCGTTCCTGGTAGGGCTAGATACAGGGGTTTTTGGAGAGAGTCAGTTTAAGAGGATTAGAGGGGTCACCTTTGCACGTCCAACTGCCTTCGGACTTCTTCAAACGGGAGTGATGAATCCAGGGGGTCACCTCAGCTACCTTCACCGCTGTTGGAGTAGAGAGCAAGACGGTGTAAGGTCCACGCCACTTAGGTGCAAGTGGATCACGTTTCCACTCTTTCACCCATACGCTATCGCCAGCCTGGAACTGATGAATCGGCTCGGCAATGCTGCACGGCGTGCGCTCGAGGACCCACCTGTTAAGAGAAACAAAAACACGGGAGAGAGATTGCACTTGTCCCTGTGTCACATGGTCTCCTATTTGTTTAAGATCAGCTGGAATATCCTGAACAAAGGAGGGCGGTCTCCCATACAGGAGCTCAAAAGGTGACAACTTAAGTCTTTTTGTGGGTGCACACCGAACACGAAACAGTGTTATGGGTAACACATCTACCCATCCCAATCCCGTTTCCTGGGTTAATTTTGCCAATTGGGTTTTCAGAGTCCGATTCATTCTTTCAGTTTTCCCTGAACTCTGAGGCCTATAGGCTGCATGCAGTCTCCATTTCACTTGTAAGACTCGACATACTTCTTGTACTACTTGATCAATGAACGCTGGCCCATTGTCACTTCCAATGCATCTAGGTAATCCAAATCTCGGGATCAATTCAGTGAGGAGTCTCTTAGTTACCTCTCGTGCCTTTTCAGTTCGGGTGGGAAAAGCTTCAACCCATCCGGTAAGAGTATCTACAAACACAAGGAGATACTTGAATCCCTTAGAAGGGACCAGCTCTGTGAAGTCCACAATTAGGCTTTCCATGGGGACATATCCCACATGTTGGATTCCAGGAGGTTGTACCGGTCCCTGCCTGGGATTGTTTTTAGCACAAAGAACACATTTCTGTGAAATGCAAGTTGCTAATTGTGATAGGTTAATAATATACAACTTCCGACTGAGACTTTCTCTGGTTGCAGTACCGCCAAGGTGAGTAGACTCATGATAATTTCTTACAATTGTGCCTGCTAGATGATGAGGTACATAAATCCTATTATCTGGCAGGATCATCCAACCGTCCTTCACGACTGCTCCTTCCTGTTCAGCCCACTTCCTCTCTTCTGGGGTATAGTGAGGTTTAACTTCTTCTGGAGCTACCTCTGGTATGAGGGCTGCTATAAATCCTCCCACAGGCTTTTGGGCTGCCTCTCGGGCTGCTTTGTCAGCAGCATGATTTCCTCTGGTTATTGGATCCCTTCCTCGTCCATGACCTTTGCAGTGCATTACAGCAATCTGTTCTGGAGCCCATACTGCTTCTAACAGGATTTCTACTTCAGGTCCATATTTCAAGGCCTTCCCGTGGGCTCCTATTAGACCTCTTTCTTTCCATAGAGCACCATGTGCATGCAGGGTTAAGAAGGCATATTTAGAATCAGTATAGATGTTTGCCTTACATCCGGCTGCCAATTGCAGAGCTCTAGTTAAACCTATAAGTTCAGCTTTTTGTGCTGAGGTGCCAGCAGGCAAAGCTTCAGCTTCCACAACTTCCTCATTGGTGACCACAGCATATCCTGCTCGTCTGGCACCTTCATGCAGGTAACTGCTACCATCAGTATAATATACAACATCTGGATTTTTCAATGGTTCATCTTTCAGATCGGGTCTACTGGAATAAACTTCATCCATTATTTGGAGACAATCATGTGATTCTTCATCATCTACCTCTGGTAGGGGCAGCAAAGTCGCTGGATTGAGCATATTCACTACTCGTAGATGAATCCTGGGATTTTCACACAATAGGCCTTGGTACCTAGCCATCCTTGGGTTCGTTAGCCAATAACTACCCTTATATTCCATGAGTGTCAGAACAGCATGAGGTACATTCACATACATCGTCTGGCCGAAGGTAAATTTATCAGCTTCTTTGACAAGGCTGGCAGTGGCCGCTACTGCCCTTAGGCATGGAGGCCATCCTTTTGCTACTGAGTCCAATTGTTTTGACAAATAAGCTACTGGACGGTTCCAACTTCCTAATCTCTGGGTCAGGACTGCCGCTGCAATCCCATTCTGTTCATGTACATACAGCTGAAAGGGTTTTTCCGAATTAGGCAGTCCAAGGGCTGGGGCCTCCATAAGTCGTTGTTTGATAACTAAAAAGGCTTGTTGCTGCTCAGGTCCCCATACAAATGGGTCCTTTTCTGCACCTCGAGTGCTTTCATGTAAGGGTTTGGCCAGACTGCTGAAATCAGGTATCCATAGTCTACAAAACCCTGCTGTTCCCAGGAATCCTCTGAGTTGTTTCCTTGTGGTAGGTTCCTTGATAAGGCAAATAGCTTCTTTCCTCTCTGGCCTCAATGCTCGTTGTTGGTGTGAGATGTCAAAGCCCAAATATTTGACCTTTTCTAAACATAACTGTGCCTTTTTCTGGGAAACTCGGTAGCCAGCTTGCCAGAGCAAGTGGAGCAGTTCCTCTGTACCTTCTTTACAGGTATCAAAATCCTTTGCTGCTAGTATAAGGTCATCTACATATTGCAGAACCACCTTTTCTCCAGGTATTGAGGGGTAACTTGTTAGATCCTTCGCCAAGGCAGTGCCAAATAAAGTTGGGGAATTTTTGAATCCCTGGGGCAATCTCGTCCAAGTTAGCTGGCCTTTTGTTCCTGTCAAAGGGTCTTCCCACTGGAAGGCAAATATAGGTTGGCTCTGTGGTGCCAGCCGGCAACAGAAGAATGCATCTTTCAAGTCCAATACAGTAAAAAATGTTGCTTCTGGTGGGATCAAACTCAGCAGGGTGTATGGGTTTGGTACATTTGGGTGCAAGGTCTCGATAGCCTGGTTTACGAGCCTCAAGTCCTGCACTGGCCTGTATTCATCTGTCCCAGGTTTTCGAACAGGCAAAAGGGGTGTGTTCCACTCTGATTGGCAGGGCTTAAGCAGACCATATTTTAATAGGCGGTCCAAATGTTTCTGGATGCCCTCTGCTGCTCGCCGGGGTAAAGGATATTGCTTTACAGATACAGGGGTAGCCATAGGTTTTAAGGTTACTACAATTGGAGCTATATTCTTGGCCATTCCTGGTGGGCTATTTTCGGCCCATACTCCTGGTGGCACCTGTAGAGTTCGGAGGAGCTTGTTTAACTCTGTATCCAATGTGGGTTGGACTTGCAGGGCTGACATTAGGCGCCATGATTGTTCCTTAGGTACTGAGAGGGAAATTATTCCTGCTGCCTTTGATGGCAATTTCATTTCTGGACCTCGAGGAGTGAAGGTGATTTGGGCCTGCAATTTGGACAGCATATCTCTACCTAAGAGAGGTATTGGACACTCAGGTATATACAAAAACTGATGGGTTAAACGATGTCCCCCAATCTGGCATTCCAAAGGTTGGAGGAAAGACCTCTTAGCTGACTGACCAGTGGCACTTTTAATGACTACACTTTTGGATGCCTTTTTCTGCAATAGTTCTGGGAGTACTGAGTATTCAGCCCCAGTATCAATCATAAAGTCTATTAAATGGCTTCCTAATTGAATCGTGACCGTGGGCTCCTGGAAGCCTAACTTTATGGAGTCCGGTCTTTCCTAGTCTTGGGTAAAATCCTCCTCTGCCAGTCCAATGACATTGTCCCTACTCCGTCCTTGTCCAGGTCTCTGATATCTTCCATCTCGGATCATTCCCCGTCCCCGTCCCTGGTTTCTTGGGCCGGAGCCTGGGCCTGGGCCTGGGCCTGGGCGTACTTCTTCCAACCTCAGGGGTTCAGGACACTCCCGCTTCCAATGACCCTCCTTCTTGCAATTCGCACATTGATTCCTTCCCAGTGGTGGATTCCTTCCCCGCCCTCTTCCTCCATTTAAGGGGCGGTAGTCTTGCTTCACTGCTGTGGCTAGCATTACCATCTTTTCCTTCTGCCACTTCTTCTTCTCTTGTTTCTCAGCCTCATCCCTATTCCGATAAACTCGGCGTGCAATGGCCATAATTTGGCTCATCAGCATCCCTTCCCATCCTTCTGATTTCTGAATTTTCTTACGAATGTCAGAAGCGCACTGGGCCACAAATGTAGCAGTAATCATTCTGCTGTTTTCAGGGGCTTCAGGGTCAAAAGGAGTCCATATACGATAGGCTTCTTGCAGCCTCTCTAAAAAGTCTCCTGGACTCTCATTTGGTTTCTGTTCTACTTCTGAGACTTTAGACATATTAGTGGGCTTCTGGCATGCCCTGCGGATACCTTGCACAAGCGTCTGGCGGTAGGTGGTAAGTCTGGCCAGGTGAATTACATTGTTTGGATCCCAATTAGGATCTTCCAAGGGAAAGTTGTCTTGGAGATGACGGTCAATATTAAAAATATTTCCCACTCTGGCCTGCTCACGCAAATATATCTGTGCCTTTTCAATTATGTCTCTCCTTTCCTCAGTGGTGAACAGAGTATTCAGGAGCTGGCGGCAATCTGTCCAAGTAGGACTATGAGTATTTATTATTGAAGTCACCAAGTCCATCATAGCCTGAGGTTTTTCTGCGAAAGATGGGGTGTGTGTTTTCCAATTCATCAGATCTGTAGTCGTGAATGGAATATATTGCAGGGTCGAAGTTCGAGGTGGCCTTGGTCCAGGTAGCCCGTTAACCAGCACAGGCTCCTCAAGTGCATCAAATACTCTTCTGAGAGGGGCTACTACGTGATCTTTCTCTTCGCTTTGCTCTAGGGGCCTTAAATCATAGGGGATGGTATTTGTCCCAAGGCGTTCTTTTAGCAGCTTTATACGCCTGGCTGTATTGCTTGCTGACCGATTAAGGTCTCCCTGTAACTTCTGTAATAATTCTCTAGGACTTGGATGTACAGGAGTTTGGGGTAGGCAATCAGTTGTTTCACTAAAAGAGACTGTAGATGGAGTTCTACTGGGACTCACAGATGGAATAACCACTTCTGCTTGGGCTTTATTATAGGCCTCCAATGCCTCCTGAAGATATTTATCATAATCTATCAAGGAATCAAGTTCTGTGACTCCAGCCCCATTATTCATTCCACTTTCTTGCCTTGGGGTTACAACTGGTGGAGTGTTTGGATTAGGCTCCCTTCGATGTGGAGCATAGGGTGGAGGTGGAAGCAGCTCTTCCTCTGGTCCCTCAAAAATGGGTTTGAGTTTATTTGGCAAAATTCCTTTTCTAGCTTCGGCTTTTACAGCCAATAATTTGCATCGTTGGACTTTGCATTCCCTTATCCATGGAGGATTTTTATTTAATGTGCTCAGCCAGGAATCTATATATGAAAATTGTTCTGGGCACCCTCCAATTTCTTTGGCGATGTTAGACCAAAGTTTGCTTACTAAATTTATATCAAAGGTTCCTTGAGATGGCCATTCAGTATTTTGCTTCGGCCACTCTAATTCACATAACGTTCTCAGGCGCTCTGGCGTCATTTTGACTCCATATGCCCCTGAGAAGGCTTTCTTAAAATTATTTAACATACATTCAAGAGGTGTATTTTCCCCTTTTGAACCCCCAACTCCCATTGTATGGCCCTGTGAAGTATCCACTCAGTCACTCACACACACGCTTCGTGGGGTTTCTTGCCCAGATGGAGTCGCCTCACTGGGAACCGAAGTACTACCCACTCCACACTCAGGTCAGCTACAGATTGCTCTGTACTTTCTCACACATACAATGCGCTGGATACTTCACCACACACTACCTCCCAACTTCCCCTTTTCCCCCACCAGACCACCATCTGATATACCCAACCACCTAGCGTACTCAGTTCCCACTTACTGAGACGCAGAAGTTTGATCAAGACTTCTCTTCCTCCCAATTAATTGGAGGGCCAAAAATCCCTTTGTGCACTTACCCCTGGTTGGTTCCGTTTCCCCCCGGTCCGTCGCCGCCAGTGAGCAGGGTATCAGACAGACGAGACTTCTGCGTTCCCCCTGGAAAAATTTACCAGTGCGCGCTTGGGTAAGCAGTTTAGAGATCCTCTCTCTTGTACCCTGCTCAGTAGAGCGAAGGGGCTGCGTTCCAGCAGACCACTTATCCGAGTCACAGGGCACCATAAAATGTAGCACCCTGCTTGTGGTTAACGCTTAGCTGGAATGAAATATTCAACGCAGCAATAGAGAATTTAAAATAATTATTTATTTGTCAGACAAATAAATGAGAGGCACAGTGGTATATGGTTACCAAGCTCTGGCCTGGCCTCCTGCCATTATGGCCAGCACTTATATTCCCTTAATCCAGCCCCCTTTGCTCCTCCTTGGGCTGCCTCTGTCCAATCAGCCTGGTTGGATTTCCTATTGGCTGATTGCTATAACCAATCACAAAAAGATACACCCATATCCTTCTGTCCTTATAAGGAACACAAACAGCTATATATTGTTACATCTATAAATGACAAATAAGTAGTAATATATCTTACATGTGTCTCAACAAGGAATCTTAATTACCAGCTCACCTCTTGCCCTTCCTGCCCTATTGCCTTCTAAAACAAATGGTTAATCTTAAATTTTTATCTTAAACATATGTCAAGGATCTTGAGTTTCACATCAACATTGAAAGATATCCTTCATTTGAAGGTTTCTAAACAAATGTCTGGCAGCTAATATATCAGGACAGCATTTGATGGCGTCTTCTTGTCTGGCAAGAGGCTGGACTGGTGGCTGACTTAATTTCAAGATAAATACAACTCTTCTAGCATTTGTTAAATCCTTTGCATAATTACATTTAAACCAACATATTTAATACACAACACAGATAGCCTCTTAAAAGGAATAAGGCCTTTTTAAAGTAGAGAGAGAAAGAAAGAAAAAAGAACTCAGTTTAGAACAGTTTCAGAAGCAGCCTCTTCAGTTTACATCTCCCCCTTTCACCCTCCTTTCCAGCCTCAAAATAAAATAGGAAGAAGCTTCTTTTTTCCCCAGCCAAGCCAGTTGCCTTTTCTCTCAGTTTAAGGAAGAAACAGCTTTAAAAAGACTTCCCAGCTAGATGCTTTTTCTCCCATTTACCTCTGGCCTTAGAAAATACAGCTCAAGGTTTTAAAAGAGGCCCATGGTATCATTTTACTGGGAGGCACATTGGCATTTTACTATTTACTCATTCCTAATTATGTTTATCTCTGCCTTTGTTATCTTCTGTAACATGTAGGGTCAATGTCATTACTCAGTCTGTAATTTCAGCTTTTACGACTTTGAGAATTGTTTTCTGCTATCAATCAAGTGGGGGCCCCTTGTCTTAGGAGAATGGCCAAGGTTTTCTCTGCCTGGCATGAAACGATTGAAAATCTACTTTTGAAAATCTAAGCCCTCTTTAATATACAAGTCCTAATCAAACATTAATAAAATGCAGGCTTATGCCTGATGCCTCACAACGATGAAAGTCTCTTTGTTCAGCTTGAGAAGCAAGAGAAAGAAATTCGTCAAGCAGATGGGACTGTTCTCACGAGTTTGGCTCAGGGAACTGTGTTTTTAAAGAGCCTGAATGCAACAATTAAGAATGTCCTGTATGCGCCTGATATTCAGGACAATTTGTTAAGTGTGTCCCAGCTTGATCGTCAGGGGTTTAAGGCATAGCTGTCAAGTGTCCCTTATTTGAAGGTACAGTCCCTTATTCCAGTGCCATGTCCCACTGCTGTCCCTTATTGATGGATGTTCCTTAAATGTCCCTTAAATTTCAAATGAAGCAGCTCCTCTCCCACCCTCCCTGCTGGCCAGGGAGGAGGAAGGCTCTAACTGTGTTGCTTGGCTGTGTTGCTCACCCAATAAGAAGTCTAAGAATGACGGGGGGGGGTTGGAGCTTGCAAGCCTTGTGTGGGGCTAGTTAATGCAAGCTGAGGGGGGTTTTGAATGCTGGATGCCATTTTGTTGCACGTGCTGCTGCAAACTTTGCAGTGCAAAGCCAGGCCGGGGAGCCATCTTAAGTTGAGGCTGCATAGGCCTTATGGTGCATGTGATTCAGATTCTATTCAGTTGAACCTCTGGTTACAAAGTTGGTTGGACAGTGTTCTCGAAGCTACCAGCATGAGTTTGACCAGACTGCAGGAGGACAGGAAGACTGGAGTGCCTGGAACAGATGAGGCCGCAGGTCCCTTATTTTGGCTGCTGGTCCCTTATTTTCAAGGCTGCTGGTCCCTTATTTTCAAATCTGTAAATTGACAGCTATGGTTTAAGGTGGTGTTTGCTAAATCTCGTTGTGAAATTCGTCAAGATGGCAAGCTCATTCTATATGCAAAATGTGTTAATGGTTTGTACCAATTGCCTTTTGTTACAGGTACAGGTACTGCAGAAGCAACTAAGAAAGTGTTGCAATTTATCTGTTGCAAAGAATGAGAAGTTGCATGACCAATGTATTCATTATTACCACCGCGTTTATGGTCATTTGAATTTTCAGGCTGTGGCAAAAATGCCTGATATGGTTGAGGGTATGAAGTTGAAAGAATGTCCCTATCACATGGAATGTGTTTCTTGTGCTGAGAGTAAGGCAAGGCAAGCTCCCAAAGGTACAGAGTCTGGGAGAGAGGCAAAGAAACCATATGAAGTCATTCATGCAGATTTAGTGGGGCCTCTAGCACTCTCTAGAGGCAATTCAAGGTTTTTTGATGGTGCAAAAGGGGCAAAGACAGTTAAGAGGGAGGCAAGTGTTGTAGCTAATGATAATTCTGATGCCAATGTAGTTCCGGATGGTGGCACAGATTATCAGAGCCCAAAAGCCTCAGGAGAGTCTGACGCTGATTCAGACTTAGCAGCTTCGTATACTTTAGCTCCCCATTCTCCCAAAGAGGAGGAAGCACCAGAACAAGAGGATCAGAGAGTTTTGCGCAGATCCGAAAGAACAACCAAAGGTGTACCACCGAAAAGGTTTTCTGAAGAGTTCGCTAAGGCTGCAGTCACGAGCAACTCTGGTGGGGTTTTTAAACCAGGCATAAAGTGTGCTGACAGTAATAGCACAAAACGCTTCATTTATTTCCTTACCTGACCTTAAGTGGTTCATGTGTAATATATTTAAAGGATCAGGATTGAAGGAGCAAGCGTGTGTTTGAGTACAAAAGTGGTTTGTTCTAATTAGTAATATTGATTTGCATCTGAGAGGAAGAAACCTGTATGAAGATTTTTCTAGAAGCTGCTTATTCATTTGTATATTCACAGTGTGTATTTTGTGTGGGTTACAGATTGAGGTTTATGTTTTAATTCTTTCCCTAATGAACACAGAGTGATTGCAGTAACTGTTCAATGATGTAATTAAAGTGTCTTAGATAAAGGGGGAGAGAGATACCTGCAGATATGTTAACAAAGGTTCTAAGCAGAGAACAACTTTTGAGTGTGCGTAAATTGCAGTCATGTTTAGATTCTGGAATGGTTGGATGAAATGGGGGAGGATGAGGAGATTTCACCCCTCCCATATCCAAGAATCTGCTGATGTTCTCTGCTGATTCTCCAGAGAGGAGGGGCGGTTTTCTGCTCTCTACTTATTCCGCTCCAGCACCACATCAAAGTGTCAGTCAGTGTCGGAGAGAGAGAGAGACTGGGTGTTAGAGATCGTGTGCATAGACAAGGTTGCTGCTAAGAGCAGCTGCAGACACTCAGTGCAGTTCATTCATTTTAGTTTAGACCTCATTTAGCTCTGTATATAGTTTTGTATTATAGTTGTAGATGGAATAAAGAAGATATGCTACAGAGCTGCTCTCCGAGTCGTTTATGCTCTGCTATACTCTGCTATACTCTGCTGTGTGCGACAACTGTCTTCTTGTGGAAGTGAATCCGGTGCTCACAATTCTAAGCTGTGAGTCCACAGCACTTTGACCTGTTCCTGTGCAGGTGGTGGTCTCTGGAAGTGCTACCCAGCTCGCCTAGCCCAGTCGGGGCTGAAGTGGATGAGTCCAGTTGTTGGCACTGGCTCAGGGGCAATGCTGACACAGCAAACTTGGAAACTGGCCATGTGGAAAAGAGATGTCTGCCAAGACCAAAGGTAGATGGTGTCCCCATTAATCTTCTTCCTGCTCTATAGCGAACAATGCCTTACGACCCAAGCCATGCCAGATAAAACAAAGCAGCTGAGTGGCTGGGCACAAACCCAGATTCTTCCTTGCTCATGGAGGAAAGGGTATATAAAGAGAGCTGGTGTAATCACCTGGGACAGAACAGACCAAAGGAGAAACTCTTCCACTTCACTGACCAGCGCGGAGGCATCATGAAGTTCTCCACCACCCTCTTTGTTGCTGTGTTGCTGATGTGGTCCGTGATAGCTCTGGATGAGGTCCAGGCTGAGGATTCAGCCCAGGGCAAGATGGTAAGTAGAAGAATATAAGGAGAGCCCTGAAGCTGGATCAGCCCGGGGTCCATCTAGTCCAGTATTCTCTTCTCACAGTAGTCAACTGAAGGGGAAGCCAACAAGCAGGCCCTGGATACAACAGCCACTCTCCCTGCTACTTGGAATTTCCAGGAACTGCCATTCAGGGGTGCCCTGATTTCTGTAGGAAAAGCTGGATGTCAAAGGGGGCGGCTCAAGCAAGGGGTCTCCATCCTGTTGCCAGGGATTTGCCACTTGTTTCAAATGGAATGTGGCCATATTCCTGCCTTGCAGTGGGTTGATCCTCAGGGTCCCTTCCAACTCTACAATTTTATGATTCTATGATCTCTAGGACTTGTGGACTCTTTCGGTAGTTAATAGGTTTATCTCTTTTGTGTGTACTATCCTGGGTTCCTTCTGGAGGAAGGGCAGGATATAAATTATTGAGGGGGGGATTATTTTGTTTTTAATTTTTAAAACGTCTTCATTGAAAGTTCAAAAAGTACGTAACTATATGTGCACCAGCCATGGTGAGATGCAAATGAAAAAGAGAAAAAGAGAAAGAGGAACGGAACCCGTGCAGAAGGGGAAACAAAGGGGGGAAACCCAAAAGTGTATATTTTGCAAGGTTTTTATTGTACTTCACCATATCTTAACCTACTACAGTATTTGCGAGAATGGATTCCAAATATCATTGAATTTGTCCATAGCACGTCTGCATTTATATGCAAGTTGTTCATATGTTGCGAGTCTGTAAAAGTCTTCAATCCAATCATAGAAGGGAGCCACCTTTTTATTTTTCCCATTCCTCAGCATCAGTCTTTCTGCTGTGGTAAGGGCACAGAGAGTCCACTCATATGGTCCTTTTTTAAGGTTCCAGGTGCTGGGTATATAATTCAAGAGGATATTCTGCTCTGTAAATGTAACATTTTTTCTGTACAGTACTGTTGACGGTTTCAGGATATAAATTATTGTGGTAATAGTAACAATAACAAAAGTAATATTAATTGCAGCAACCTGGAGAAAGCTGCCTTTAATCAAGTCAGACAATTGGTTTGTCAGTATTGTCTATGGATTGAAGCGTTGTAGCTCCCCAGGGTTGCAAGGGTTTCTATCCCCACCAGGAGAAGCCACTGGGGCTTGAAGCTGGGACCTTTGTCATGCAAGGCAGATGCTCTAACACTGAGCTACAGTTTGCTGTAGGACAGGCTCTTCCACGCTTGACCAGAGGGACAAAGGTTCCAGTCCACACTTGTCACGGGAGGAAGGGTGTCTGCAGATGTTGGGTCATGATACCAGCTGTCTTCTCTTTCCTGCCAACAGGGGGCATTGAACGATGGGATTCATGCCATCAGGAAACGTGCCCCAGAGGCAAGGAATGGCAATGACCCACCGGTTAAAGGATAAATCGTCCTGGACCAGGCAAAGATATAAATTGACAACTTGTCGAATACGACCTTCCTGCCTGCTGCTTGAGGCACCTCCACTTCTGCAACCAGACCCTGCGATGCTCCGGTTCATTTTGATCTAACCTCCGACCCCTCCCTCCCCCCGAAAGATGCTCAGAGGTTCAGCACATGGTCTTCAAACATCGGCCCATCACTGCTGGTTTCTCTCACTCTCTCACAAAATAAAGGTCACCCAGCATTTCTCTGTGTCTGTTTTTAACTGGGATTAATGTCATGTCAGTTGAGTTTCAAGCAACAGAGGTTTATCACTAGGGCTGCCCCACTGAGCTGTGATTGTCATTGGAGGCTCAGGTGGCCTTGGCAAGGAGTGCTTTTTTCCAGCTCCAACTGGTTCACCAGCTATGGCCCCTTTTGGACACAGATGACCTGACCTCTGTGCTCCATGTTCTGGTAACTTCCAGGTGGACCTCTGCAAAATGGGGCTGCCCTTGAAGACAACTCAGAAACTTCCTTTGGTTCATAATACATCAGCCAGATTACTAGCAGGAGTTCCATTTTTATCACATATAAACCAGATGCATCGGTTGCCTGTTTGATTCCAGGCTCAACTCAAGGTACTTCTATTTGTGCTTAAAGCCCTAAAGGAGTCAGGCTCCAAATATCTGAAAGATAGTCCCCTTCCTTACACTCCCTCTTGGCTGCGAAGTTCTGTGGACTAACCAGCCTCATATAACCAACATGCTTAAGTCTACTTAAGGCATAAAGGGGTTAAGACCATTGAGTAAGCTGTCCTGCCAGGCTTAGCTCACCTTGGGAGGAGCTAGGGAATCAGGCCTATGGTTTTTCTCTCAGTCTCAGTAAAGAGGTCTGAGGTGATTGCTGAAGCTCAGATGTAGCACGGCTCTTAGAAGCCATTATTGTGTCCCTATCTGGGCAGTGTGCACATTTTCCTTTACACACACACACTCACACACACATATAATTTTTTATCAAGTTTTCATATTTTTCTTTTGTCACATTCATATCAAATGATATCATCACATACAACTTTGCTCGTACTGTGCATCAACCTCCCCCCCCACTCCCTGCCTTTCTTAAGCAATCACAATCCTCTTAGCATCTCTATATCACCCTATTTACCTTTCTACTATACTTAAAAAAATTACTTATAGACCCAGGTCGGTGCTAAAGACTAGGCTTTTGCATCTAGATACCTTGGTTTGAGGTTTGGGTAGGCATCTTTGTTTTCCTTTAAAACTTGCTAGTGCAGACACTGCTGAACTATTGCGGTAATACTTCCGACTTGCGTATTCAGGACAGGACCCGCCCTACTACTAGGCAATCCAAACCAGCCAGTGTAGACTTTACTGAACTATCTTATAAGGGTATTTGTCTCTAATTATGTCTGCTCAAGAGAACCAACAGACCCCTGCCAGATCTGGGTTGGCGCAGGGAAATCAGGAAGGGACCCAGGCCTTGGTAATGCCTTGTAACCTGCAGGCATTTGCCCAGTTCTTTTGAGGCGTTTTATAGACAATGCAAGCCTGCAGGCCAGTTGGCCTTAACTCCTGTGCCGCCCTCGCAAGAATGCATCCCGATACCCCCCTTTGCGATTTGGATCACCCCAGCACTTCAGCTGCCAGCGCGGCCACACTGAGGTTAAGCAATGATTCAGCAAACCGTCCCAACACGTGGTCGCAATCGTCCAGTGCAGGCAAGTCAAAAGGCGGTCAGAAGGGTGGTAAGGCTGGCAAGGCAAACGCTAGAGGCCCTAATACTACTAACCCCCACAAGGATGTAGGCATCCCTAGTCTTTTGCAGGATGCACCACCGCAAGCTGCTGCAGCAGAAGGCGCGTCAGGTTCCTCTTCTGATGAGGAGGCGCAGGAGCACCAGGGCGACCAGGTGACCAGTGTTCCAACACCGGTCCCAGGCGAGGGCCAAGCTGGAAAGAGGAAGGAAAAAAGGAAGCATACCTCTAAGAAGAGCAAGAGCAGCAGACGGTTGGAGTCTGAGGAGGGATCAGGTACCTCATCATCAGATACTGATAGCGACACACCTATGGAGTAGTACTGGGGTTGGGGGGAACACAGCTCAGGGCTCCCCTTATGGGTGCATGAAAGAAAGGCTAATTCATACCACAAGTCCTTCAATGGTTCCCTGGAATGGAAGGACGGTGCTTTAGTCCAGGATGTAAAAACATCCACAAATTTATCTACTGATTTTTCAAATTCAAATTTTATTAAACGGTCACAGACCAGATTAACTCGTACAACTAGTCAGCGAAGCTTAGCACTGGAAAAAACAAAGGACAATTTCAATACAGATTAGGCCAAAACAGCAATTTAAAATTAGACAACATATATAAAATTAAGTATTTGCCTTCGCCTGCATATTGACATTGGAAAGCTCTTGTTTCCTACGCCTAATAGCGGCTACACAAAATTTGGCCACATTGATCGTAATTTCAGGAACCTTATCTTCTATCAAGGCTCTCATACGTTGGAGTTCTGGTTCATTTTTACGCTTTTGTAGAACTGGGGCAATAAAGGTCAGGCGTAGGTCCTCGTAGTAACTACAGTGTAGCAATACATGCATACTTGTTTCCACTTCCGATGAGCCACATGGGCAAACACGTGACGCATATGGTTTGCCCTCATATCTGCCTAGCAACAGGGCAGAGGGCAAAACGTTAAATCTGGCCAGGGTAAAGGAGTGTCTGTACTTAGATATTTGTAAATCAGCCAGATAATTTGCGGGTGAGAACCCACTCCCAAAGTCTCTAATTGTGGCATATTTATGCATTTTGTCCATGTGACATTGCAGCTCTATGTCCCTAATGCGTTGGAGCACTTGACTTCTGGCTCTCTCATATCCTGCCGCTATCAAGATCTGCGGGGAGAATCCCAAGCTTCTTATCTTTTCAAACAGGGAAGCTTTCCAGGTGGAGTGAAAGGTGTCTAAGAGTGTTAAAGGAGCCAGACCGGCCAGGAAAAAAATAAGTTTTAGCCAGTAGTGTATCTTTAGAATCCACAACTGCGCGTTGACGGGTGGTTGTCCAACTTCTAAGCGGACAGCTATATTAGATACACGGGGGGGGGTCCCCAATAAACACCGATAGAATTTTGTTTGAAATGCCTCCATAGGCGCAAAATTTTTAAAACTGCAAACCTGGGATCCATAAGTGAGTTGTGGAAGTATTTTTGCAGCAAAAACCTGGGAGGCCGCCGGAACGTATTTACCCCCTTTCCCGTGAAAATATCTTGTAAGGGCTTTATTGGCCCTTCCTGCATTGGCAATGGCGTTTTCCATCTGTTGATGCCACGAGACCCTTTCCTGAAAAGTTATTCCTAGATATTTGAAAGTTACTACCTGGTCAATAGGTTGACCATTAATTCTCCATTTGTGTTTCCTTCTTTTTTTTTGAAAACACCATAATTTTAGATTTGCTGTAATTTATTGCTAGTTGTTCCGCTTGACAATAGTCAGCAAGTGATCTCAGAAGCTTCCTCAAGCCGACGCAGGAAAAGGAGAGTAGGACTGCGTCGTCCGCATACAGAAGCACCGGGAGGGGCATACCTGCCAGTTTGGGAGAGTGGGCATTTTCTTTCGCCATATTTACTGCTAAAGAGTTGATATAAAAATTAAATAGCGTTGGCGCGAGGACACAACCTTGTTTAACCCCATAGTGCGTTTGAATTTCTTTAGTTAGATGGCCTGACCGATCGCATCTTACCCTCAACCTGGTGTTTTCATATAGTCCACGGATAAGGCGTAATAAGCGTTTATCTATGTTTGTAGCGCCAAGCTTTTCCCAGAGTCTGTCCCTTGGTATTAGATCAAAAGCCAATTTAAAATCCACAAATGCTGCATATAAAGACCCCCCTTTTCTGGAGTATTTGTCTGCCAGGTGTTGGAGGATAAGGGCCTGGTCTATAGTTGAGCGCTTTGCTCTAAAACCAGCTTGAGCTTCTGATAGAATATGCTCTCTTTCCATCCACTCCACTAATTTATCACATAAATGAGCAGCGTACAGTTTACTAATAATACTTAATAGACTGATTGGTCTATAGTTAGCTGGCTCAGTTCTGCTTCCTTTCTTGAATATTGGAATGATAATGGCTAAACCCCAATCCTCAGGGATAATAGCCGCTTGATTTATACTAGTGAACAAGGCGGCTAGCACAGGGGCCCACCATTCAACGTTTGCCTTAAGAATTTCTGGTGGGATATTGACAGCACCCGGGGCTTTCCCTGATTTAAGAGATTGAATAAGGCCAGTAATTTCTTCTGTGGTTACAGGGGGCCATTCCTTGCCAGATTCACTTGAAGCAGGAAGCAGAACTGGGGCCAGTTGATTTGATGAATATAATGAAAGGAAATAGGCCTCCCATGCTCCAGCGGGTATAGAGTATTCGATTTCAATCGGGGAGTCTCTCCAGCTTTTTGCAATTGTTTTCCAAAACGTGGCAGAATCTTTTCTTTGGGAGGCCTCCACTAGGCACTGCCATTCCTCCCTTTGCGCCTGGAGCTTTTTCCTCTTAATCAAAGCTTTATAACTGCGTTTTAGCTCAAACCAGTCTAATGGAAGCGAAGGTAAATTCGCTAATCTATAGTTCCTGTACTTATCCAGCAGGAGGCGTTTCATAGCCATGCATTCTTGGTCAAACCAAGGTTTGGACTTATTAGAGTATAGAGATTGCCGTGACTTTTTTTGTTGGCCAGATAAGGTTGTAGAGATGAAATCAGTTCCCGGAACATGTCTAATATAACCTCAGGAGTTGGTAGATTAACAAGGTTCTCCTTTCTAGCAAGAAAAGTATGTGAGTGAAGTCTTTCCGATATTTCATCACTCAATTTGCTGGACCATTTAATGCGTGAGTATCTTAGTTCCATGTTTTCGAAACATGGGGCTGCAAGTTTATCAGAACATAATAAATCTTTTCTTACCTCCAGTATTAAACAAAGCGGTAGATGGTCGCTGTCAACCCTCTCCACCACTTTACATTCCAGTGCTCTGCTCAAAAGGTTAGATGACACTAGGACGTAATCGATAGTGGAGGCTCCCATGTTGGATAGAAATGTAAATTCCCCACTGGGTTCTCTGTCGACATGACCATTTAATACAGTCAAATCCAGATTGTTGGAAAAACGTAGAAGGCATAGGCCTGTGTAGTCGCAGGTCTTGTCTTTTGAGAGCCTTGGGGGAATAGAATGGGCTTCTTCAGAAATGGGAGGTACATCATGAAAATGAGCATATAACGCTTCGTCTGATTGGCCAATTCTGGCATTTAAATCCCCAGCCAGCAGCACTGCTGCTGCAGGAGTTTGATTCATTAGCTCATCGACATATGATTCTATTCTATGCCAGAGATTTTTGATAAGCTACTTGCCTCTTTGGGGAGGGGCATATATATTAATCAATAGAAGTATGCAATATCTGCATTTCATTAATAATGCCATGGCCACACTGCTCAGAGGCTCCAGCTCGACGGAAGATGCTCTCAGCCTTGTGGATATTAGAATGCCTAGCCCACCCTTAACTCGTCCCCCTTTGTTGCTCGGTGAACCTGCAAGCGAAAATGAGGCAAAACCATTTATATCTAACTCTCCTGTTAGCCATGTCTCTTGCAGGAAGACTATATCATGATCTTGAATAAAGGTGACAAATGATTGGTCAGTCGCCTTGTTGAGCCAACCAGCAATGTTCCATGATAAAAATTTAAGATTGGCTTTATCACAATCAAGTCTTTGTCAGTTATTAGCTAACGTACTTTTAGGGTTTGTCGCTTTATGTATTGGTCGCCTATCGTCTTTGTGTGGCAGGCTATCCAGCTGCTCTATGGTTTCAATAGGTGGATGCAGAGTGCTCACATTTGTAAACACCGGATCTTTATTATGCATAAATTCCTTCTGTGGATATTCTGTTGCGGCCTGATTTTGGCTGAATTCTGTTTCATCTAGGTATCTCATTTTGTCCCATACGTCTGGTGGTGTCACCTTAGGGGTATTTCTCCTTCGGGGGTGGGGGGTGATGGAGTGCTCTCCTTGAGGGGTGGCACTTTCTTTCTTGGTGGGAAGTTAATCTCCGCTTTAATCTGAAGGTTACGTGTTGTGGACTTTTTTTTGGTCCCCCTTAATAACCTCATTGCCTGAAGCTCTCTCGGTCAGCTTATCTCTAAGCTTGTCTAGTCTTCCCAAGATGTCAGTTTGTATTAATGGTGGGAACATCCAGAATTGGTCAATTAGGGTATTTTCTTCCATAGTAAAGAAATCCTCGCCTTTGCTTGCAATGCGGGTTCTGTTTGTCAGGCCAGAATTTGGAGAGTTGTTTCCCCTTTCTAAGATTTGCCTGCTTGATTTTCAAAAGGGGGCTCAAAGGGGCCTTGTTTTCAAAGAGCCTAAGTATTGTTATCTGTGCTTTTAAAAAGGCAGGTCTTGACCTAAAAATAAACTTGGCCAGGTTCTGATCCCTAAAAGTGGTCAGTACTCTCACTGAGTGACCATCATAATGTAGATATTCCACCGAGGTGATATCATTAGAATTAACCATTCCTGGCAGTATGTCATTTAGGCTAGATACAAAGTTCATTATTCGCTGTTTCCCTGTAAGGAAGCCCTTAGTCTTCGGGAAGTTCGTGATTTCATTGACATAGTTACTTTGTTGCTCCCAGCTAAGATGACCGGGAAGGGGGAAAAGAAGCATAGCTACGGCAAGCAGCGTTATAGAACACCACGAGCCGAGCGTAACTTTGAAAATTGGCTGGACGGGTTCCAGGTGTTCATGGGTGTGGTCAGCGCAGCTTATCCAAAACGTGTGGTGCATCTAATAGCTTACTTAGCACATGTCAGGAGGGCACGGGAATTAGCAGGGAAGACTGCTGCTCTAAATTATGATGAGGATTTCCGTAGAAATGCTTCTCTGTTATCATCTACACGTTGGGATTTGAGGGACCAAAATTATTGGATGGAGCACGTCAGTCCCTACGTAGAGAAGAAGTCCCAGGATTCGTCCAAATTTGGAAAGGCCAACTCAAAGCAGAGGTGGCTGTGCTGGGAATTCAACAAAGGGGTTTGTACGAGGCCTATCTGTAAGTATAGCCACGAGTGTGAAAAATGTCTCGGCAACCACCCAGCCACTGCTTGCATCAAAGGAAGGCAGCCCTTTTGGGGCGGGAGAGGCTTCTCCAACTAGGGTGCTAGGGGCTCCCATGGTGCTTCCTTCGGACCACAGCGTAACCGATAATAACTTGGAACTCGGCCTGGCCTTTTCTCCTACTAAGCTGACCCCTTTAAAAACTCTTTTAGCCCTCTACCCCAACAGGACAGCAGCACTATATCTTTGGGAAAGTTTTAGTTTAGGCTTTAAGATTCCACTCGCCTTTCCCCCCAGTTCAGGTGAACCACCAAATCAGAAATCAGTCAGAGAAATGCTCGAAGTTGCACGCAATAAAATTTCCAATGAGATAAGAGCAGGGAGGGTTGCTGGTCCCTTTCTGGTCCCTCCCATAGAGGGTTTGCACATATCCCCATTAGGCATTGTCCCCAAAAAAGCGCCTGGTGAGTTTCGCATGATTCACAACCTGTCCTACCCAAAAGGAGGGTCTGTCAATGATGCAATACCTCAAGAACTCTGCTCTGTGAGATATGCCTCCTTTGACCAAGCAGTCAAACTTATTCGCAAATTTGGAAAAGGCGCGTTGCTGGCAAAATGCGATATCGAGTCTGCGTTTCGACTCCTGCCAGTCCACCCAGAGGATTTCCGGTGGCTGGGCTTTAAATTTGAGGGGGCATACTTCGTAGTCAAGGCAATGCCCATGGGCTGCTCAGTAGCCTGCGCAGCCTTTGAGGCATTCAGTACCTCCTTGGACTGGGCACTTCGTTATAGAACAGGCTCGGAGGGTGTGTCACACTTCTTGGACGACTTTATCCTCATGGCTGATAATAGACAAAAGTGCTTGGCCCTTCTGGAAGCCTTCACGACTTTAGCAGTTGAGCTGGGGGTGCCATTGGCCGCAGACAAAACAGAGGGCCCAGTTACAATTATGGTTTACTTGGGTATTGAATTGGATACTGTCGCCCAAACTCAAAGCTTCCCAGAGAAAAATTAATTGCACTCAGAGACCTTATATGGCAACTTCTTCCCCTAAGGAAAGTAACCCTCAGGCAGATTCAGTCACTGCTTGGTCATTTAAACTTTGCTTGCCATGTGGTTTCCCCTGGCCGCCCATTTTGCGGCCGCCTCGCGAGGCTATCAGCTGGTATGCGATCACCTCATCACAGGGTTCGCCTATCAAAAGAGGTAAAATCCGATCTGGAAGTCTGGTTGAAGTTTTTGGAAAGTTATAATGGAATTTCCCTGTGGCAGGATAACATGTCGCTGCAGGTTGACTTTCAGGTGCATTCAGATGCTTCAGGCTCTCTAGGGTTCGGTGTTTACTTCAGGGGACAATGGTGTGCACAGCACTGGCCCGCAGCCTGGCGGGGGGGGGGGTTCCAATAACCAGAGATTTAACCTTCTTGGAATTCTTCCCGATGGTACTGGCAGCGCACTTGTGGTCTAAAGAATTTAGTAACCATAGGGTATGCTTTCACACTGATAACCAGGCAGTAGTATCAGTCTTATCCAAGCAGGCCGCCCGGTCACCAAGGGTGGGGGCCCTTCTACGCTCCTTTGTCCTCTTGTGCTTAGAGCTCAATGTCCATTTTTCTGCCAAATTTGTGCCTGGTGTTAACAATGACATCGTGGATGCCGTATCTCGTTTTCAGATGCACCGCTTCCGCTCCTTAGCACCGGGCGCGCACCAGCTTCCACAGCCGTTCCCAGAGCACCTATTCAGCCTTGGGAACTAGAAGTGATGCAGGGAATATTAGCCTCGGTGGCGCCTTCCACTTTAAGATCTTACGAGAAAGCTTCATTGGATTTCCTAAAATTCCGCAGTAAATCCTACACCACTAGAATCAATTCCCTTCCCGTCAAGTCTGAGGTTCTTTCCTACTTAGTACATCTGAGACGCGTGGGCCGCGCCCCAAAAACCCTTAACATACAGACGGTGGCAATATCATTCTTTTGCAAGGCAGTTTATTCTTCTGACCCATGTGGCGACTTCATGGTGCAAAAGGCCTTGGAGGGCTGGCGTAGATTGCAGCCCCCCAGCTGCGATAACAGAAGGCCAATATCGTTTGACATCCTTTACCAGATCCATAAAAAAATTGAGAACTGTTTACTGGTCTAAGTACGAGGCCCGCTTATTCTCAGCAGCGTATTCCATTGCCTTTTTTGGCGCACTCCACATTGGGGAGGTAGTATATGAGGCTGGCCAACGCTGTTCTTCCCGAGGCTTACTGTTGAGCGATGTCACGCTATCGTGGCAGGATCTAGTCTTGCGGATACGCAGTTCTAAAACAGACCAGTACGGGAGGGGGGCTTTAATTCGGCTTTTGGCGACCGGTAAATCGGGTCCATGCCCGGTTAAGGAGACTAGGCGCTTCCTGTTTTTGAGAGCTAATATGGCAGGGCCACTCTTGATTCATGCAGATGGCTCACCCCTGACTCGGCACCAGTTCACTCATGTCATGTGTTTAACAATTGCAGCATGTGGCTTACCCCCCCCCCCCCGCTGATTTCGCGGCACACTCATTTTGCATAGGGGCGGCCACCACGGCAATGCACCTGGGCCTGACTGCAGGGAGGATTAAGGATCTAGGCTGTTGGAAATCAGATGCTTAAAAGTGTTAGAAAAAAATTATGACTGCTCACCGGGGGTAACCTGACCTTGGCCTGTTGTTTCAATTCTTACAGGAACTATGAGGGCGCGCATCTGGATAATTGGGCACAGCACTGTGTATTGGGCCATGGTCCGCACCATCAATGCCGGTCTCGGGCCGCACCTCAACTTACCTGCAGACATTACTATTTCCTGGATCTCCCGGAGGGGAATGAGCTGGGCAGAAATGCTGCCCACAGTTAGGGCCAAAGCGGCAGTGGAGGGTCCCCCAAATGCTTGAATAATTCAATTAGGTGAAAATGATTTAGCTTATCGAAAGGCAGTCGATTTGATGTGGCATATTTATGGCGACTTAAAGAACTGAAGGCCTCTTACCCAGACATAATCATTCTGTGGGCATCACTGATGGAGAGGCGGGTTTGGAGAGATAGCTGGTGCCCGATAGCCATAAATAGGGCTAGGAGAGCCTTGGATCGGGCAGTGGTGCGTAGAGTGGCAGTCTTGGGTGGTCGGGTCATTGACCACCATGGCATTCGTTTCAGCAATGAGGCCCTCTACTGGTCTGATGGCGTGCATCTGTCGGATGCGGGACATGACATATGGCTGACTGATATAGCAAAGGGGATCAGGGATTGGTTGCAGGCATGAGGGTATTGGAGGCGAGCTTTGCTCGAGTGGCGGTTAGGCATTGGTAAGAAGGGGTTAAGAGGATGTGTGTGTGTGGGGGGAAACGCCATCACCTCCCCCCAAAAGCTAAGGGTAGTCCATTAAAGGATTCGTGGGGGGCGTTGCCCTGTCTGAAGCCTATGGAGGTGAGGGCCTAAGGCACCCCCTGAGTGGTGACCCTGGGGGAGTTCCTAGTTGACGTGCCTCAGCAGGACTCCCCCTTCTGGTGTTAACCCATGCCGGTCTTCATGCAATTGGGCTGGAGCCGGTTAGTCGTTAGGACCAATGCCTAAGCCAATACCTCTCATTCCTGCAATCAATAAAGTTGTGGACTAATTCGCCCATTTAACCTTAATACTTGGTGTCCTGTGTCATTATTTCTCCTTGCTGGGGGACAGGAACTCACCACGCAAATAGGAAGTCCGGCGGTTGTGGATCCTGTCCAATGCCCTGCTGGGGGCTGGGGGCCATGGCACGAGCCCCGGTGACATCAGGGGAGAGCTTACAGTTGTATTTGCATCAACAGGCTCCCCCTACTGGTGGTTAACCCTTGCTAGACTCACCCCTCCTTGAGTGGGTGGAGTCAAACTTAGCTGTTTCTTCCACTGCCTAAGCCAGTACCTCTCACATGCTGTAATCAATAAAGTTGTGGCCTTTTCTAGCCTATTAACCTAAATTACTGTGTCCATGTGTCTTATTTCTTTTTTCCGTTTTCGATTTGCCTCGCAAGACGAATCTCCCTATGGGCTTGCTTCGCAAGACGAAAACGTCTCGTGACTTTGTTTCCTTTGTCTAAAAACCGTTAAAACCAAGGGTGCTTAGCTTGAAGAGCTGCAGTTGCGACTTGACTTCGAGGAGCAACTGTTAGCACGTGGTTTGGTAGCCTTTTCTCAGACTTTGCTCACTTTTGAAGCTTTTCCAAAACTTTTCCAGAACTTCTCTTGCATCCATTTGGTAAGTTAAACTTTTAAAACTTTTTTGGGGGGTTTTGGATTTTGGGTTGGGGTGTTTGGGATTCAAGGACTTGGTGTTGTGGGGGGGTTTGCGATAATCTGGGAGCTTGTGGGCCTTTTTTGGGAATTTTTATGATTTTCTGTGACCACTGTTTTTTTCAATTTTTTTTTCCTGAGTTTGAATTTCTGAGTGCTGGCTGGCTGGGGGAACAGTTGGGGAGGTTTCTGCAGGAATCTGGGACCATTTGGGGTTTTTTTTGGAATTTTTATGATTTTTTTTTACCACTGGGCAAGCTTTTTTTTTTCAAATTTTTTTTTCTGAGTTTGAATTTCTGAGTGCTGGCTTGCTGGGGGAACAGTAGGGGAGGTTTTGGCAGGAATCTGGGACCATTTGGGGTTTTTTTGGAATTTTAATGATTTTTTTTTACCACTGGGCAAGCTTGTTTTTTTTCAATTTTTTTTTCTGAGTTTGAATTTCTGAGTGCTGACTGGCTGGAGGAACAGTTGGGGAGGTTTCTGCAGGAATCTGGGACCATTTGGGGGTTTTTGGGGAATTTTTATGATTTTCTGTGAGCACTGGGCAAGCTTTTTTTTTCAAAAAAAATTTTCTGAGTTTGAATTTCTGAGTGCTGGCTTGCTGGGGGAACAGTAGGGGAGGTTTCTGCAGGAATCTGGGACCATTGGGCCATGTTGTTATTTTTTGAATTTTTTTTTTTGTCTGGGTGGGGGAACAGTTGGGGAGGGGTTTGCAGCAGTTGGGGAGGGGCTGGGGGTGCAGTTGGGGAGGGGTTTGCAATTTCTGTGTTGTGGGTGGGTGGGTGTCTGTGGGAGCCGTTGAGGTTTTTGAAGCCATTGGTGATTTTTGAAGCTTTTCCAAAACTTATTTTGCAGCCATTTGAGGTTTCTGAAGACTTCGGTGATTGATTGTTGAAGCTTTTCCAGAACTTCTCTTGCATCCATTTGGTAAGTTGAACTTTTAAAACTTTTTTTGGGGGGGGGTTGGATTCTGGGTTGGGGTGCTTGGGATTCAAGGCCTTGGTTCTGGGTTTTAATTTCTGTGTGGTGGGTGGCTGGGTGCTTTTGAATTTTTTGGATTTGAAGCACATCACTGATTTTTTTTCTTTTTCTGAGTTTTTGAAGGTAAGAGCTGTGCTGCCTTGGGACCCAAGAAGACTGCTCCTGTGGTGGCCGGCGAGAAGAAGAAGGAGAAGAAGATCAAAAGCCAATTTAAAATCCACAAATGCTGCGTATAAAGACCCCCCTTTTCTGGAGTATTTGTCTGCCAGGTGTTGGAGGATAAGGGCCTGGTCTATAGTTGAGCGCTTTGCTCTAAAACCAGCTTGAGCTTCTGATAGAATATGCTCTTTCCATCCACTCCTGCTACAAAATTAAAAATGGGTCTTTGGCCCCCTGCAACCCCAGATTTCCCCCCTCAACACTGGTGGGTACTACTCTGTTTTTGGGACACAGGTGGCGCTGTGGTCTAAACCACCGAGCCTTGGGCTTGCTGATCAGAAGGTTGGCGGTTCAAATCCCCATGACGGGGTGAGCTCCTGTTGCTCTGTCCCAGCTCCTGCCAACCTAGCAGTTTGAAAGCACACCAGTGCAAGTAGATAAATAGGTACTGTTGTGGCGGGAAGGTAAACTGTGTTTCCATGCACTCTGGCTTCCGTCACAGTGTCCTGTTGTGCCAGAAGCAGTTTAATCATGCTGGCCACATGACCCAGAAAGCTAACGCCGCAACTCCCTCGGCCTGAAAGCTGCAACTCCATGGTCGCCTTTGACTGGACAACTGTCCAGGGGCCTTTTACCTTTACCTTTTAATCTGTACATGCTGTGAGCCTCTGGAACAGAAGCTGCAGAGGCTGTTCGAAGCTGCAGTCTTCTGTGCCAAACCATTGCCCCACCAGGTTCAATATTGTCTACACAGATGAGCCGTGATTCTGCATGGTTTCAGACAGGAGACATCGCCAGCCCCTACCTGGAGATGCCAGGAACTGAACGTGGGACCTTCTGCATGCAAAGCAATTGCTTGGCCACTGAGCTACAGGCATAGAGGTGTTTTAAGCAGGTGCTGAAAAGAACACAGCAAAGGTACCTCCATGCTATCAACACGCTTTGTAAAACGGTATCTTGCAAGTGTGGAATAAGTAAGATGTGGCGCCTGTAAGAGTGCCGGTTTTGATGATTGAAGCCGTCAAAGTGGGTGCTTATGGGGGAAGGTGATTCCACAAGTAAACTAGTCCCAAGCAGTTTAGGGCCTTATAGTAACACGTTGGTCTGGTAGCAAATTGGCAGACAGTGCAGAGCTTCTGAGCAGAGGTGCCAACAGAATCTCACTCCTACCAGCAATTGTGCATTCTGAACACAAGCTGCAGTTTTTGGATAAAGTGCAGGGGAAGCTCCACATATTGCACATTCTCCCAATTTTTTAGGGTTTCTGTTCCTAAAAAGAGACCATGTATGACGTGCTCCAGGCCCGAGTCTTTGATGAAGGCCTTGCTAAAGTGCATCAAGGAACAAGTCATGCCACGGTCGAAGGAGGCTTTGCAAGAGAGGAGGTGTGTGGCTCGAATTGCGTGGGGAAGAGCTAACGGATGCAACACAACAGGCTCCAAATCCCTCTCCGCTGGCTGATGGCAGAATTGTTTTGCATTTGTGCTGCTTTTCTAATTCGAAAAAGGACATTACGACCCATAAAGTTAGGCTTAGCACAGAACCACTGCTGTCCTTTCCCTATTAAGAGGAGGAAATGTAAAAAGAGGCTATTAAAAAGATGGAGGCTCCCAATAATCATATTTTCAAAAAGGAGTGTAGGAATCTGCCTTGCCCTGAGTCAGAGAATTGAATGTTGGGCCCATCTAGCTCTGTACTATCAACACGTGACTGGCAGCGATTCTCCAGGGTTATGCAGAGCAGATAATCCTGGTCTCTTGAGGGCCCTGGGACCCATGCAACTTCTTCTGAGAGCCAGTATGGTGTAGCGGTTAAGAGTGGTGGACTCGTAATCTGGTGAACCAGGTTCGCCTCTCCACTCCTCCACATGCAGCTGCTGGGTGACCTTGGGCCAGTCACACTTCTCTGAAGTCTCTCAGCCCCACTCACCTCACAGAGTGTTTGTTGTGGGGGAGGAAGGGAAAGGAGAATGTTAGCCGCTTTGAGACTCCTTAAGGGGAGTGAAAGGCGGGATATCAAATCCAAACTCCTCCTCCTCCTCCTCCTCTTCTTCTTTGGTGATCACTCGTAGTTGAGTAAGATTGTCTTCCATAAACTAAGGTTACCATATGTCCCCTTTTCCCGGGGACAGTCCCCGGATTTACAAATCAGTCCCCTGACAAAATCCATCTATTTATTAGGAAATTGAAAAGTGTCCCCGGCTTCATTGAAAAAAATCTGGTAACCTTACCATAAACACGGTCTTAATAGTGAGCCCGTAAGTTACAGTGGAGGCCCATTCGGGATCCACACGTCCTTCCACGGTGGGGACATAGGTTTCTGGGTGGAAGTTGATCATGGTGAGGGTTTGCCAAGCGTGCCTTCCTCTTAGCAGGTTTCTTCCTTTCGTCCTGACTTCAAACGTCTTCAAAGTCCATGACACCTTTGGTAAAAGCTGTTCTCCAATTGGAGCTCTGGCAGGTCAGTGTTTCCCAATTGTCTGTGTTTATACTACATTTTTTAGATTGAGAGAGTCTTTGAACCTCTTTTGTTGTGCACCAGCGTTACGCTTTCCATTTTTAAGTTTGGAATAGAGCAGTTGCTTTGGAAGACGATAACCAGGCATCTGCACAACATGACCAGTCCAACAAAGTGGATGTTGAAGAATCATCGCTTCGACACTGGTGATCTTTGCTTCTTTCCAGTACGCTGGCATTAGTTCACCGGTCTTCCCAAGTGATATGTAAACTTTTTGGGAGACACTGTTGATGGACTCTTTCGAGGAGTTGGAGATGGTGTTTATGAGTGGTCCATGTTTCACAAGCATACTGTGAGGCCTGTAAGCACCTTTGCAAACTGGAGGGGCTGCTCAAGTCATGCATGTGGACTGTGGACACACACAGAGAGAGGCATGCATGCAGCTGCACACAGTGACAGACCTTGGTGCTTGAAATTTCAGTGGCGCCCCGTGCCATGCCCAAATCTGGCGCCCCTGCCCCTTGCCTTCCATTGAATTTCATAGCTTCAGCACCCCAGAAACTCCCCCTCTCATTACACTACAATTCATGTACTTCCAAAGAGGACGAACATTGGAAGCGTCAAGGCAAAAGCTGCAATCTTTCCTTGTAGGGAAGTTTCCCAACTCCCCCAAACCAACTCAAAGGTTCTCCTGCACTTTCCTGTTGTGCAGATCCAGAATTGAACCCAGTATCAGTTGTGCATGTGTTCATCAGACAGAGATTGCTTCAAGCTCCATAAAGACCAGTGCTATACACTGAAATTCAGTTGTATCCAATATTACTTCTGTTCAGAGGAGACCTGTTGAAATTAACAGATATGCGTGCTTCATGACTTGCTTGGCTTCTAAATCAGTGGTGAGGAGGTGCTGTTGCAAAGTCAATGAACACAACCTGAAAAATGGACTAGAACCATTTTTCCTCTTTACATTTATGGATTATTGATCACAAGTGCCACGGGCAAGTAAGAGCACCATCACGAAAAGTTAGAGGCATCCAGTAGTCGTAACCTGCTGGGAACAAAACAAATCCTGAAATACTCAGCAAAGCCGCCTCTTGTCGCACACACCCCTCTCATAGATCACTTGGCATAAATGGTTTGAGAAAAGGACCCCCCCTATACCATGCTTAGGACTGCGCAGTAGGTAGATAAAACTGGGCTGTCTTTTCAATAGAAAATCAAGGTTTATCTCAGAGCTTGAAGGCAAGCTTGTGGCCTTGTTCATGATTGTTTGAAGTGGGTCTGAGACAGTGCCGGATTTACAAGCTATAGCTTAGGGCCCCACTCTCTTGGGGGCCTTCAAAAAATTTAAAGGAAAAAAACCCCTGGATGTCCATTTCCAAAATCTAAGATAAAAAACAAAATAAAACCTACATACAGCAACAGTGTTTTGTGTTGTGTAGGCTCCTATTTGTTATGTGCAAATGGCTTTAGATACCTATTAGGATCCTTAAATTACCATATAGCATATATTCAACAACAAAAACAGTGACAATTTGTTGTTGACAAAGGTCAGCTGGACATATAAAGTGCCCCATTACCTTCAGTAGCTTAGGGCCTCATCAAACCTAAATCTGGCCCTGGTCTGAGACCCTCAAAATAAAATCTGAACAAAATTGCTGAAGCAGCAAAGAGATTAATGATTACAAAACGTTATTGCAAGAGCGGGTGTCCAAAGTAGGCTCACCCAAAATTGGCAAAGCATAAACATATATTCCCTATTACTCGAAGTGCAGGTTCCCTCCCTTCTCTCCCCATCGGCTGGGGTACCACAAGGTTTACAGCCCATCATGACTGCCTAATTACCCTGCCTTTATTTGGTCTATAGGTAAAGGTAAAGGGACAACTGACCATTAGGTCCAGTCGTGGCCGACTCTGGGGTTGTGGTGCTCATCTCGCTTTACTGGCCGAGGGAGCGGGCATACAGCTTCCGGGTCATGTGGCCAGCATGACTAAGCCGCTTCTGGCGAACCAGAGCAGTGCAGAAACGCCGTTTACCTTCCCGCCAGAGCGGTACCTATTTATCTACTTGTACTTTGACGTGCTTTTGAACTGCTAGGTTGGCAGGAGCAGGGACTGAGCAACTGGAGCTCACCCCGTCGCGGGGATTCGAACTGCTGACCTTCTGATCAGCAAGTCCTAGACTCTGTGGTTTAAGCCACAGCGCCACCCGCGTATCCCTATGCAATTCTTTGCTAAGCCAAGCAAAAATACCTGGAGACAAGTGTGAATTGAACTCTGCTTTGCTGTTGCTTATCTACTTATCACACCCACATTCTGACCACCAGCAGGTGTCAGAAAGTTCTATATTTGCTGACCCCTGTTAATCTACTGTCTAAAGTTATCTAGAGCTACGGCCTTGTAGCCCATGTGAAGAAAAGTAACGTTCTATCTGAGGTTGTTTTTAGCAGCTGCAGCCTTGAATGAAAAAGCAAAATGTTTCATCATTTCTCACACTGATGAAACAAACCAGCTGAATGGCTGGGCACAAACCCAGATTCTTCCTTTCTCGGGGAGGAAAGGCTATATAAAGAGAGCTAATGACACCTCCCAAGACAGAACAGACCGAAGGAGAAGCCCTTCCTCTCCATTGACCAACGTGGAGCCATTGCGATAGGAATTTAGAGGTCTTAGATCTATGGAAATGTTCATAAATGTACTAACCAAGCACGTACATAGATCAGCACAGGAAGACCAACCTGGAACCATTTTGATTCCTAAACTGACCAAATGCTTTCTCTGCAAGGTCAAAGTGGGAAACCTCCCCATTGTCTCTTTCCTCACAAATCCTGTCTTAAGGACACATTTAAGATATGAATAGGGTGTGAGCCTGTGATCTGGCCCAGGAACTAAGTATTTATCATCACAAAAGACTGGCCAGGCTCCTCAGGCAATCCAATCAAGTAACCTGCCAGACAGGAGATAAACAAGACAGGAGAAAAACAACATTCAAATTTCTGTTTTACACCGCCTTTTCTGTGATGTAGGTATGATGTATCTGGGGGTGGTCTTGATCTGCAGGGTGGCAGTTTCAAAAGTCTTTATAAGGCCTTGTGCGCCATTTTTCTGGGTTCCTCCTCTCTCCTGCAGGTGAGGGGAGCACCCTGTTGCAACAGATCAATAAAGATCAAGCTTACTAGCTGCTTTGCTTCTCAATATTCTCTGGTTGGCCTCTGTTATTCTCTCCTACCAATAGGGAACCTATGTAAGGACTCTATATGGGCTCTTGGATACCGCAAAGGGGAAAAGAGCAATTTTTGTTTAGAACACCATCATGAAGTTCTTGGCTGGCCTCTTCGCTGTGGTGCTGCTGATCTGGTCCGTGATGGCTGGATTTTTGAATGCTTTTTGGATGCTTTTGGACCATAGGGATGTATTGGATTTAGAAGGTTTTGATAACAGATTCGGCTGGCACGCTTATTTGTGGTATGACAAGGTACATAGAGGTTTCTTAAACCACATTATAAGAAAATTAATTTATGAGGTCTGGAACAGATATAAAACATTACAGTGGTGCCCCGCAAGACGAATGCCTCACAAGACGGAAAACTCGCTAGACGAAAGAGTTTTCGTTTTGGAGGTGCTTCGTAAAACGAATCTCCTATGGGCTTGCTTCGCAAGACGACAATGTCTTGCAAGTTCCTGCTGGTTTTTTCCCCTTTTCCTCCCCTTTTCCTAAGCCGCTAAGCCGCTTATCAGCTGATCCGATCAGCAGATAAGCCGCTAAAAGCCGCTAATAGCGCTAATCCGCTAATCCTTCAATGGGCTTGGTTCGCAAGACGAAAAAACCGCTAGACGAAGAGAATCACAGAACGGATTCTTTTCGTCTTGCGAGGCACCACTCTATTAGAATGGAAAACTCAATGGTGGCTTTCACCACTGGAAGCCTTCGCAGTAAAAAATATAAATATGTTAAGTGATTGGGCTACATACAAAGACTTGGTAATGGAAGTTGATAAACTGAAGCTAAAGTCATTTGAAGAGATAAGAGGTAAGCTATCAGATTGGTTGCAGTACCATCAATTTCAATATGTATTTAAGGAAGATAGTATGAAAAATGGTTTTGGTAACACTAAATCAAAACTAGACAGAGTTGCTAAACAGCAAAAAGAAAAACACTATCAAAAATGTACAGTGGTATCTCTGGTTAAGTACTTAATTCGTTCTGGAGGTCCTTACTTAACCTGAAACTGTTCTCAACCTGAAGCACCACTTTAGCTAATGGGGCTTCCTGCTGCTGCTGCGCCGCTGGAGCACAATTTCTGTTCTCATCCTGAAGCAAAGTTCTTAACCTGAAGCACTATTTCTGGGTTAGCGGAGTCTGTAACCTGAAGCGTATGTAACCTGAAACGTATGTAACCTGCAGTGTATGTAACCCGAGGTTATTATTAGAATGGCATACAAAGGATGAAGAAGTTAAGTCGGTTATGATTAAATGGGCTCAAGATTTGGGTCATAATATTGAATTAGATAAGTGGGAAAGATTATGGACAAAAACAATTAAATTTACTGCATATATGGCACTTAAGGAAGATGATGTATAGATGATAATTGATGCCAACTAAACTTGCTAAAATGTATAGAGCTCAAAATAAGGCATGTTGGAAATGCAAGGAGAAGGAAGGGAACTTCTTCCATATGTGGTGGGCGTGCAGTAAAGTTAAATCCTACTGGGACATGATATACAATGAATTGAAAAAGATCTTTAAATATACTTTTATTTTAAAAAGGAGGCTTTTCTATTGGATATTGTGGGAGAAGAAATTCCAAAAGTAGACTTAAATATGTTTATGTATGCTACCACGGCTGCAAGGACACTTTTAGCCCAGAAATGGAAGCAGAAGGAACTTCCAACTTTGGAAGAGTGGCAGATAGAAATGACTGAATATGCAGAACTGGCAAAGCTGACAAGGAAAATCCGAAACCATCATGAAGAACTGTTTGAAAAGGACTGGAGTAAATTTATACAATATATGAAAGAACATTGTAAAAATTTGAGAACGTTTGCAGGTTTGATTTAAAATATTTTGCAACGATAATTTTTGAAACTGATTTACAAATACTAAAGTAATTTTTTTAAGTATAGTAGGAAGGTAAATAGGGTGATATAGAGATGCTAAGAGGATTGTGATTGCTTAAGAAAGCCAGGGAGTGGGAGGGGGGAGGTTGATGCACAGTACGAGCAAAGTTGTATGTGATGATATCATTTGATATGAATGTGACAAAAGAAAAATATGAAAACTTGATAAAAAATTATATGTGTGTGTGAGTGTGTGTGTGTAAAGGAAAATGTGCACACTGCCCAGATAGGGACACAATAATGGCTTCTAAGAGCCGTGCTACATCTGAGCTTCAGCAATCACCTCAGACCTCTTTACTGAGACTGAGAGAAAAACCATAGGCCTGATTCCCTAGCTCCTCCCAAGGTGAGCTAAGCCTGGCAGGACAGCTGACTCAATGGTCTTAACCCCTTTATGCCTTAAGTAGACTTAAGCATGTTGGTTATATGAGGCTGGTTAGTCCACAGAACTTCGCAGGCAAGAGGGAGTGTAAGGAAGGGTACTATCTTTCAGATATTTGGAGCCTGACTCCTTTAGGGCTTTAAGCACAAATAGAAGTACCTTGAGTTGAGCCTGGAATCAAACAGGCAACCGATGCATCTGGTTTATATGTGATAAAAATGGAACTCCTGCTAGTAATCTGGCTGATGTCTTATGAACCAAAGGAAGTTTCTGAGTTGTCTTCAAGGGCAGCCCCATTTTGCAGAGGTCCACCTGGAAGTTACCAGAACATGGAGCACAGAGGTCAGGTCATCTGTGTCCAAAAGGGGCCATAGCTGGTGAACCAGTTGCAGCTGGAAAAAAGCACTCCTTGCCAAGGCCACCTGAGCCTCCAATGACAATCACAGCTCAGTGGGGCAGCCCTAGTGATAAACCTCTGTTGCTTGAAACTCAACTGACATGACATTAATCCCAGTTAAAAACAGACACAGAGAAATGCTGGGTGACCTTTATTTTGTGCTGAACCTCTGAGCATCTTTCGGGGGGAGGGAGGGGTCGGAGGTTAGATCAAAATGAACCGGAGCATCGCAGGGTCTGGTTGCAGAAGTGGAGGTGCCTCGAGCAGCAGGCAGGAAGGTCGTATTCGACAAGTTGTCAATTTATAGCTTTGCCTGGTCCAGGACGATTTACCCTTTAACCGGTGGGTCATTGCCATTCCTTGCCTCTGGGGCACGTTTCCTGATGGCATGAATCCCATCGTTCAATGCCCCCTGTTGGCAGGAAAGAGAAGACAGCTGGTATCATGACCCAACATCTGCAGACACCCTTCCTCCCGTGACAAGTGTGGACTGGAACCTTTGTCCCTCTGGTCAAGCGTGGAAGAGCCTGTCCTACAGCAAACTGTAGCTCAGTGTTAGAGCATCTGCCTTGCATGACAAAGGTCCCAGCTTCAAGCCCCAGTGGCTTCTCCTGGTGGGGATAGAAACCCTTGCAACCCTGGGGAGCTACAACGCTTCAATCCATAGACAATACTGACAAACCAATTGTCTGACTTGATTAAAGGCAGCTTTCTCCAGGTTGCTGCAATTAATATTACTTTCGTTATTGTTACTATTACCACAATAATTTATATCCTGAAACCGTCAACAGTACTGTACAGAAAAAATGTTACATTTACAGAGCAGAATATCCTCTTGAATTATATACCCAGCACCTGGAACCTTAAAAAAGGACCATATGAGTGGACTCTCTGTGCCCTTACCACAGCAAAAAGACTGATGCTGAGGAATGGGAAAAATAAAAAGGTGGCTCCCTTCTATGATTGGATTGAAGACTTTTACAGACTCGCAACATATGAACAACTTGCATATAAATGCAGACTTGCTATGGACAAATTCAATGATATTTGGAATCCATTCTCGCAAATACTGTAGTAGGTTAAGATATGGTGAAGTACAATAAAAACCTTGCAAAATATACACTTTTGGGTTTCCCCCCTTTGTTTCCCCTTCTGCACGGGTTCCGTTCCTCTTTCTCTTTTTCTCTTTTTCATTTGCATCTCACCATGGCTGGTGCACATATAGTTACGTACTTTTTGAACTTTCAATGAAGACGTTTTAAAAATTAAAAACAAAATAATCCCCCCCTCAATAATTTATATCCTGCCCTTCCTCCAGAAGGAACCCAGGATAGTACACACAAAAGAGATAAACCTATTAACTACCGAAAGAGTCCACAAGTCCTAGAGATCATAGAATCATAAAATTGTAGAGTTGGAAGGGACCCTGAGGATCAACCCACTGCAAGGCAGGAATATGGCCACATTCCATTTGAAACAAGTGGCAAATCCCTGGCAACAGGATGGAGACCCCTTGCTTGAGCCGCCCCCTTTGACATCCAGCTTTTCCTACAGAAATCAGGGCACCCCTGAATGGCAGTTCCTGGAAATTCCAAGTAGCAGGGAGAGTGGCTGTTGTATCCAGGGCCTGCTTGTTGGCTTCCCCTTCAGTTGACTACTGTGAGAAGAGAATACTGGACTAGATGGACCCCTGGGCTGATCCAGCTTCAGGGCTCTCCTTATATTCTTCTACTTACCATCTTGCCCTGGGCTGAATCCTCAGCCTGGACCTCATCCAGAGCTATCACGGACCACATCAGCAACACAGCAACAAAGAGGGTGGTGGAGAACTTCATGATGCCTCCGCGCTGGTCAGTGAAGTGGAAGAGTTTCTCCTTTGGTCTGTTCTGTCCCAGGTGATGACACCAGCTCTCTTTATATACCCTTTCCTCCATGAGCAAGGAAGAATCTGGGTTTGTGCCCAGCCACTCAGCTGCTTTGTTTTATCTGGCATGGCTTGGGTCGTAAGGCATTGTTCGCTATAGAGCAGGAAGAAGATTAATGGGGACACCATCTACCTTTGGTCTTGGCAGACATCTCTTTTCCACATGGCCAGTTTCCAAGTTTGCTGTGTCAGCATTGCCCCTGAGCCAGTGTCACCAACTGGACTCATCCACTTCAGCCCTGACTGGGCTAGGCGAGCTGGGTAGCACTTCCAGAGACCACCTTCTGCACAGGAACAGGTCAAAGTGCTGTGGACTCACAGCTTAGAGTTGTGAGCACCGGATTCACTTCCACTTCCCTTGGTTGCCTCATTAATAGGAGTTGTTTTCCCGAGTTTCCGGATCGCTTACTACAGAGGAGACTTGCTCCGCCGACCGACATGGCTCCTCCCTAGGGTTGAAAGTGGCTTTAACGGAATACCCATAAGTGAAGGGGTAGGCGATGGCCACACCCTGCCCCCTTCCATACACCGACAACATATTCCAATGCCTAACTGCCAAATACCAGAAAAGTTGTGACGAATTGCTACGAGGTAGGCGAAAAAACCAAGAGGCTGGTGCCAATTTGCCAATTGGGAAAAAACTCCTACCAGGCCCCTTGGGCAACCAAGGCGACCAACCACAGGTCCATAGCAAGGTCAAGCGTAAAGGATCAACTAGAGGGAAGGTTGGGTGGGTGACTCGATGAAAACCTGGCAGCGCAATGAGGGGAAGAGCTGCTGCGGCCGCATTTGAGCGGCTAAACCCCGCCCTGGGCTTCCCACCGATTGGAAGACTGACCGGGGGACGTGGCACATCAGCAGTGACATCAGGCAGGGGGTGACACACCCCCTGCAAGCGTGGGAACGGTTCCCGATCAAAATCCCTGCCCTCCAGGAGGAAGAGAGGCTTTGCATGCGTATGTAGATTAGATATTAGAAATGGCACATACCTCTTTCCTAGATACCATCACTGTATTCAGGGATAGTGGAGGCAGAGCATGGCCACCATCACTAGCAGCCACTGATAACCCTTCTCCATGAATCTGTTGAATCCTGTCTTAAAGCCATCTGGGTTGGTGGCCACCACTGTCTCCTGGGGAAGGGAGCTCCATAGTTTAACTATGTGCTGTGTGATTAAGCCCTTCAATTTATCTGTCCTGGATCTCCTAACATTCCGCTTCATTGGATGCCCACGGATTCTAGTCTTATGAAAGAGGTAGAAGAATGAATGAGTGAATTTTTATTGGCGTCAGCCATCGGCCATAGCAATAACAGAACAATACAATATATAAAGCATAGAAATAAAAAGTCAATTATATAAAACACAGTTTAGGGTCCTGAATCAGCAGTCAAATGGTGGGTCTTATTCTGATTGCCACAGCTAAAAACGTTGCAACCTTTGCTGTCACCTGCTCATCTTGATCTGCCAAGGGAAAGGACACTGTGGCAGTGGTTGGGCAACCCAGAATGGACAATAAAAGAGGCTTTATAAAGAGTGCAAGATAAAAGGGAGAGAAGGAGAAGAACCTTTCTCTGTCCACTTACTCTATGCCTTTCCTCAAAGAGGAGTTGCTCTTGGTTGCCCGTCTCTCAACCATCCTCAACACCAACCCCAAAGATTCCCCACTACTATCCTTGCTGTTGTACATCAAGAAAATTGAGCCCACCTCCCAGACTTAAAGGGTTGGGGTTTGTAGGAAGGGAAAAGGCTTTTATGTTCAGGTCTGGCTTGAAGGTTTCCCACAGGCTGAGTCCTGTGAAACTGGGATGCTGGACTAGATTGGCCACTGGCTCTTCTGGGCTTCTTAACTCCCTTGTGGCACTAAAATGCTGTGGGGTGGGAAATGGTCTCCCTTCCACTCATTGGCCAGGGAATATCTGAACCATACACAACAGAAAGGAATACAGAGAAATAAAGAAACACAGCTCATATAACTCTGTTTGTAATGATACAAAACCTCCCAAAGTCAAAATGTAATAATAAGACATTTATATTCCTCCGTCTGTTTCTTTAAATATAGCCATTACATAATGTATGCAATATCAAAACCATGTTCAAGTGCAATACAGGATATCTCAAAACCAATGTTCTGTCTGAGTGTTCATTCATTTAAGAAATAGAAAAGAATCTCTAAAAGTATACTCATTGCTTAGAGAGAGAGAGAGAGAATGTTCTTATTCAGTTTCCTGTTTTACAGTTTAAGATACTCATTTTACATCCTTAAGATATCAATGACTTCCCTTTTTCTCTTTCCATGATTCATTTTACATAACATAAATCCATGCATATTTTACAAAAAGTATACCATTCAGTATTCCATGATTACTGCATCCATCAAAACTTATTGACACTGTTGAATTTATCTTAATGCTGCCAGCATTTTCAGCTGGACACAATTACGGTATTTCCCATATATTCAATCAATGTTTCCCAATGTTCTTTAAACATACGGTATGTTCTTCCTTTTCTCTTATTCTAAAGGTTAAGTCTACTTCTTGCTACAGGATCATCCAGTTTTCTCTGGTCTATTCCACTTGAAAATGATTTTGGTATTGCATACATTATGTAAAGGCTATATTTAAAGAAACAGACACTTTCTTTTGTCTTTGAGAAGTTCTATATAATTGCATATAGAGCTACATGAGCTGAATATCTGAGCCATGACAGCCTCATAACCGATTAGGGCCCCAGCATGAGCAGATTTCAACTTCAGAGGCAGAGGGGGAGGAGGACGAAATCCCCAAGCACATGCTACTTCAAAGGCTTTGATCTCTCGCTGCTCCAATCAACGTGGGTGGAGTTTCTTCGTGATCGACTCTGGCTGTTCCAACCACGTGACCAACGATGAAAGTCTCTTTGTTCAGCTTGAGAAGCAAGAGAAAGAAATTCGTCAAGCAGATGGGACTGTTCTCACGAGTTTGGCTCAGGGAACTGTGTTTTTAAAGAGCCTGAATGCAACAATTAAGAATGTCCTGTATGCGCCTGATATTCAGGACAATTTGTTAAGTGTGTCCCAGCTTGATCGTCAGGGGTTTAAGGCATAGCTGTCAAGTGTCCCTTATTTGAAGGTACAGTCCCTTATTCCAGTGCCATGTCCCACTGCTGTCCCTTATTGATGGATGTTCCTTAAATGTCCCTTAAATTTCAAATGAAGCAGCTCCTCTCCCACCCTCCCTGCTGGCCAGGGAGGAGGAAGGCTCCAACTGTGTTGCTTGGCTGTGTTGCTCACCCAATAAGAAATCTAAGAATGACGGGGGGGGGGTTGGAGCTTGCAAGCCTTGTGTGGGGCTAGTTAATGCAAGCTGAGGGGGTTTTTGAATGCTGGATGCCATTTTCTTGCGCGTGCTGCTGCAAACTTTGCAATGCAAAGCCAGGCCGGGGAGCCATCTTAAGTTGAGGCTGCATAGGCCTTATGGTGCATGTGATTCAGATTCTATTCAGTTGAACCTCTGGTTACAAAGTTGGTTGGACAGTGTTCTCGAAGCTACCAGCATGAGTTTGACCAGACTGCAGGAGGACAGGAAGACTGGAGTGCCTGGAACAGATGAGGCCGCAGGTCCCTTATTTTGGCTGCTGGTCCCTTATTTTCAAGGCTGCTGGTCCCTTATTTTCAAATCTGTAAATTGACAGCTATGGTTTAAGGTGGTGTTTGCTAAATCTCGTTGTGAAATTCGTCAAGATGGCAAGCTCATTCTATATGCAAAATGTGTTAATGGTTTGTACCAATTGCCTTTTGTTACAGGTACAGGTACTGCAGAAGCAACTAAGAAAGTGTTGCAATTTATCTGTTGCAAAGAATGAGAAGTTGCATGACCAATGTATTCATTATTACCACCGCATTTATGGTCATTTGAATTTTCAGGCTGTGGCAAAAATGCCTGATATGGTTGAGGGTATGAAGTTGAAAGAATGTCCCTATCACATGGAATGTGTTTCTTGTGCTGAGAGTAAGGCAAGGCAAGCTCCCAAAGGCACAGAGTCTGGGAGAGAGGCAAAGAAACCATATGAAGTCATTCATGCAGATTTAGTGGGGCCTCTAGCACTCTCTAGAGGCAATTCAAGGTTTTTTGATGGTGCAAAAGGGGCAAAGACAGTTAAGAGGGAGGCAAGTGTTGTAGCTAATGATAATTCTGATGCCAATGTAGTTCTGGATGGTGGCACAGATTATCAGAGCCCAAAAGCCTCAGGAGAGTCTGACGCTGATTCAGACTTAGCAGCTTCGTATGCTTTAGCTCCCCATTCTCCCAAAGAGGAGGAAGCACCAGAACAAGAGGATCAGAGAGTTTTGCGCAGATCCGAAAGAACCACCAAAGGTGTACCACCGAAAAGGTTTTCTAAAGAGTTCGCTAAGGCTGCAGTCACGAGCAACTCTGCTGGGGTTTTTAAACCAGGCATAAAGTGTGCTGACAGTAATAGCACAAAACGCTTCATTTATTTCCTTACCTGACCTTAAGTGGTTCATGTGTAATATATTTAAAGGATCAGGATTGAAGGAGCAAGCGTGTGTTTGAGTACAAAAGTGGTTTGTTCTAATTAGTAATATTAATTTGCATCTGAGAGGAAGAAACCTGTATGAAGATTTTTCTAGAAGCTGCTTATTCATTTGTATATTCACAGTGTGTATTTTGTGTGGGTTACAGATTGAGGTTTATGTTTTAATTCTTTCCCTAATGAACACAGAGTGATTGCAGTAACTGTTCAATGATGTAATTAAAGTGTCTTAGATAAAGGGGGAGAGAGATACCTGCAGATATGTTAACAAAGGTTCTAAGCAGAGAACAACTTTTGAGTGTGCGTAAATTGCAGTCATGTTTAGATTCTGGAATGGTTGGATGAAATGGGGGAGGATGAGGAGATTTCACCCCTCCCATATCCAAGAATCTGCTGATGTTCTCTGCTGATTCTCCAGAGAGGGGGGGCGGTTTTCTGCTCTCTACTTATTCCGCTCCAGCACCACATCAAAGTGTCAGTCAGTGTCAGAGAGAGAGAGAGACTGGGTGTTAGAGATCGTGTGTATAGACAAGGTTGCTGCTAAGAGCAGCTGCAGACACTCAGTGCAGTTCATTCATTTTAGTTTAGACCTCATTTAGCTCTGTATATAGTTTTGTATTATAGTTGTAGATGGAATAAAGAAGATATTCTACAGAGCTGCTCTCCGAGTCGTTTATGCTCTGCTATACTCTGCTATACTCTGCTGTGTGCGACAACTGTCTTCTTGTGGAAGTGAATCCGGTGCTCGCAACTCTAAGCTGTGAGTCCACAGCACTTTGACCTGTTGCTGTGCAGAAGGTGGTCTCTGGAAGTGCTACCCAGCTCGCCTAGCCCAGTCGGGGCTGAAGTGGATGAGTCCAGTTGGTGGCACTGGCTCAGGGGCAATGCTGACACAGCAAACTTGGAAACTGGCCACGTGGAAAAGAGATGTCTGCCAAGACCAAAGGTAGATGGTGTCCCCATTAATCTTCTTCCTGCTCTATAGCGAACAATGCCTTACGACCCAAGCCATGCCAGATAAAACAAAGCAGCTGAGTGGCTGGGCACAAACCCAGATTCTTCCTTGCTCATGGAGGAAAGGGTATATAAAGAGAGCTGGTGTCATCACCTGGGACAGAACAGACCAAAGGAGAAACTCTTCCACTTCACTGACCAGCGCGGAGGCATCATGAAGTTCTCCACCACCCTCTTTGTTGCTGTGTTGCTGATGTGGTCCGTGATAGCTCTGGTTGAGGTCCAGGCTGAGGATTCAGCCCAGGGCAAGATGGTAAGTAGAAGAATATAAGGAGAGCCCTGAAGCTGGGTCAGCCCAGGGGTCCATCTAGTCCAGCATTCTCTTCTCACAGTAGTCAACTGAAGGGGAAGCCAACAAGCAGGCCCTGGATACAACAGCCACTCTCCCTGCTACTTGGAATTTCCAGGAACTGCCATTCAGGGGTGCCCTGATTTCTGTAGGAAAAGCTGGGTGTCAAAGGGGGCGGCTCAAGCAAGGGGTCTCCATCCTGTTGCCAGGGATTTGCCACTTGTTTCAAATGGAATGTGGCCATATTCCTGCCTTGCAGTGGGTTGATCCTCAGGGTCCCTTCCAACTCTACAATTTTATGATTCTATGATCTCTAGGACTTGTGGACTCTTTCGGTAGTTAATAGGTTTATCTCTTTTGTGTGTACTATCCTGGGTTCCTTCTGGAGGAAGGGCAGGATATAAATTATTGAGGGGGGGATTATTTTGTTTTTAATTTTTAAAACGTCTTCATTGAAAGTTCAAAAAGTACGTAACTATATGTGCACCAGCCATGGTGAGATGCAAATGAAAAAGAGAAAAAGAGAAAGAGGAACGGAACCCGTGCAGAAGGGGAAACAAAGGGGGGAAACCCAAAAGTGTATATTTTGCAAGGTTTTTATTGTACTTCACCATATCTTAACCTACTACAGTATTTGCGAGAATGGATTCCAAATATCATTGAATTTGTCCATAGCAAGTCTGCATTTATATGCAAGTTGTTCATATGTTGCGAGTCTGTAAAAGTCTTCAATCCAATCATACAAGGGAGCCCCCTTTTTATTTTTCCCATTCCTCAGCATCAGTTTTTTTGCTGTGGTAAGGGCACAGAGAGTCCACTCATATGGTCCTTTTTTAAGGTTCCAGGTGCTGGGTATATAATTCAAGAGGATATTCTGCTCTGTAAATGTAACATTTTTTCTGTACAGTACTGTTGACGGTTTCAGGATATAAATTATTGTGGTAATAGTAACAATAACAAAAGTAATATTAATTGCAGCAACCTGGAGAAAGCTGCCTTTAATCAAGTCAGACAATTGGTTTGTCAGTATTGTCTATGGATTGAAGCGTTGTAGCTCCCCAGGGTTGCAAGGGTTTCTATCCCCACCAGGAGAAGCCACTGGGGCTTGAAGCTGGGACCTTTGTCATGCAAGGCAGATGCTCTAACACTGAGCTACAGTTTGCTGTAGGACAGGCTCTTCCACGCTTGACCAGAGGAACAAAGGTTCCAGTCCACACTTGTCACGGGAGGAAGGGTGTCTGCAGATGTTGGGTCATGATACCAGCTGTCTTCTCTTTCCTGCCAACAGGGGGCATTGAACGATGGGATTCATGCCATCAGGAAACGTGCCCCAACCCCAGAGGCAAGGAATGGCAATGACCCACCGGTTAAAGGGTAAATCGTCCTGGACCAGGCAAAGCTATAAATTGACAACTTGTCGAATACGACCTTCCTGCCTGCTGCTTGAGGCACCTCCACTTCTGCAACCAGACCCTGCGATGCTCCAGTTCATTTTGATCTAACCTCCAACCCCTCCCTCCCCCCGAAAGATGCTCAGAGGTTCAGCACATGGTCTTCAAACATCGGCCCATCACTGCTGGTTTCTCTCACTCTCTCACAAAATAAAGGTCACCCAGCATTTCTCTGTGTCTGTTTTTAACTGGGATTAATGTCATGTCAGTTGAGTTTCAAGCAACAGAGGTTTAATAATAATAATAATAATAAATTTTATTTATATCCCGCCCTCCCCAGCCGAAGCCGGGCTCAGGGCGGCTAACAACACTAAAATAGTGCAACATTATAAAAACATCATAAGAATTAATTAAAATCAGAATTGATGGCAACCATGAACTAAAGTACTGTAAAGATTGCCAAAGGAGGGAGTCAGGCTGTGCCCCAACCAAAGGCCTGGTGGAACAGCTCTGTCTTGCAGGCCCTGCGGAAAGATGTCAAGTCCTGCAGGGCCCTTGTCTCTTGTGACAGAGCGTTCCACCAGGTTGGAGCCGCAGCCGAAAAAGCCCTGGCTCTAGTTGAGGCCAACCTAACCTCTCTGAGGCCTGGGACCTTCAAGATGTTTTTATTTGAGGACCGTAAGTTCCTCTGTGGGGCATACCAGGAGAGGCGGTCCCGTAGATACGAGGGTCCTAGGCCGTATAGGGCTTTGAAGGTTAAAACCAGCACCTTAAACCTGATCCTGTACTCCACCGGGAGCCAGTGCAGCTGGTATAGCACCGGATGAATGTGATCTCGCAGCGAGGACCCCGTAAGGAGTCTCGCTGCGGCATTCTGCACCCGCTGGAGTTTCTGGGTCAGTCTCAAGGGCAGCCCCACGTAGAGCGAGTTACAATAATCCAGTCTGGAGGTGACCGTCGCGTGGATCACAGTGGCTAGGTCAGGGCGAGAGAGGTAAGGGGCCAACTGCTTAGCTTGGCGGAGATGAAAAAATGCCGCCTTTGTTATAGCTGTAATCTGCGCCTCCATAGAAAGGGAGGTATCGAAGATTACACCCAAACTCTTGACGGACGGTGCTGGCACTAATTGCACCCCCGCAAGAGATGGGAGTTGCCCCCTCAATCCCATATCGTCCCGTCCCAGCCAGAGGACCTCTGTCTTCGAAGGATTTAACTTCAACCGGCTCCCACGTAACCATCCAGCCACAGCTTCCAAGCATCTGATCAGTGTGTCTGGGGCCGAGTCAGGATGGCCATCCATCAACAGATAGAGTTGGGTGTCATCAGCATACTGATGGCAGCCCAGCCCAAAACTCCGGACAAGCTGGGCGAGGGGGCGCATAAAGATGTTAAAAAGCATCGGGGAGAGAATCGCACCCTGAGGCACTCCACACACCAAGGAGTGGCGGGATGACAGTTCCCCCCCAAGCGCCACCCTCTGTCCCCGACCAGAGAGAAACGAGCGCAGCCATTGAAGGACTGTGCCCTGGATCCCCACGTCGGCGAGGCGGTGGTCCAGAAGTTCGTGATCGACCATGTCGAAAGCTGCTGACAGATCTAGAAGAAACAGCAGCCCCGACCCACCTCGATCCAGCTGTCTACGAAGATCATCTGTTAGGGCGACCAGAGCCGTCTCGGTCCCATGACCAGCGCGGAAGCCGGACTGGAATGGATCCAGAGCCGATGTTTCATCCAGAAACCTACCAAGCTGTTCAGCAACCGCTCTCTCAATCACCTTACCCAGGAATGGAAGATTCGAAACTGGGCGGTAATTGGATAGATCTAAGGGATCTAATGATGTTTTCTTTAAGAGCGGACGCACCACTGCCTCCTTCAATTCCCCTGGGAATGTCCCGGTGCCAAGGGACAAATTGATGATATCCCCCAGGGGGGCCCGCACCTCGTCTGGACATGCTCTAATCAGCCAAGACGGGCACGGGTCGAGAGGACAAGTGGTGGGCTTTCCAGCTCGGAGGAGTCTGTCCACATCGGCTGGGGATATCCGGTCAAAGTGGTCCAGTACTGGACCCGAGGACAGTCGAGGGGCCTCCAGTTCCTTTATTGTATCCAAATTGGCAGGGAGGTCATGGCGGAGTGACAGGACCTTCTCCGCAAAAAAGCTCGCAAATGCCTCACAGCTGTGTGTCGAATTGTTATTTAAATTTGGCTGTCCTTCGAGGGACGTTAAAGACCGAATTATACTAAATAATTGTGCCGGGCGAGAGCTAGCGGATGCAATGGAGGCCGAGAAGTAGGACTTCTTAGCGGCCTTCACTGCCATCTCGTAGGTTTTCATAAAAACCCTATAAGATGTTCTTGAGGCTCCGTCACGGGCACCCCGCCATACTCGCTCTAGCCGTCTGAGGTCCCGCTTCATTTTCCGGAGCTCCTCAGTAAACCAGGGAGCCCGGTTTCTGCGGGGTCGCAGAGGGCGCTTAGGTGCGATCTCATTGATGGCTGCCAGGAGCTGGGTATTCCAGCCCTCAACAAGCTCAATCAATGAGTCGCCAGGGGGAGCAAGGTCCCGCAAGGCTTGGCGGAATCTATCAGGGTCCATCAGCCTCCGCGGGCGAGCCCAAATCGGCTCACCACCTAAGCAGGGTGGGGGTGGAACATCAATCCTGGCTTTCAGAGCGTAGTGATCAGACCATGGCACCTTCATCGAAGGAGACATGATCACATCTATACCAACGCCAAAGATCAGATCCAGCGTGTGGCCTGCTTGATGTGTGGGGCCCGAAACAAACTGGGAGAGCCCTAGTGTCGCCATGGAAGACACCAGGTCCAGAGCCTGTGAGGAGGGAGTGGCATCAGCATGGATGTTGAAGTCCCCCAGTACCAATAGGTTAGGGAACTCCAAGGCCCAGCCGGCCACCGCCTCCAGCAGGCCTGACAGGGTGGCTGCTGGTGCGCTAGGTGGCCGGTACACCAGCCAGACAGCCAAGCTCACCTCGGAGCCCCACACTAGGCCAACACATTCAATGCCGGGGATCGATGGCGGTGGTAGAGCCCTGAAAGAACAATCTTCCCGGATTAATAATGCCACCCCTCCCCCCCGGCCCACAGTCCGTGACTGGTGGAGGACGGAGAAACCCGGGGGCGCCATCTCTCGTAAGGTAACAGTTACCCCTTCGCGCACCCAGGTCTCCGTCACACAAGCCAGGTCGACCCCCTGCGAGATGATGAAATCTCGCAGGGTGGCGGTTTTATTGCCTATAGACCTGGCATTGCACAACACCAGTGACGGAGGTGAGTAATCCTTTCTCACCCTACCCTCGTCTCTCGGGATGGGGCGCAGATTGGAAGGGGTACGAGCATATCCGTATCTCGATCCCCTTCGCCTATGCCATCTGCCCCCACCGCCATACCTCCCTCGCCCCTCCACAGTAGGAATCCCAAGCCTCATACTCGCCTCCATTTACAGAATATAAAAGCAAACAAAAAATACACCGAAACAAAACCAATCCCCACCCCACTCAACAAACCATCCCACCCCAACCCAAAATAAAACAAAACAAAATAAAAATACATGGATAAAAAACCACCGTTTCTGGTGGTACAACAAAATAAAAAGTAAAACCCCTTTAAAACATTTTAAAATATATAACACGCTTAAACATTTGCTGCCACAGCAGCAGTGTCCTTAGAGTTGTGGCGGTGGTGAGTATGGGGGCCGCCCCCAGGCCCAAGGTGGGGAGTGGGCTTGCAGGGGGAGCGGTCCTCCCCAAGACTCACTGGCAGAACAACAGCAGCGATGTCCCGAGGCCTCCTTGGAGCCTTATATGCTGAGGTGGAGTCTGGGGCCCGCCCCCAGGCCCAAGGTGGAGAATGGGCTTGCAGGTGGGGTGGTCCTCCCCAAGACTCACCGGCAAAGCGGCAGCAGCGATGTCCCGAGGCCTCCTTGGAGCCTTATATGCTGAGGTGGAGTCTGGGGGCCGCCCCCAGGCCCAAGATGGAGAGTGGGCTTGCAGGGGGAGCGGTCCTCCCCAAGACTCACCGGCAAAGCGGCAGCAGCGATGTCCCGAGGCCTCCTTGGAGCCTTATATGCTGAGGTGGAGTCTGGGGGCCGCCCCCAGGCCCAAGGTGGAGAGTGGGCTTGCAGGGGGAGCGGTCCTCCCCAAGACTCACCGGCAAAACGGCAGCAGCGATGTCCCGAGGCCTCCTTGGAGCCTTATATGCTGAGGTGGAGTCTGGGGCCCGCCCCCAGGCCCAAGATGGAGAGTGGGCTTGCAGGGGGAGCGGTCCTCCCCAAGACTCACCGGCAAAGCGGCAGCAGCGATGTCCCGAGGCCTCCTTGGAGCCTTATATGCTGAGGTGGAGTCTGGGGCCCGCCCCCAGGCCCAAGATGGAGAGTGGGCTTGCAGGGGGAGCGGTCCTCCCCAAGACTCACCGGCAAAGCGGCAGCAGCGATGTCCCGAGGCCTCCTTGGAGCCTTATATGCTGAGGTGGAGTCTGGGGGCCGCCCCCAGGCCCAAGGTGGAGAGTGGGCTTGCAGGGGGAGCGGTCCTCCCCAAGACTCACCGGCAAAGCGGCAGCAGCGATGTCCCGAGGCCTCCTTGGAGCCTTATATGCTGAGGTGGAGTCTGGGGGCCGCCCCCAGGCCCAAGGTGGAGAGTGGGCTTGCAGGGGGAGCGGTCCTCCCCAAGACTCACTGGCAAAACGGCAGCAGCAGTTTATCACTAGGGCTGCCCCACTGAGCTGTGATTGTCATTGGAGGCTCAGGTGGCCTTGGCAAGGAGTGCTTTTTTCCAGCTGCAACTGGTTCACCAGCTATGGCCCCTTTTGGACACAGATGACCTGACCTCTGTGCTCCATGTTCTGGTAACTTCCAGGTGGACCTCTGCAAAATGGGGCTGCCCTTGAAGACAACTCAGAAACTTCCTTTGGTTCATAAGACATCAGCCAGATTACTAGCAGGAGTTCCATTTTTATCACATATAAACCAGATGCATCGGTTGCCTGTTTGATTCCAGGCTCAACTCAAGGTACTTCTATTTGTGCTTAAAGCCCTAAAGGAGTCAGGCTCCAAATATCTGAAAGATAGTCCCCTTCCTTACACTCCCTCTTGGCTGCGAAGTTCTGTGGACTAACCAGCCTCATATAACCAACATGCTTAAGTCTACTTAAGGCATAAAGGGGTTAAGACCATTGCGTAAGCTGTCCTGCCAGGCTTAGCTCACCTTGGGAGGAGCTAGGGAATCAGGCCTATGGTTTTTCTCTCAGTCTCAGTAAAGAGGTCTGAGGTGATTGCTGAAGCTCAGATGTAGCACGGCTCTTAGAAGCCATTATTGTGTCCCTATCTGGGCAGTGTGCACATTTTCCTTTACACACACACACTCACACACACATATAATTTTTTATCAAGTTTTCATATTTTTCTTTTGTCACATTCATATCAAATGATATCATCACATACAACTTTGCTCGTACTGTGCATCAACCTCCCCCCTCCCACTCCCTGGCTTTCTTAAGCAATCACAATCCTCTTAGCATCTCTATATCACCCTATTTACCTTCCTACTATACTTAAAAAAATTACTTTAGTATTTGTAAATCAGTTTCAAAAATTATCGTTGCAAAATATTTTAAATCAAACCTGCAAACGTTCTCAAATTTTTACAATGTTCTTTCATATATTGTATAAATTTACTCCAGTCCTTTTCAAACAGTTCTTCATGATGGTTTCGGATTTTCCTTGTCAGCTTTGCCAGTTCTGCATATTCAGTCATTTCTATCTGCCACTCTTCCAAAGTTGGAAGTTCCTTCTGCTTCCATTTCTGGGCTAAAAGTGTCCTTGCAGCCGTGGTAGCATACATAAACATATTTAAGTCTACTTTTGGAATTTCTTCTCCCACAATATCCAATAGAAAAGCCTCCTTTTTAAAATAAAAGTATATTTAAAGATCTTTTTCAATTCATTGTATATCATGTCCCAGTAGGATTTAACTTTACTGCACGCCCACCACATATGGAAGAAGTTCCCTTCCTTCTCCTTGCATTTCCAACATGCCTTATTTTGAGCTCTATACATTTTAGCAAGTTTAGTTGGCATCAATTATCATCTATACATCATCTTCCTTAAGTGCCATATATGCAGTAAATTTAATTGTTTTTGTCCATAATCTTTCCCACTTATCTAATTCAATATTATGATCCAAATCTTGAGCCCATTTAATCATAACCGACTTAACTTCTTCATCCTTTGTATGCCATTCTAATAATAACCTCGGGTTACATACGCTTCAGGTTACATACGCTTCAGGTTACAGACTCCGCTAACCCAGAAATAGTGCTTCAGGTTAAGAACTTTGCTTCAGGATGAGAACAGAAATCGTGCTCCAGCGGCGCAGCAGCAGCAGGAAGCCCCATTAGCTAAAGTGCTGCTTCAGGTTGAGAACAGTTTCAGGTTAAGTAAGGACCTCCAGAACGAATTAAGTACTTAACCAGAGATACCACTGTACATTTTTGACTGTGTTTTTCTTTTTGCTGTTTAGCAACTCTGTCTCTAGTTTTGATTTAGTGTTACCAAAACCATTTTTCATACTATCTTCCTTAAATACACCTTGAAATTGATGGTACTGCAACCAATCTGATAGCTTACCTCTTATCTCTTCAAATGACTTTAGCTTCAATTTATCAACTTCCATTACTAAGTCTTTGTATGTAGCCCAATCACTTAACATATTTATATTTTTTACTGCGAAGGCTTCCAGTGGTGAAAGCCACCATTGAGTTTTCCATTCTAATAGAGTGGTGCCTCGCAAGACGAAAAGAATCCGTTCTGTGATTCTCTTCGTCTAGCGGTTTTTTCGTCTTGCGAAGCAAGCCCATTGAAGGATTAGCGGATTAGCGCTACAGTGGTGCCCCGCAAGACGAAATTAATTCATTCCGCAATTTTTGTCGTCTAGCGAATTTTTCATCTTGCAAAGCACGAAATCCCATAGGAATGCATTGAAAATCAATTAATGCGTTCCTATGGTCAAAAAAAGTCGAAACAAAGCCAAATTTGGTACAAGAGTTTATTAACTGCTCTTTAAAGTCACACATACTGTAAAGAGCAGTTCAAAAATTGAAGGGAAAATAAATTAACTTTATAAACATGAGAAAAACATTTAAAAAATCAACAAAGTGCACAGTACAGTACATACATTTTCTAAGACTCTGGGGGACCACTCGAAGAAGGCTCCTCTTCCACTCTTTGCTTCTTGGTCAAGAACCTGTCCATAGTCTGCTGCTTCATCCGCCTTTTCAGCAGCTCCCTTAAAGGCGACATGACCCTCGTATCATAAAAGTTCCCAATGTCATGTGCTACGTGCTTCTCAGGGTGGTGTTGCTCTGCAAAAGTCTGCACCTCCTTCCACTTCAGGCAAATGTCCCTCAGTTTTTTGGAGGACAGCCGTCCCTCAGTTGCTTCCTCCTCTTCCAGTGAGGCCTGCTCCTGCGCAGCCTCTGCCTGCAGTTCGACCAGCTCCACGGTGGTGAGCTCGTCGTCGTGCTCCTGCACCAGCTCGCAGACATCCTCCTCCGTGACCTCCAGGCCCATGGTTCTCCCCAAGGCAACAATGTCCTGCACCACTGCTGACTCTGGTGCATCAGAGTCACTTGGTGCCACACAGTCCGGCCACAGGCTGCGCCAAGCGCAATTCAAATTTCTCTGGCTGATCCCTTTCCAGGCCGTGGTGACCATCTTCAAGCAGGTGACGATGTCGAAGTGGTCCTTCCAGAATTCCCGCAGGGTGATGGTGGTGCAGTCAGTCACCTCGAAGCATCGCCTGAAAAGCTCCTTGGTGTAGAGTTTTTTGAAATTGGCGATAACCTGCTGATCCATCGGCTGGAGCAGTGGCGTGGTGTTAGGCGGCAGGAACATGATGTTGATGAAGCTGAACTCCTCCAACAAGTCCACCTCAAGGCCTTTAGGATGGGCAGGAGCATTGTCCATCAGAAGCAAAGCCTTCAGCGGCAGGTTGTTGTCCAGCAGGTACTGCTTGACAGCAGGGCCAAAAGCAAGATTGACCCAGTCCACAAACAGCACACGTGTGACCCAAGCCTTGCTGTTGGATCGCCACATGACACTCAGCCGCTCCTTGTCGATCTTGTGTCTCTTGAAGGCCCGTGGGTTCTCCGAGTGGTACACCAGCAGGGGCTTGATCTTCAGGTCGCCGCTTGCGTTGGCACAGAAGAGCAGGGTCAGACGGTCCTTCATGGGCTTGTGGCCAGGCAACTTGGACTCCTCCTGAGTGATGAAAGTCCTTTTGGGCATCCTCTTCCAAAACAGCCCGGTCTCGTCGCAGTTGAAGACCTGCTGTGGAACGTAGCCCTCCGTCTTCACAACCTCCAGGAACTCCGCTGCAAAGTCTTCAGCCGCAGGAACATCAGAACTGGCAGCCTCTCCATGCCTGACCACGCTGTGGATGCCAGATCTTGTCTTGAACCGGTCAAACCAACCTCTGCTAGCCTTGAAGACTTCTGGCTCGGCTGAGGTTCCTGGCTGTTCCCGGATGAGGTCAGCATGCAAGGCCTTGGCCTTCTCACAAATGACGGCCTCAGACACTGTGTCCCCTGCACGCTGCTTCTCTTCTATCCAGATGAGCAGCAACTTCTCGACCTCCTCCAGAACAGCTGGGCGGTTCTTCACAATCCTGGTGACTCCCTTGGCTGCATCAGTCGCCAGGATCTTCTCCCTCATCTTCAGGATGGTCCCGATGGTTGATGGATTCCTCCCGTACTCCCTGGCGATGTCCGTCACACGCATTCCGCCGTCGTGCTTCCAGATGATCTCCTTCTTCATTTCCAGCGTCACCTTCTCCTTCTTCTTCTCGCCGGCCACCGCAGGAGCAGTCTTCTTGGGTCCCATGACAGCACAGCTCTTACCTTCGAAAACTCAGAAAAAGAAAAAGAAAATCAGTGATGTGCTTCAAATCCAAAAAATTCAAAAGCACCCAGCCACCCACCACACAGAAATTAAAACCCAGAACCAAGGCCTTGAATCCCAAGCACCCAAACCCAAAATCCAAAACCCCCCAAAAAAGTTTTAAAAGTTCAACTTACCAAATGGATGCAAGAGAAGTTCTGGAAAAGCTTCAACAATCAATCACCGAAGTCTTCAGAAACCTCAAATGGCTGCAAAATAAGTTTTGGAAAAGCTTCAAAAATCACCAATGTCTTCAAAAACCTCAACGGCTCCCACAGACACCCACCCACCCACAACACAGAAATTGCAAACCCCTCCCCAACTGCTCCCCCAGCCCCTCCCCAACTGCTGCAAACCCCTCCCCAACTGTTCCCCCACCCAGACAAAAAAAAATTCAAAAAATAACAACATGGCCCAATGGTCCCAGATTCCTGCAGAAACCTCCCCTACTGTTCCCCCAGCAAGCCAGCACTCAGAAATTCAAACTCAGAATTTTTTTTTTGAAAAAAACAGTGGTCACAGAAAATCATAAAAATTCCCAAAAAAAGGCCCACAAGCTCCCAGATTATCGCAAACCCCCCCACAACACCAAGTCCTTGAATCCCAAACACCCCAACCCAAAATCCAAAACCCCCCAAAAAAGTTTTAAAAGTTTAACTTACCAAATGGATGCAAGAGAAGTTCTGGAAAAGTTTTGGAAAAGCTTCAAAAGTGAGCAAAGTCTGAGAAAAGGCTACCAAACCACGTGCTAACAGTTGCTCCTCGAAGTCAAGTCGCAACTGCAGCTCTTCAAGCTAAGCACCCTTGGTTTTAACGGTTTTTAGACAAAGGAAACAAAGTCGCGAGACGTTTTCGTCTTGCGAAGCAAGCCCATAGGGAGATTCGTCTTGCGAGGCAAATCGAAAACGGAAAAAATAAAGAAGACACATGGACACAGTAATTTAGGTTAATAGGCTAGAAAAGGCCACAACTTTATTGATTACAGCATGTGAGAGGTACTGGGCTTAGGCAGTGGAAGAAACAGCGAAGTTTGACTCCACCCACTCAAGGAGGGGTGAGTCTAGCAAGGGTTAACCACCAGTAGGGGGAGCCTGTTGATGCAAATACAACTGTAAGCTCTCCCCTGATGTCACCGGGGGTCGTGCCATGGCCCCCAGCCCCCAGCAGGGCATTGGACAGGATCCACAACCGCCGGATTTCCTATTTGCGTGGTGATTTCCTGTCCCCCAGCAAGGAGAAATAATGACACAGGACACCAAGTATTAAGGTTAAATGGGCGAATTAGTCCACAACTTTATTGATTGCAGGAATGAGAGGTATTGGCTTAGGCATTGGTCCTAACGACTAACCGGATCCAGCCCAATTGCATGAAGACCGGCATGGGTTAACACCAGAAGGGGGAGTCCTGCTGAGGCACGTCAACTAGGAACTCCCCCAGGGTCACCACTCAGGGGGTGCCTTAGGCCCTCACCTCCATAGGCTTCAGACAGGGCAACGCCCCCCACGAATCCTTTAATGGACTACCCTTAGCTTTTGGGGGGAGGTGATGGCGTTTCCCCCCCCACACACACATCCTCTTAACCCCTTCTTACCAATGCCTAACCGCCACTCGAGCAAAGCTCGCCTCCAATACCCTCATGCCTGCAACCAATCCCTGATCCCCTTTGCTATATCAGTCAGCCATATGTCATGTCCCGCATCCGACAGATGCACGCCATCAGACCAGTAGAGGGCCTCATTGCTGAAACGAATGCCATGGTGGTCAATGACCCGACCACCCAAGACTGCCACTCTACGCACCACTGCCCGATCCAAGGCTCTCCTAGCCCTATTTATGGCTATCGGGCACCAGCTATCTCTCCAAACCCGCCTCTCCATCAGTGATGCCCACAGAATGATTATGTCTGGGTAAGAGGCCTTCAGTTCTTTAAGTCGCCATAAATATGCCACATCAAATCGACTGCCTTTCGATAAGCTAAATCATTTTCACCTAATTGAATTATTCAAGCATTTGGGGGACCCTCCACTGCCGCTTTGGCCCTAACTGTGGGCAGCATTTCTGCCCAGCTCATTCCCCTCCGGGAGATCCAGGAAATAGTAATGTCTGCAGGTAAGTTGAGGTGCGGCCCGAGACCGGCATTGATGGTGCGGACCATGGCCCAATACACAGTGCTGTGCCCAATTATCCAGATGCGCGCCCTCATAGTTCCTGTAAGAATTGAAACAACAGGCCAAGGTCAGGTTACCCCTGGTGAGCAGTCATAATTTTTTTCTAACACTTTTAAGCATCTGATTTCCAACAGCCTAGATCCTTAATCCTCCCTGCAGTCAGGCCCAGGTGCATTGCCGTGGTGGCCGCCCCTATGCAAAATGAGTGTGCCGCGAAATCAGCGGGGGGGTAAGCCACATGCTGCAATTGTTAAACACATGACATGAGTGAACTGGTGCCGAGTCAGGGGTGAGCCATCTGCATGAATCAAGAGTGGCCCTGCCATATTAGCTCTCAAAAACAGGAAGCGCCTAGTCTCCTTAACCGGGCATGGACCCGATTTACCGGTCGCAAAAAGCCGAATTAAAGCCCCCCTCCCGTACTGGTCTGTTTTAGAACTGCGTATCCGCAAGACTAGATCCTGCCACGATAGCGTGACATCGCTCAACAGTAAGCCTCGGGAAGAACAGCGTTGGCCAGCCTCATATACTACCTCCCCAATGTGGAGTGCGCCAAAAAAGGCAATGGAATACGCTGCTGAGAATAAGCGGGCCTCGTACTTAGACCAGTAAACAGTTCTCAATTTTTTTATGGATCTGGTAAAGGATGTCAAACGATATTGGCCTTCTGTTATCGCAGCTGGGGGGCTGCAATCTACGCCAGCCCTCCAAGGCCTTTTGCACCATGAAGTCGCCACATGGGTCAGAAGAATAAACTGCCTTGCAAAAGAATGATATTGCCACCGTCTGTATGTTAAGGGTTTTTGGGGCGCAGCCCACGCGTCTCAGATGTACTAAGTAGGAAAGAACCTCAGACTTGACGGGAAGGGAATTGATTCTAGTGGTGTAGGATTTACTGCGGAATTTTAGGAAATCCAATGAAGCTTTCTCGTAAGATCTTAAAGTGGAAGGCGCCACCGAGGCTAATATTCCCTGCATCACTTCTAGTTCCCAAGGCTTCATAGGTGCTCTGGGAACGGCTGTGGAAGCTGGTGCGCGCCCGGTGCTAACGAGCGGAAGCGGTCTATCTGAAAACGAGATACGGCATCCACGATGTCATTGTTAACACCAGGCACAAATTTGGCAGAAAAATGGATATTGAGCTCTAAGCACAAGAGGACAAAGGAGCGCAGAAGGGCCCCCACCCTTGGTGACCGGGCGGCCTGCTTGGATAGGACTGATACTACTGCCTGGTTATCGGTGTGAAAGCATACCCTATGGTTACTAAATTCTTTAGACCACAAGTGCGCTGCCACTACGATCGGGAAGAATTCCAAGAAGGTTAAATCTCTGGTTATTGGAAAACCCCCCCCCCCCGCCAGGCTGCGGGCCAGTGCTGTGCACACCATTGTCCCCTGAAGTAAACACCGAACCCTAGGGAGCCTGAAGCATCTGAATGCACCTGAAAGTCAACCTGCAGCGACATGTTATCCTGCCACAGGGAAATTCCATTATAACTTTCCAAAAACTTCAACCAGACTTCCAGATCGGATTTTACCTCTTGATAGGCGAACCCTGTGATGAGGTGATCGCATACCAGCTGATAGCCTCGCGAGGCGGCCGCAAAATGGGCGGCCAGGGGAAACCACACGGCAAGCAAAGTTTAAATGACCAAGCAGTGACTGAATCTGCCTGAGGGTTACTTTCCTTAGGGGAAGAAGTTGCCAAATAAGGTCTCTGAGTGCAATTAATTTTTCTCTGGGAAGCTTTGAGGTTTAGGCGACAGTATCCAATTCAATACCCAAGTAAACCATAATTGTAGCTGGGCCCTCTGTTTTGTCTGCGGCCATTGGCGCCCCCAGCTCAGCTGCTAAAGTCGTGAAGGCTTCCAGAAGGCCCAGCATTTTTGTCTATTATCAGACATGAGGATAAAGTCGTCCAAGAAGTGCGACAAACCATCCAAGCCTGTTCTATAACGAAGTGCCCAGTCCAAGAAGGTACTGAATGCCTCAAAGGCTTCGCAGGCTACTGAGCAGCCCATGGGCATTGCCTTGTCTACGAAGTATGCCCCCTCGAATTTAAAGCCCAGCCACCGGAAATCCTCTGGGTGGACTGGCAGGAGTCGAAACGCAGACTCGATATCGCATTTTGCCAGCAACGCGCCTTTTCCAAATTTGCGAATAAGTTTGACTGCTTGGTCAAAGGAGGCATATCTCACAGAGCAGAGTTCTTGAGGTATCGCATCATTGACAGACCCTCCTTTCGGGTAGGACAGGTTGTGAATCATGCGAAACTCACCAGGCGCTTTTTGGGGGACAATGCCTAATGGGGATATGTGCAAACCCTCTATGGGAGGGACCAGAAAGGGACCAGCAACCCTCCCTGCTCTTATCTCATTGGAAATTTTATTGCGTGCAACTTCGAGCATTTCTCTGACTGATTTCTGATTTGGTGGGTCACCTGAACTGGGGGGAAAGGCGAGTGGAAGCCTAAACTAAAACTTTCCCAAAGATATAGTGCTGCTGTCCTGTTGGGGTAGAGGGCTAAAAGAGTTTTTAAAGGGGTCAGCTTAGTGGGAGAAAAGGCCAGGCCGAGTTCCAAGTTATTATCGGTTACGCTGTGGTCCGAAGGAAGCACCATGGGAGCCCCTAGCACCCTAGTTGGAGAAGCCTCTCCCGCCCCAAAAGGCCTGCCTTCCTTTGATGCAAGCAGTGGCTGGGTGGTTGCCGAGACATTTTTCACACTCGTGGCTATACTTACAGATAGGCCTCGTACAAACCCCTTTGTTGAATTCCCAGCACAGCCGCCTCTGCTTTGAGCTGGCCTTTCCAAATTTGGATGAATCCTGGGACTTCTCTACGTAGGGACCGACGTGCTCCATCCAATAATTTTGGTCCCTCAAATCCCAACGTGTAGATGATAACAGAGAAGCGTTTCTACGGAAATCCTCATCATAATTTAGAGCAGCGGTCTCCCCTGCTAATTCCTGTGCCCTCCTGACATGTGCTAAGTAAGCTATTAGATACATCGCACGTTTTGGATAAGCTGCGCTGACCACACCCATGAACACCTGGAACCCGTCCAGCCAATTTTCAAAGTTACGCTCGGCTCGTGGTGTTCTATAACGCCGCTTGCCCTAGCTACGCTTCTTTTCCCCCTTCCCGGTCATCTTAGCTGGGGGCAACAAAGTAAATATGTCAATGAAATCACCGTTAAGTATTTTGGTCCTCTTTCTTTGAGACAAATGATTCCCCAGGATAAAATCAGTAGCCCCAAATAAATTGACCCCACGGAGCAGCAAAAAGAAGGGTAAAAAGAGAGAAACAAAGATAGTTACACAGCAACCGGCTAAGGAGGAATCGCCAAGGCTGACTCCAGTAGCAAGTGAGAAGGCAGAAGTAACAATTCAGTCCCTGGATAACCAACTTTTTAATAAACCTGATGCTGCGGAAGTAGAGGCCTCTAACTACGAAGGGAATAAAACACTTAGCAAATCGAACAGCGGGGAAGAGGAAGCGTTTAGTAGGGAGGATACCCTTCTTCAGACCTGGCAAGCCTCCAGTCAGGAAAGAGATTGGAATTTGATCTTAAATCCTCAAAAATTGGTACTCACGAACTTCCCGAAGACTAAGGGCTTCCTTACAGGGAAACAGCGAATAATGAACTTTGTATCTAGCCTAAATGACATACTGCCAGGAATGGTTAATTCTAATGATATCACCTCGGTGGAATATCTACATTATGATGGTCACTCAGTGAGAGTACTGACCACTTTTAGGGATCAGAACCTGGCCAAGTTTATTTTTAGGTCAAGACCTGCCTTTTTAAAAGCACAGATAACAATACTTAGGCTCTTTGATAACAAGGCCCCTTTGAGCCCCCTTTTGAAAATCAAGCAGGCAAATCTTAGAAAGGGGAAACAACTCTCCAAATTCTGGCCTGACAAACAGAACCCGCATTGCAAGCAAAGGCAAGGATTTCTGTACTATGGAAGAAAATACCCTAATTGACCAATTCTGGATGTTCCCACCATTAATACAAACTGACATCTTGGGAAGACTAGACAAGCTTAGAGATAAGCTGACCGAGAGAGCTTCAGGCAATGAGGTTATTAAGGGGGACCAAAAAAAAGTCCACAACACGTAACCTTCAGATTAAAGCGGAGATTAACTTCCCACCAAGAAAGAAAGTGCCACGCCTCAAGGAGAGCACTCCATCACCCCCCCCGAAGGAGAAATACCCCTAAGGTGACACCACCAGACGTATGGGACAAAATGAGATACCTAGATGAAACAGAATTCAGCCAAAATCAGGCCGCAACAGAATATCCACAGAAGGAATTTATGCATAATAAAGATCCGGTGTTTACAAATGTGAGCACTCTGCATCCACCTATTGAAACCATAGAGCGGCTGGATAGCCCGCCACACAAACACGATAGGTGACCAATACATAAAGCAACAAACCCTAAAAGTACGTTAGCTAATAATTGACAAAGACTTGATTGTGATAAAGCCAATCTTAAATGTTTATCATGCCTCATTTTCGCTTGCAGGTTCACCGAGCAACAAAGGGGGACGAGTTAAGGGTGGGCTAGGCATTCTAATATCCACAAGGCTGAGAGCATCTTTCGTCGAGCTGGAGCCTCTGAGCAGTGTGGCCATGGCATTATTAATGAAATGCAGATATTGCACACTTCTATTGATTAATATATATGCCCCTCCCCAAGGAGGCAAGCAGCTTATCAAAAATCTCTGGCATAGAATAGAATCAAATGTAGATGAGCTAATGAATCAAACTCCTGCAGCAGCAATGCTGCTGGCTGGAGATTTAAATGCCAGAATTGGCCAATCAGACGAAGCGTTATATGCTCATTTTCATGATGTACCTCCCATTTCTGAAGAAGCCCATTCTATTCCCCCAAGGCTCTCAAAAGACAAGACCTGGCCTATGCCTTCTACGTTTTTCCAACAATCTGGATTTGACTGTATTAAATGGTCGTGTCGACAGAGAACCCAGTGGGGAATTTACATTTATATCCAACATGGGAGCCTCCACTATCGATTACGTCCTAGTGTCATCTAACCTTTTGAGCAGAGCACGGGAATGTAAAGTGGTGGAGAGGGTTGACAGCGACCATCTACCGCTTTGTTTAATACTGGAGGTAAGAAAAGATTTATTATGTTCTGATAAACTTGCAGCCCCATGTTTCGAAAACATGGAACTAAGATACTCACGCATTAAATGGTCCAGCAAACTGAGTGATGAAATATCAGAAAGACTTCACTCACATACTTTTCTTGCTAGAAAGGAGAACCTTGTTAATTCACCAACTCCTGAGGTTATATTAGACATGTTCCGGGAACTGATTTCGTCTCTACAACCTTATCTGACCAACAAAAAAGGTCACGGCAATCTCTATACTCTAATAAGTCCAAACCTTGGTTTGACCAAGAATGCATGGCTATGAAACGCCTCCTGCTGGATAAGTACAGGAACTATAGATTAGCGAATTTACCTTCACTTCCATTAGACTGGTTTGAGCTAAAACGCAGTTATAAAGCTTTGATTAAGAGGAAAAAGCTCCAGGCGCAAAGGGAGGAATGGCAGTGCCTAGTGGAGGCCTCCCAAAGAAAAGATTCTGCCACGTTTTGGAAAACAATTGCAAAAAGCTGGAGAGACTCCCCGATTGAAATCGAATACTCTATACCCGCTGGAGCATGGGAGGCCTATTTCCTTTCATTATATTCATCAAATCAACTGGCCCCAGTTCTGCTTCCTGCTTCAAGTGAATCTGGCAAGGAATGGCCCCCTGTAACCACAGAAGAAATTACTGGCCTTATTCAATCTCTTAAATCAGGGAAAGCCCCGGGTGCTGTCAATATCCCACCAGAAATTCTTAAGGCAAACGTTGAATGGTGGGCCCCTGTGCTAGCCGCCTTGTTCACTAGTATAAATCAAGCGGCTATTATCCCTGAGGATTGGGGTTTAGCCATTATCATTCCAATATTCAAGAAAGGAAGCAGAACTGAGCCAGCTAACTATAGACCAATCAGTCTATTAAGTATTATTAGTAAACTGTACGCTGCTCATTTATGTGATAAATTAGTGGAGTGGATGGAAAGAGAGCATATTCTATCAGAAGCTCAAGCTGGTTTTAGAGCAAAGCGCTCAACTATAGACCAGGCCCTTATCCTCCAACACCTGGCAGACAAATACTCCAGAAAAGGGGGGTCTTTATATGCAGCATTTGTGGATTTTAAATTGGCTTTTGATCTAATACCAAGGGACAGACTCTGGGAAAAGCTTGGCGCTACAAACATAGATAAACGCTTATTACGCCTTATCCGTGGACTATATGAAAACACCAGGTTGAGGGTAAGATGCGATCGGTCAGGCCATCTAACTAAAGAAATTCAAACGCACTATGGGGTTAAACAAGGTTGTGTCCTCGCGCCAACGCTATTTAATTTTTATATCAACTCTTTAGCAGTAAATATGGCGAAAGAAAATGCCCACCCTCCCAAACTGGCAGGTATGCCCCTCCCGGTGCTTCTGTATGCGGACGACGCAGTCCTACTCTCCTTTTCCTGCGTCGGCTTGAGGAAGCTTCTGAGATCACTTGCTGACTATTGTCAAGCGGAACAACTAGCAATAAATTACAGCAAATCTAAAATTATGGTGTTTTCAAAAAAAAAGAAGGAAACACAAATGGAGAATTAATGGTCAACCTATTGACCAGGTAGTAACTTTCAAATATCTAGGAATAACTTTTCAGGAAAGGGTCTCGTGGCATCAACAGATGGAAAACGCCATTGCCAATGCAGGAAGGGCCAATAAAGCCCTTACAAGATATTTTCACGGGAAAGGGGGTAAATACGTTCTGGCGGCCTCCCAGGTTTTTGCTGCAAAAATACTTCCACAACTCACTTATGGATCCCAGGTTTGCAGTTTTAAAAATTTTGCGCCTATGGAGGCATTTCAAACAAAATTCTATCGGTGTTTATTGGGGATCCCCCCCCCCCGTGTATCTAATATAGCTGTCCGCTTAGAAGTTGGACAACCACCCGTCAACGCGCAGTTGTGGATTCTAAAGATACACTACTGGCTAAAACTTATTTTTTCCCTGGCCGGTCTGGCTCCTTTAACACTCTTAGACACCTTTCACTCCACCTGGAAAGCTTCCCTGTTTGAAAAGATAAGAAGCTTGGGATTCTCCCCGCAGATCTTGATAGTGGCAGGATATGAGAGAGCCAGAAGTCAAGTGCTCCAACGCATTAGGGACATAGAGCTGCAATGTCACATGGACAAAATGGATAAATATGCCACAATTAGAGACTTTGGGAGTGGGTTCTCACCCGCAAATTATCTGGCTGATTTACAAATATCTAAGTACAGACACTCCTTTACCCTGGCCAGATTTAACGTTTTGCCCTCTGCCCTGTTGCTAGGCAGATATGAGGGCAAACCATATGCGTCACGTGTTTGCCCATGTGGCTCATCGGAAGTGGAAACAAGTATGCATGTATTGCTACACTGTAGTTACTACGAGGACCTACGCCTGACCTTTATTGCCCCAGTTCTACAAAAGCGTAAAAATGAACCAGAACTCCAACGTATGAGAGCCGTGATAGAAGATAAGGTTCCTGAAATTACGATCAATGTGGCCAAATTTTGTGTAGCCGCTATTAGGCGTAGGAAACAAGAGCTTTCCAATGTCAATATGCAGGCGAAGGCAAATACTTAATTTTATATATGTTGTCTAATTTTAAATTGCTGTTTTGGCCTAATCTGTATTGAAATTGTCCTTTGTTTTTTCCAGTGCTAAGCTTCGCTGACTAGTTGTACGAGTTAATCTGGTCTGTGACCGTTTAATAAAATTTGAATTTGAAAAATCAGTTGATAAATTTGTGGATGTTTTTACATCCTGGACTAAAGCACCGTCCTTCCATTCCAGGGAACCATTGAAGGACCTGTGGTATGAATTAGCCTTTCTTTCATGCACCCATAAGGGGAACCCTGAGCTGTCTTCCCCCCAACCCCAGTACTACTCCATAGGTGTGTCGCTATCAGTATCTGATGATGAGGTACCTGATCCCTCCTCAGACTCCAACCGTCTGCTTCTCTTGCTCTTCTTAGAGGTATGCTTCCTTTTTTCCTTCCTCTTTCCAGCTTGGCCCTCACCTGGGACCGGTGTTGGAACACTGGTCACCTGGTCGCCCTGGTGCTCCTGCGCCTCCTCATCAGAAGAGGAACCTGACGCGCCTTCTGCTGCAGCAGCTTGCGGTGGTGCATCCTACAAAAGACTAGAGATGCCTACATCCTTGTGGGGGTTAGTAGTATTAGGGCCTCTAGCGTTTGCCTTGCCAGCCTTACCACCCTTCTGACCCCCTTTTGTCTTGCCTGCACTGGACGATTGCGACCGCGTGTTGGGACGGTTTGCTGAATCATTGCTTAACCTCAGTGTGGCCGCGCTGGCAGCTGAAGTGCTGGGGTGATCCAAATCGCAAAGGGGGGTATCGGGATGCATTCTTGCGAGGGCGGCACAGGAGGCACGGCCAACTGGCCTGCAGGCTTGCATTGTCTATAAAACGCCTCAAAAGAACTGGGCAAATGCCTGCAGGTTACAAGGCATTACCAAGGCCTGGGTCCCTTCCTGATTTCCCTGCGCCAACCCAGATCTGGCAGGGGTCTGTTGGTTCTCTTGAGCAGACATAATTAGAGACAAATACCCTTATAAGATAGTTCAGTAAAGTCTACACTGGCTGGTTTGGATTGCCTAGTAGTAGGGCGGGTCCTGTCCTGAATACGCAAGTCGGAAGTATTACCGCAATAGTTCAGCAGTGTCTGCACTAGCAAGTTTTAAAGGAAAACAAAGATGCCTACCCAAACCTCAAACCAAGGTATCTAGATGCAAAAGCCTAGTCTTTAGCACCGACCTGGGTCTATAAATATGAGTACAGGAGTACCTCCGAGAAGTAGACAGCTATGAGCAAAACTTACAGAGGAAAATGAATAAGAACCCAGAGATCCAGTGGTGCAGAGGTGTGTTGATAAAGGCCAAAACAATTAGGAATTAAGATGAGACAAATGAAATATTTAGCAAAATCTATATGACCTTAGCTAAAGAGGAGAAGCACCCTGGGGCCGAGAAGCACTTTGAATTGCAATAAACCAAATGAACTGAGAACCAAAGATGAGAAGCTCCCTGGAGCCCCTTTTGCACTTTAAGATTGGCTAATTAATGCCACAAAATAAACAGCTCCCCAGAGCCCTTGTGCACTTTACTTAAAATTCCTCTAATGAATTATTCAGCCCAAATGGGAAGCTCCCTATAGCCCTTGCATACCTTAATTAAAATTAACCCAATGAATTATTTAGCCAAATAATATTGATTAACTAAACCTAAATTAAATGCTTAGGCAGTGTATTGAAGGAAATAACTCTCACAGCACACCACAAAGTCAAAATAAATTTAAAGGAAACAAAACTTGAGGCCTGAATTAGCTGCTTATGGATCCAGAGAGGGCAGAGCAAGGCAAAAGGTGACCCCAGGGGGGCCTCCCGCGAATCCGCTAATAAAGGGAATTACCAGTGAAATGCTTTGGATAGTGTACAATGAAAAAGGCTGCCGCCTGTACCAGAAACACACCACAACGCTAGGCAGATCTAATTGCACTCACGCGGCCCAATGCTAAGCGGCTAATGCAGCAGGATCCGCCAATTAATGTTGCCTACAGTAATATTGCTAATAAAATTAATTTGCGCTGAAAAAGGCGTTGCCTTCGTGGCCGATTTGCGATAGAAATAGACAGAAAATGACATCCTCCCACGTGGGGTTGCCTATATTAAGATGGCGGCTGCTCCCAGGCCACGTGGTCGTTAAAATGGCGCCCGGGACAGGCTGGTAACAGAGCCACCACTTATTTCTCAACTTCAGCGTGGAAATAAAGCTCCCCCCAAAAGCACAAGCTCGTCCGCAATTAAGCCCACACACCCCTGGAAAGGCAATGCTGTGAACGCTAAGATAGTGGTGAATTAAGTCGACGGACAAGCCCCCCCTGGAGGAGCCTCAAGTCTCCCTCCTTTCACACCGCCCAGACCCCACTGAGCCCCAGCCAAGCCCACACGGAGCTCAAAAGACCCGCAGCTGCGGCCCGAAGTAATAAAACCCCACACGACCTGTTCTTCAGGGTGATGAATCCTCCCCAGGCAAGATGAAAGTGGGGATCTCCCGGAAACTTGCGGGCGCAAGAGCACGTCGAAGCTCCTTAGCGCCAACGCTGGAGCTGAGCTGGCCGAGACTTGCAAACTGTGCCCGGCAAGGCTCCGCCGACCGACAAGGCTCCTCTGTAGTAAGCGATCCGGAAACCCGGGAAAACAACTCCTATTGATGAGGCTTTATTTCCGCGGTTTCACTCAGAACACAGCTGCGGGCTTGCGGCAAAGAATCCAAGTGGAGGGAAATGTGATTAGCGAACCGCCGGCACAACAGGGGAAATACGATCGCCAAAGAGACAGAGGCGTTAGGGGTCCGATGCTGCTCCACGGCCCTGGGACAAAACAAGACCTAAAAGCAAGGTGAGGAAGAGACGAAACAAACCCAATACAAACCACAAAGCAGATGTGGTAAACTTCCGCCCCCCAGCCACTCGCCCCTCCCTCACCTGTCTTTGCTCTCCGGCCAGATCAGGTTTCTTGAGCAGGGCTGGCAGGCAAGTTTACGTTATACAGAAACAGGACAAGATAGAACCGGTAAGGCTGCCACCACTCCCTCTGTTCCGGGGAACCCAGAGCCACAACCCAGGGAGAAGGCTGTGCCCCATTATTGCTGGTTACCCCACTCCACAAGTTGTATCCACAGACTTGCAGACAGAAATTCTACGGTAGAGCGTAACCAAGCGTAAGGCTAGGAATTAGCTTTTCCCCCGGAAAGGTACACAAACCAAAACAGTTTCTTATTTAAAATTTATTTTAAAAGAACTTAAGAAAACATGCTAAATTAGCAGGCACTTCTTTAGAAAGTTACAGGCAAGAAAATAAAGACATTATAAAATCTAACTGGCTTACATACTCACAACTAAAGCACAAAGAAGATAGAGTCCTTTCAAAGTTCCGCATTCAGAGGCTTTCGCAATTCTCCATCACAAAGGACGTAAGGACAGCTACTTAGATGGAACATCAGCAGCCGGGCGGATTGCAGAGCGCGCTTTCTCAGCCATTCCCAAGATCTTTTATCCCCGATTTGCATGTGGCATCGGAACCCCCGAAACCAATCATAACTCCTGATTATTTTTAAATTCTCCAATGACCGGCTTGCGGGCTAATAAATCTAACTTCTGGCAGCTGGGCCAATTAAGAACCCAGGGCCTAAATCAAAGGGATTTCCTCCCTTCCGTGGAGCTTATGCAGATGCACATTCCCAGGCAATCAAGGCCAGATAACATCACTGAGGGAATGCACGTAACTTCGGACCCAGGTGTCAAACCTTCCATTAAATCAGAGGTTTCCTTTCCCATACTAAACCTTTCACACCCTAGGTGCCTGTTAGTCTGGGGTTAAAGGGACAGGACTTATTTCCCATGGTTCTTGTGGCTTGTTGGTTACCCACAAGACCTCACTCTCGTTGCTTGACCAAGGAATAGCTTCTAAACAAACACTAACTTTACTACAGCAGATAACCTCCAAAATCAGCTGGCTGGTGCGGCGAAAAGAGGGCGAGCCCCGGCTGCACCGGCCCTAAATAGGGCAGGCCACGCCCCCCCAGCCACCCAATTGGCTGGCTGGGTGGGCAACACGGCCGGGATTCCCTCAGTCACGTGGGGGCTGAAGCCAGCTCCTGCAAACATGGGGTGGGCGTGAAGCCCGCAACCCCACCTCCTCCCTAGAGTCAAAAGTGGCTTTAACGGAATACCCGTAAGTGAAGGGGTAGGCGATGGCCACACCCTGCCCCCTTCCATACACCGACAACATATTCCAATGCCTAACTGCCAAATACCGGAAAAGTTGTGACGAATTGCTACGAGGTAGGCGAAAAAACCAAGAGGCCGGTGCCAATTTGCCAATTGAGAAAAAACTCCTACCAGGCCCCTTGGGCAACCAAGGCGACCAACCACAGGTCCATAGCAAGGTCAAGCGTAAAGGATCAACTAGAGGGAAGGTTGGGTGGGTGACTCGATGAAAACCCGGCAGCGCAATGAGGGGAAGAGCTGCTGCGGCCGCATTTGAGCGGCTAAACCCCGCCCTGGTCTTCCCACCGATTGGAAGACTGACCGGGGGACGTGGCACATCAACAGTGACATCAGGCAGGGGGTGACACACCCCCTGCAAGCGTGGGAACGGTTCCCGATCAAAATCCCTGCCCTCCAGGAGGAAGAGAGGCTTTGCATGCGTCTGTAGATTAGATATTAGAAATGGCACATACCTCTTTCCTAGATACCATCACTGTATACAGGGATAGTGGAGGCAGAGCATGGCCACCATCACTAGCAGCCACTGATAACCCTTCTCCATGAATCTGTTGAATCCTGTCTTAAAGCCATCTGGGTTGGTGGCCACCACTGTCTCCTGGGGAAGGGAGCTCCATAGTTTAACTATGTGCTGTGTGATTAAGCCCTTCAATTTATCTGTCCTGGATCTCCTAACATTCCGCTTCATTGGATGCCCACGAATTCTAGTCTTATGAAAGAGGGAGAAGAATTAATGAGTGAATTTTTATTGGCGTCAGCCATCAGCCATAGCAATAACAGAACAATACAATATATAAAGCATAGAACTAAAAAGTCAATTATATAAAACACAGTTTAGGGTCCTGAATCAGCAGTCAAATGGTGGGTCTTATTCTGATTGCCCCAGCTAAAAACCTTGCAACCTTTGCTGTCACCTGCTCATCTTGTCTGCCAAGGGAAAGGACACTGTGGCAGTGGTTGGGCAACCCGGAATGGACAATAAAAGAGGCTTTATAAAGAGTGCAAGATAGAAGGGAGAGAAGGAGAAGAACCTTTCTCTGTCCACTTACTCTATGCCTTTCCTCAAAGAGGAGTTGCTCTTGGTTGCCCGTCTCTCAACCATCCTCAACACCAACCCCAAAGATTCCCCACTACTATCCTTGCTGTTGTACATCAAGAAAATTGAGCCCACCTCCCAGACTTAAAGGGCTGGGGTTTGTAGGAAGGGAAAAGGCTTTTATGTTCAGGTCTGGCTTGAAGGTTTCCCACAGGCTGAGTCCTGTGAAACTGGGATGCTGGACTAGATTGGCCACTGGCTCTTCTGGGCTTCTTAACTCCCTTGTGGCACTAAAATGCTGTGGGGTGGGAAATGGTCTCCCTTCCACTCATTGGCCAGGGAATATCTGAACCATACACAACAGAAAGGAATACAGAGAAATAAAGAAACACAGCTCATATAACTCTGTTTGTAATGATACAAAACCTCCCAAAGGCAAAATGTAATAATAAGACATTTATATTCCTCCGTCTGTTTCTTTAAATATAGCCATTACATAATGTATGCAATATCAAAACCATGTTCAAGTGCAATACAGGATATCTCAAAACCAATGTTCTGTCTGAGTGTTCATTCATTTAAGAAATAGAAAAGAATCTCTAAAAGTATACTCATTGCTTAGAGAGAGAGAGAGAATGTTCTTATTCAGTTTCCTGTTTTACAGTTTAAGATACTCATTTTACATCCTTAAGATATCAATGACTTCCCTTTTTCTCTTTCCATGATTCATTTTACATAACATAAATCCATGCATATTTTACAAAAAGTATACCATTCAGTATTCCATGATTACTGCATCCATCAAAACTTATTGACACTGTTGAATTTATCTTAATGCTGCCAGCATTTTCAGCTGGACACAATTACGGTATTTCCCATATATTCAATCAATGTTTCCCAATGTTCTTTAAACATACGGTATGTTCTTCCTGTTCTCTTATTCTAAAGGTTAAGTCTACTTCTTGCTACAGGATCATCCAGTTTTCTCTGGTCTATTCCACTTGAAAATGATTTTGGTATTGCATACATTATGTAAAGGCTATATTTAAAGAAACAGACACTTTCTTTTGTCTTTGAGAAGTTCTATATAATTGCATATAGAGCTACATGAGCTGAATATCTGAGCCATGACAGCCTCATAACCGATTAGGGCCCCAGCATGAGCAGATTTCAACTTCAGAGGCAGAGGGGGAGGAGGACGAAATCCCCAAGCACATGCTACTTCAAAGGCTTTGATCTCTCGCTGCTCCAATCAACGGGGGTGGAGTTTCTTCGTGATCGACTCTGGCTGTTCCAACCACGTGACCAACGATGAAAGTCTCTTTGTTCAGCTTGAGAAGCAAGAGAAAGAAATTCGTCAAGCAGATGGGACTGTTCTCACGAGTTTGGCTCAGGGAACTGTGTTTTTAAAGAGCCTGAATGCAACAATTAAGAATGTCCTGTATGCGCCTGATATTCAGGACAATTTGTTAAGTGTGTCCCAGCTTGATCGTCAGGGGTTTAAGGCATAGCTGTCAAGTGTCCCTTATTTGAAGGTACAGTCCCTTATTCCAGTGCCATGTCCCACTGCTGTCCCTTATTGATGGATGTTCCTTAAATGTCCCTTAAATTTCAAATGAAGCAGCTCCTCTCCCACCCTCCCTGCTGGCCAGGGAGGAGGAAGGCTCTAACTGTGTTGCTTGGCTGTGTTGCTCACCCAATAAGAAGTCTAAGAATGACGGGGGGGGTTGGAGCTTGCAAGCCTTGTGTGGGGCTAGTTAATGCAAGCTGAGGGGGGTTTTGAATGCTGGATGCCATTTTGTTGCACGTGCTGCTGCAAACTTTGCAGTGCAAAGCCAGGCCGGGGAGCCATCTTAAGTTGAGGCTGCATAGGCCTTATGGTGCATGTGATTCAGATTCTATTCAGTTGAACCTCTGGTTACAAAGTTGGTTGGACAGTGTTCTCGAAGCTACCAGCATGAGTTTGACCAGACTGCAGGAGGACAGGAAGACTGGAGTGCCTGGAACAGGTGAGGCCGCAGGTCCCTTATTTTGGCTGCTGGTCCCTTATTTTCAAGGCTGCTGGTCCCTTATTTTCAAATCTGTAAATTGACAGCTATGGTTTAAGGTGGTGTTTGCTAAATCTCGTTGTGAAATTCGTCAAGATGGCAAGCTCATTCTATATGCAAAATGTGTTAATGGTTTGTACCAATTGCCTTTTGTTACAGGTACAGGTACTGCAGAAGCAACTAAGAAAGTGTTGCAATTTATCTGTTGCAAAGAATGAGAAGTTGCATGACCAATGTATTCATTATTACCACCGCGTTTATGGTCATTTGAATTTTCAGGCTGTGGCAAAAATGCCTGATATGGTTGAGGGTATGAAGTTGAAAGAATGTCCCTATCACATGGAATGTGTTTCTTGTGCTGAGAGTAAGGCAAGGCAAGCTCCCAAAGGTACAGAGTCTGGGAGAGAGGCAAAGAAACCATATGAAGTCATTCATGCAGATTTAGTGGGGCCTCTAGCACTCTCTAGAGGCAATTCAAGGTTTTTTGATGGTGCAAAAGGGGCAAAGACAGTTAAGAGGGAGGCAAGTGTTGTAGCTAATGATAATTCTGATGCCAATGTAGTTCCGGATGGTGGCACAGATTATCAGAGCCCAAAAGCCTCAGGAGAGTCTGACGCTGATTCAGACTTAGCAGCTTCGTATACTTTAGCTCCCCATTCTCCCAAAGAGGAGGAAGCACCAGAACAAGAGGATCAGAGAGTTTTGCGCAGATCCAAAAGAACAACCAAAGGTGTACCACCGAAAAGGTTTTCTGAAGAGTTCGCTAAGGCTGCAGTCACGAGCAACTCTGGTGGGGTTTTTAAACCAGGCATAAAGTGTGCTGACAGTAATAGCACAAAACGCTTCATTTATTTCCTTACCTGACCTTAAGTGGTTCATGTGTAATATATTTAAAGGATCAGGATTGAAGGAGCAAGCGTGTGTTTGAGTACAAAAGTGGTTTGTTCTAATTAGTAATATTAATTTGCATCTGAGAGGAAGAAACCTGTATGAAGATTTTTCTAGAAGCTGCTTATTCATTTGTATATTCACAGTGTGTATTTTGTGTGGGTTACAGATTGAGGTTTATGTTTTAATTCTTTCCCTAATGAACACAGAGTGATTGCAGTAACTGTTCAATGATGTGATTAAAGTGTCTTAGATAAAGGGGGAGAGAGATACCTGCAGATATGTTAACAAAGGTTCTAAGCAGAGAACAACTTTTGAGTGTGCGTAAATTGCAGTCATGTTTAGATTCTGGAATGGTTGGATGAAATGGGGGAGGATGAGGAGATTTCACCCCTCCCATATCCAAGAATCTGCTGATGTTCTCTGCTGATTCTCCAGAGAGGGGGGGCGGTTTTCTGCTCTCTACTTATTCCGCTCCAGCACCACATCAAAGTGTCAGTCAGTGTCAGAGAGAGAGAGAGACTGGGTGTTAGAGATCGTGTGTATAGACAAGGTTGCTGCTAAGAGCAGCTGCAGACACTCAGTGCAGTTCATTCATTTTAGTTTAGACCTCATTTAGCTCTGTATATAGTTTTGTATTATAGTTGTAGATGGAATAAAGAAGATATTCTACAGAGCTGCTCTCCGAGTCGTTTATGCTCTGCTATACTCTGCTATACTCTGCTGTGTGCGACAACTGTCTTCTTGTGGAAGTGAATCCGGTGCTCGCAACTCTAAGCTGTGAGTCCACAGCACTTTGACCTGTTCCTGTGCAGAAGGTGGTCTCTGGAAGTGCTACCCAGCTCGCCTAGCCCAGTCGGGGCTGAAGTGGATGAGTCCAGTTGGTGGCACTGGCTCAGGGGCAATGCTGACACAGCAAACTTGGAAACTGGCCATGTGGAAAAGAGATGTCTGCCAAGACCAAAGGTAGATGGTGTCCCCATTAATCTTCTTCCTGCTCTATAGCGAACAATGCCTTACGACCCAAGCCATGCCAGATAAAACAAAGCAGCTGAGTGGCTGGGCACAAACCCAGATTCTTCCTTGCTCATGGAGGAAAGGGTATATAAAGAGAGCTGGTGTCATCACCTGGGACAGAACAGACCAAAGGAGAAACTCTTCCACTTCACTGACCAGCGCGGAGGCATCATGAAGTTCTCCACCACCCTCTTTGTTGCTGTGTTGCTGATGTGGTCCGTGATAGCTCTGGATGAGGTCCAGGCTGAGGATTCAGCCCAGGGCAAGATGGTAAGTAGAAGAATATAAGGAGAGCCCTGAAGCTGGATCAGCCCAGGGGTCCATCTAGTCCAGTATTCTCTTCTCACAGTAGTCAACTGAAGGGGAAGCCAACAAGCAGGCCCTGGATACAACAGCCACTCTCCCTGCTACTTGGAATTTCCAGGAACTGCCATTCAGGGGTGCCCTGATTTCTGTAGGAAAAGCTGGATGTCAAAGGGGGCGGCTCAAGCAAGGGGTCTCCATCCTGTTGCCAGGGATTTGCCACTTGTTTCAAATGGAATGTGGCCATATTCCTGCCTTGCAGTGGGTTGATCCTCAGGGTCCCTTCCAACTCTACAATTTTATGATTCTATGATCTCTAGGACTTGTGGACTCTTTCGGTAGTTAATAGGTTTATCTCTTTTGTGTGTACTATCCTGGGTTCCTTCTGGAGGAAGGGCAGGATATAAATTATTGAGGGGGGGATTATTTTGTTTTTAATTTTTAAAACGTCTTCATTGAAAGTTCAAAAAGTACGTAACTATATGTGCACCAGCCATGGTGAGATGCAAATGAAAAAGAGAAAAAGAGAAAGAGGAACGGAACCCGTGCAGAAGGGGAAACAAAGGGGGGAAACCCAAAAGTGTATATTTTGCAAGGTTTTTATTGTACTTCACCATATCTTAACCTACTACAGTATTTGCGAGAATGGATTCCAAATATCATTGAATTTGTCCATAGCAAGTCTGCATTTATATGCAAGTTGTTCATATGTTGCGAGTCTGTAAAAGTCTTCAATCCAATCATAGAAGGGAGCCACCTTTTTATTTTTCCCATTCCGCAGCATCAGTCTTTTTGCTGTGGTAAGGGCACAGAGAGTCCGCTCATATGGTCCTTTTTTAAGGTTCCAGGTGCTGGGTATATAATTCAAGAGGATATTCTGCTCTGTAAATGTAACATTTTTTCTGTACAGTACTGTTGACGGTTTCAGGATATAAATTATTGTGGTAATAGTAACAATAACGAAAGTAATATTAATTGCAGCAACCTGGAGAAAGCTGCCTTTAATCAAGTCAGACAATTGGTTTGTCAGTATTGTCTATGGATTGAAGCGTTGTAGCTCCCCAGGGTTGCAAGGGTTTCTATCCCCACCAGGAGAAGCCACTGGGGCTTGAAGCTGGGACCTTTGTCATGCAAGGCAGATGCTCTAACACTGAGCTACAGTTTGCTGTAGGACAGGCTCTTCCACGCTTGACCAGAGGAACAAAGGTTCCAGTCCACACTTGTCACGGGAGGAAGGGTGTCTGCAGATGTTGGGTCATGATACCAGCTGTCTTCTCTTTCCTGCCAACAGGGGGCATTGAACGATGGGATTCATGCCATCAGGAAACGTGCCCCAAAGGCAAGGCATCGCAATGACCCATCGGTTAAAGGGTCTGAGGGGGGCGTAAATCGTCCTAGACCAGACAAAGATTTAGGTATAAATTGACAACTTGTCGAATACGACCTTCCTGCCTGCTGCTCGAGGCACCTCCACTTCTGCAACCAGACCCTGCGATGCTCCGGTTCATTTTGATCTAACCTCCGACCCTTCCCTCTCCCCGAAAGATGCTCAGAGGTTCAGCACATGGTCTTCAAACATCGGCCCATCACTGCTGGTTTCTCTCACTCTCTCACAAAATAAAGGTCATCCAGCATTTCTCTGTGTCTGTTTTTAATTGGGATTAATGTCATGTCAGTTGAGTTTCAAGCAACAGAGGTTTATCACTAGGGCTGCCCCACTGAGCTGTGATTGTCATTGGAGGCTCAGGTGGCCTTGGCAAGGAGTGCTTTTTTCCAGCTGCAACTGGTTCACCAGCTATGGCCCCTTTTGGACACAGATGACCTGACCTCTGTGCTCCATGTTCTGGTAACTTCCAGGTGGACCTCTGCAAAATGGGGCTGCCCTTGAAGACAACTCAGAAACTTCCTTTGGTTCATAATACATCAGCCAGATTACTAGCAGGAGTTCCATTTTTATCACATATAAACCAGATGCATCGGTTGCCTGTTTGATTCCAGGCTCAACTCAAGGTACTTCTATTTGTGCTTAAAGCCCTAAAGGAGTCAGGCTCCAAATATCTGAAAGATAGTCCCCTTCCTTACACTCCCTCTTGGCTGCGAAGTTCTGTGGACTAACCAGCCTCATATAACCAACATGCTTAAGTCTACTTAAGGCATAAAGGGGTTAAGACCATTGAGTCAGCTGTCCTGCCAGGCTTAGCTCACCTTGGGAGGAGCTAGGGAATCAGGCCTATGGTTTTTCTCTCAGTCTCAGTAAAGAGGTCTGAGCTGATTGCTGAAGCTCAGATGTAGCACGGCTCTTAGAAGCCATTATTGTGTCCCTATCTGGGCAGTGTGCACATTTTCCTTTACACACACACACTCACACACACATATAATTTTTTATCAAGTTTTCATATTTTTCTTTTGTCACATTCATATCAAATGATATCATCACATACAACTTTGCTCGTACTGTGCATCAACCTCCCCCCCCCCCCACTCCCTGGCTTTCTTAAGCAATCACAATCCTCTTAGCATCTCTATATCACCCTATTTACCTTCCTACTATACTTAAAAAAATTACTTTAGTATTTGTAAATCAGTTTCAAAAATTATCGTTACAAAATATTTTAAATCAAACCTTCAAACGTTCTCAAATTTTTACAATGTTCTTTCATATATTGTATAAATCTACTCCAGTCCTTTTCAAACAGTTCTTCATGATGGTTTCGGATTTTCCTTGTCAGCTTTGCCAGTTCTGCATATTCAGTCATTTCTATCTGCCACTCTTCCAAAGTTGGAAGTTCCTTCTGCTTCCATTTCTGGGCTAAAAGTGTCCTTGCAGCCGTGGTAGCATACATAAACATATTTAAGTCTACTTTTGGAATTTCTTCTCCCACAATATCCAATAGAAAAGCCTCCTTTTTAAAATAAAAGTATATTTAAAGATCTTTTTCAATTCATTGTATATCATGTCCCAGTAGGATTTAACTTTACTGCACGCCCACCACATATGGAAGAAGTTCCCTTCCTTCTCCTTGCATTTCCAACATGCCTTATTTTGAGCTCTATACATTTTAGCAAGTTTAGTTGGCATCAATTATCATCTATACATCATCTTCCTTAAGTGCCATATATGCAGTAAATTTAATTGTTTTTGTCCATAATCTTATCCACTTATCTAATTCAATATTATGATCCAAATCTTGAGCCCATTTAATCATAACCGACTTAACTTCTTCATCCTTTGTATGCCATTCTAATAATAACCTCGGGTTACATACGCTTCAGGTTACATACGCTTCAGGTTACAGACTCCGCTAACCCAGAAATAGTGCTTCAGGTTAAGAACTTTGCTTCAGGATGAGAACAGAAATCGTGCTCCAGCGGCGCAGCAGCAGCAGGAAGCCCCATTAGCTAAAGTGCTGCTTCAGGTTGAGAACAGTTTCAGGTTAAGTAAGGACCTCCAGAACGAATTAAGTACTTAACCAGAGGTACCACTGTACATTTTTGACAGTGTTTTTCTTTTTGCTGTTTAGCAACTTTGTCTCTAGTTTTGATTTAGTGTTACCAAAACCATTTTTCATACTATCTTCCTTAAATACATCTTGAAATTGATGGTACTGCAACCAATCTGATAGCTTACCTCTTATCTCTTCAAATGACTTTAGCTTCAATTTATCAACTTCCATTACCAAGTCTTTGTATGTAGCCCAATCACTAATAATAATAATAATAATAATAATAATAATAATAATAATAATTTATTATTTATACCCCGCCCATCTGGCTGGGCCTCCCCAGCCACTCTGGGCGGCTTCCATAAAAACCAAAAATACAGTAAAATATCACATGTTAAAAACTTCCCTGAACAGGGCTGCCTTAAGATGTCTTCTGAATGTCAGGTAGTTGTTTATCGCTTTGACATCTGCTGGAAGGGCGTTCCGCCTGGTTCCCTGTAGCTTTGCTTCTCGCAATGAGGGAACCGCCAGAAGGCCCTCAGCGCTGGACCTCAGCGTCCGGGCAGAATGATGGGGGTGGAGATGCTCCTTCAGGTATACTGGACCGAGGTCGTTTAGGGCTTTAAAGGTCAGCACCAACACTTTGAATTGTGCTCGGAAACGTACTGGGAGCCAATGTAGGTCTTTCAAGACCGGTGTTATATGGTCCCGGCGGCCGCCCCCAGTCACCAGTCTAGCTGCCGCATTGTGGATTAGTTGTAGTTTCCGAGTCACCTTCAAAGGTAGCCCCACGTAGAGCGCATTGCAGTAGTCAAAGCGGGAGATAACCAGAGCATGCACCACTCTGGCGAGACAGTCCGCAGGCAGATAGGGTCTCAGCCTACGTACCAGATGGAGCTGGTAAACAGCTGCCCTGGGCACAGATTTGACCTGTGCCTCCATGGACAGCTGTGAGTCCAAAATGACTCCCAGGCTGCGCACCTGGTCCTTCAGGGGCACAGTTACCCCATTCAGGACCAGGGAATCCTCCACACCTGCCCGCCTCCTGTCCCCCAAAAATAGTACCTCTGTCTTGTCAGGATTCAACCTCAATCTGTTAGCCACCATCCATCTTCCAACCGCCTCCAGACACTCACGCAGGACCTTCACCGCCTTCACTGGTTCTGATTTAAAAGAGAGGTAGAGCTGGGTATCATCCGCATACTGATGAACACCCAGCCCAAACCTCCTGATGATCTCTCCCAGCGGCTGCATGTAAATGTTGAAAAGCATGGGGGAGAGGACAGAACCCTGAGGCACCCCACAAGTGAGAGCCCAGGGGTCTGAACACTCATCCCCCACCACCACTTTCTGGACACGGCCCAGGAGGAAGGAGCGGAACCAGTGTATGACAGTGCCCCCAGCTCCCAGCCCCTCTAGACGGTCCAGAAGGATGTTATGGTCAATGGTGTCAAAGGCCGCTGAGAGATCCAGCAGAACTAGGAAACAGCTCTCACCTTTGTCCCTAGCCCGCCGGAGATCATCAACCAGTGCGACCAAGGCAGTTTCAGTCCCATGATGAGGCCTGAATCCCGACTGGAAGGGATCCAAATGGTCCGCTTCTTCCAGGCGTGCCTGGAGTTGTTCGGCAACCGCTCGCTCAATCACCTTGCCCAGGAATGGAAGATTTGAGACTGGGCGATAGTTGGCCATCGTGGCCGCATCTAAAGATGTTTTTTTAAGAAGCGGTTTAATAACCGCCTCTTTCAGCGGGTCTGGGAAGGCACCCTCAAGGAGGGAAGCATTCACCACCCCACGAAGCCCATCGCCCAGCCCTTCCCGGCTAGCTTTTATAAGCCAGGATGGGCAAGGATCCAGGAGACAGGTGGTTGGTTTCACTCGTCCAAGCAGCCTGTCCACATCCTCGGAGGTAACAGATTGGAATTGCTCCCACTCAACTTGACTAGACAGAACTCTAGCACTCTCCCGCCCCAGTCCTGCTCCCACGGTGGAGTCTACTTCTTCCCGAATCTGAGCAATTTTATCTGCAAAAAACTTTGCAAAATCATTGCAGGAGAACATGTGGCCCATACTGGGCCCCGATGTTGCAGGTAGTTCCGCTAAATTGTGAACCACCTGAAAAAGTCTCCTGCTGCTGTTTTCTGCAGATGCAATAGAGGCGGTGAAGAAATTCTTCTTCGCCGTCGCTATCGCCACTTGGTAGGCTCGACGTTGAGCTCTAACCTGTGTCCGGTCAGATTCTGAATGAGTTATCCGCCACCGGCGCTCTAGCCGTCTCAACGATTGTTTCATTGCCCTCAGATCCATGGAAAACCATGCATATTTATATTTTTTACTGCGAAGGCTTCCAGTGGTGAAAGCCACCATTGAGTTTTCCATTCTAATAGAGTGGTGCCTCGCAAGACGAAAAGAATCCGTTCTGTGATTCTCTTCGTCTAGCGGCTTTTTCGTCTTGCGAAGCAAGCCCATTGAAGGATTAGCGGATTAGCGCTATTAGCGGCTTTTAGCGGCTTATCTGCTGATCGGATCAGCTGATAAGCGGCTTAGCAGCTTAGGAAAAGGGGAGGAAAAGGGGGAAAAAACCAGCAGGAACTTGCAAGACATTGTCGTCTTGCGAAGCAAGCCCATAGGAAATTCGTTTTGCGAAGCACCTCCAAAACGGAAAACTCTTTCGTCTAGCGAGTTTTCCGTCTTGCGAGGCATTCGTCTTGCGGGGCACCACTGTAATGTTTTATATCTGTTCCAGACCTCATAAATTAATTTTCTTATAATGTGGTTTAAGAAACCTCTATGTACCTTGTCATACCACAAATAAGCGTGCCAGCCGAATCTGTTATCAAAACCTTCTAAATCCAATACATCCCTATGGTCCAAAAGCATCCAAAAAGCATTCAAAAATTCAGCCATCACGGACCAGATCAGCAGCACCACAGCGAAGAGGCCAGCCAAGAACTTCATGATGGTGTTCTAAACAAAAATTGCTCTTTTCCCCTTTGCGGTATCCAAGAGCCCATATAGAGTCCTTACATAGGTTCCCTATTGGTAGGAGAGAATAACAGAGGCCAACCAGAGAATATTGAGAAGCAAAGCAGCTAGTAAGCTTGATCTTTATTGATCTGTTGCAACAGGGTGCTCCCCTCACCCGCAGGAGAGAGGAGGAACCCAGAAAAATGGCGCACAAGGCCTTATAAAGACTTCTGAAATTGCTACCCTGTAGATCAAGACCACCCCCAGAAACATCATACATACATCACAGAAGGGGTGTAACCTAAGACCACCCCTCAGATACATCACACCTATATCACAGAAAAGGTGGTGTAAACAGAAATTTGAATGTTGTTTTTCTCCTGTCTTGTTTATCTCCTGTCTGGCAGGTTATTTTATTGGATTGCCTGGGTAGCCTGGCCAGTCTTTTGTAATGATAAATACTTAGTTCCTGGGCCAGGTCACAGGCTCACACCCTATTCATATCTTAAATGTGTCCTTAAGACAGGATTTGTGAGGAAAGAGACAATGGGGAGGTTTCCCACTTTGACCTTGCAGAGAAAACATTTGGTCAGTTTAGGAATCAAAATGGTTCCAGGTTGGTCTTCCTGTGCTGATCTATGTACGTGCTTGGTTAGTACATTTATGAACATTTCCATAGATCTAAGACCTCAAAATTCCTATCGCAATGGCTCCACGTTGGTCAATGGAGAGGAAGGGCTTCTCCTTCGGTCTGTTCTGTCTTGGGAGATGTCATTAGCTCTCTTTATATAGCCTTTCCTCCCCGAGAAAGGAAGAATCTGGGTTTGTGCCCAGCCATTCAGCTGGTTTGTTTCATCAGTGTGAGAAATGATGAAACATTTTGCTTTTTCATTCAAGGCTGCAGCTGCTAAAAACAACCTCAGATAGAACGTTACTTTTCTTCACATGGGCTACAAGGCCGTAGCTCTAGATAACTTTAGACAGTAGATTAACAGGGGTCAGCAAATATAGAACTTTCTGACACCTGCTGGTGGTCAGAATGTGGGTGTGATAAGTAGATAAGCAACAGCAAAGCAGAGAGTTCAATTCACACTTGTCTCCAGGTATTTTTGCTTGGCTTAGCAAAGAATTGCATAGGGATACGCGGGTGGCGCTGTGGCTTAAACCACAGAGCCTAGGACTTGCTGATCAGAAGGTCAGCGGTTCGAATCCCCGCTACGGGGTGAGCTCCAGTTGCTCGGTCCCTGCTCCTGCCAACCTAGCAGTTCGAAAGCACGTCAAAGTACAAGTAGATAAATAGGTACCGCTCTGCCGGGAAGGTAAACGGCGTTTCTGCACTGCTCTGGTTCGCCAGAACCAGCTTAGTCCTGCTGGTCACATTGTAGCACCCTGCTTGTGGTTAACGCTTAGCTGGAATGAAATATTCAATGCAGCAATAGAGAAATTAAAATAATAATTTATTTGTCAGACAAATAAATGAGAGGCACAGTGGTATATGGTTACCAAGCTCTGGCCTGGTCTCCTGCCATTATGACCAGCACTTATATTCCCTCAGCCCAGCCCCCTTGCTCCTCCTTTGGCTGCCTCTGTCCAATCAGCCTGGTTGAATTTCCTATTGGCTGATTGCTATAACCAATCCTAAAAGATACACCCATTTCCTATTGCCTTTTATGGGATACAAAAAGCTATATATTCTTCTATCTATAAATGACAAATAAGTAGTCATATATCTTACATTTGTCTCAACAAGGAACCTTAATTACCAGCTCACCTCTTGCCCTCCTTGCCCTATTGCCCTCCAAAACAGATGGTTAATAGTTTTAAATTTTTATCTTAAACAGATCTGTTTTATCTTAAACAGATTCTCCCCTTTCAAGCTCAAGGACCTTCATCCCAAGTGTCCTTGATAGCTTGACCTTCATCATATTCCTGAGGTAAAGCTCTATATAGGGCCATGATATGAGGTAGAGTTTCATTCGAAATCATCTTGCTAATTGTACTTCTAAAACATGAAATGATACATGGCACCATCCATATAACCATTATTACTACCGTCAAGAAAAACAAGCAAGACAATAGTATCCCTTTGAGTCCCGCAACATTAGGTAACCAGTTGGTGAGCCATCCCATATCCCATCCTTCCCATGTTTGTACTGGGACATGTGCTATACTCTCCATCTTTGTGGCCAACACACGGATTGCCTCACCATTATCAGAAATGTTAAAGCAACAGGCATTCCCTGTCAAGTTCAAGACTCCACATAGGCCTCCCTGCCTGGCAAGTACATAATCCATTCCCATTTTCAGCTGCAAAATGGAGGCTCTACTTTCATCCAGCTGTTGTGCAATAAGTCTCAAACTCTGGGCCATTGCATTGGTTACAAGTTCCACTACTGCTTGCAATCGAATTATTCTGTTTAGATTATAAATAGGATCCCGTGCCCCTTGTATGAGCTCACCAGGATTCCAGGAGGCAGGATCATAATAGGCTATAATGCGCTCTGGTGGCCAATCATCAGTATCGCTCCAACTTTGGGTACTTCCTCCTGCTATATGAGAAATATCAGCGTTTCTTCGTGTACGCTTGGCCGAACTAGTGGGCATAATCCACATTGGTGGTAATACCCATCCCAGGAAACAAGTCCCACTCCATTTGGAAGGGAGTTGCTTGTATGCCCATTCTCCACATATCCACCACAACCATCGGGTCTGAGGTTTTTGGTATGTGGAGTGCATAAGGCGAAATATCAAAAGGGGTACAGAGTTCACAGTGCAGTATGTTAGATTGCCTTTTTCTGTCACAGTTATGTTCCATACCACTTTCCATGCATCAATAAAAGGAGGTGCACAGGGCAAGGTATTCCGAGTTCGATAGGTAGTACCGTTTGCCCAGGTTTGACTATTCTTAATATAATCCCAAGTATAGTGACAATGAGAAGAGCCTACCATGGTAGGATCAGCTGCCTCTGATGATTTATGTACACAGAATTCCCCTTGCACAGGTATAACTCGTATTGGTTTAGTTGAGTTCCATCTGGGGAAATTCTGTACTTCTGTTTGGTGTGGCATTTCGCTTACCATACCAATGGCATTTAATGGTATCGGTAATAAGGGCATACCTCCCTCTGAATCATCTGGCCCAAGAGAGCAAACAAGGCAATTGGTCCTATTTGCAACATTGGCTACCATCTCAGCTAAGCCTACCCACATATTGTGGTCATGGCGGAATCCATATTTAGTAAATTTGGTCAGATTCAAGGACCCTTCCCCTTCCCAAGGGATCAGGATTAATAATAAAATCATGTTGATGTGTAGTATATGCATTCCTTCCACAAAAGATTACCTTATTGTGATAGCATAAAAATATTAGCCCCAATATAATTCCCCCAGTGACAGAAATGGGGAACCGCCAAGACCAAAACATATATCCCAAGGATCCCCAATGAGTAATATCTCTGATAATTGTTCCACAAGGGGGGGGGCAGTCAATTAATTGTATTAGAGAATCTTCCTGTTCACAATCGCTGGTTTAGACGCTCCTCAAGCTTCAGGCGTGCGCAGGTCAGCCAGCTTCCAGGTTGTGGCTGCAGCAGGCCGGTCGTCTAATGTTGCCCGTGACCTAGCCCGTTCCCCGTAGGGCTAGATACAGGGATTTTTGGAGAGAGTCGGTTTTAAAGGATTAGAGGGGTCACCTTTGCACGTCCAACCGCCTTCGGACTTCTTCAAACGGGAGTGATGAATCCAGGGGGTCACCTCAGCTACCTTCACCGCTGTTGGAGTAGAGAGCAAGACGGTGTAAGGTCCACGCCACTTAGGTGCAAGTGGATCTCGTTTCCACTCTTTCACCCATACGCTATCGCCAGCCTGGAACTGATGAATCGGCTCGGCAATGCTGCACGGCGTGCGCTCGAGGGCCCACCTGTTAAGAGAAACAAAAACACGGGAGAGAGATTGCACTTGTTCCTGTGTCACATGGTCTCCTATTTGTTTGAGGTCAGCTGGAATATCCTGAACAAAGGAGGGCGGCCTCCCATACAGGAGCTCAAAAGGTGACAACTTAAGTCTTTTTGTGGGTGCACACCGAACACGAAACAGTGTTATGGGTAACACATCTACCCATCCCAATCCCGTTTCCTGGGTTAATTTTGCCAATTGGGTTTTCAGAGTCCGATTCATTCTTTCAGTTTTCCCTGAACTCTGAGGCCTATATGCTGCATGCAGTCTCCATTTCACTTGTAGGACTCGACATACTTCTTGTACTACTTGATCAATGAACGCTGGCCCATTATCACTTCCAATGCATCTAGGTAACCCAAACCTCGGGATCAATTCAGTGAGGAGTCTCTTAGTTACCTCTCGTGCCTTTTCAGTTCGGGTGGGAAAAGCTTCAACCCATCCGGTAAGAGTATCTACAAACACAAGGAGATACTTGAATCCCTTAGAAGGGACCAGCTCTGTGAAGTCCACAATTAGGCTTTCCATGGGGACATATCCCACATGTTGGATTCCAGGAGGTTGTACCGGTCCCTGCCTGGGATTGTTTTTAGCACAAAGAACACATTTCTGTGAAATGCAAGTTGCTAATTGTGATAGGTTAATAATATACAACTTCCAACTGAGACTCTCTCTGGTTGCAGTACCGCCAAGGTGAGTAGATTCATGATAATTTCTTATAATTGTGCCTGCTAGGTGATGAGGTACATAAATCCTATTGTCCGGCAGGATCATCCAACCGTCCTTCACAACCGCTCCTTCCTGTTCAGCCCACTTCCTCTCTCCTGGGGTATAGTGAGGTTTAACTTCTTCTGGAACTACCTCTGGTATGAGGGCTGCTATAAATCCTCCCACAGGCTTTTGGGCTGCCTCTCGGGCTGCTTTGTCAGCAGCATGATTTCCTCTGGTTATTGGATCCCTTCCTCGTCCATGACCTTTGCAGTGCATTACAGCAATCTGTTCTGGAGCCCATACTGCTTCCAACAGGATTTCTACTTCAGGTCCATATTTCAAGGCCTTCCCGTGGGCTCCGATTAGACCTCTTTCTTTCCATAGAGCACCATGTGCATGCAGGGTTAAGAAGGCATATTTAGAATCAGTATAGATGTTTGCCTTACATCCAGCTGCCAATTGCAGAGCTCTAGTTAAACCTATAAGTTCAGCTTTTTGTGCTGAGGTGCCAGCAGGCAAAGCTTCAGCTTCCACAACTTCCTCATTGGTGACCACAGCATATCCTGCTCGTCTGGCACCTTCATGCAGGTAACTGCTACCATCAGTATAATATACAACATCTGGATTTTTCAATGGTTCATCTTTCAGATCAGGTCTACTGGAATAAACTTCATCCATTATTTGGAGACAATCATGTGATTCTTCATCATCTACCTCTGGTAGGGGCAGCAAAGTTGCTGGGTTGAGCATATTCACTACTCGTAGATGAATCCTGGGATTTTCACACAATAGGCCTTGGTATCTAGCCATCCTTGGGTTTGTTAGCCAATAACTACCCTTATATTCCATGAGTGTCAGAACAGCATGAGGTACATTCACATACATCGTCTGGCCGAAGGTAAATTTATCAGCTTCTTTGACAAGGCTTGCAGTGGCCGCTCCTGCCCTTAGGCATGGAGGCCATCCTTTTGCTACTGAGTCCAATTGTTTTGACAAATAAGCTACTGGACGATTCCAACTTCCTAATCTCTGGGTCAGGACTGCCGCTGCAATCCCATTCTGTTCATGTACATACAGCTGAAAGGGTTTTTCCGAATTAGGCAGTCCAAGGGCTGGGGCCTCCATAAGTCATTGTTTGATAACTAAAAAGGCTTGTTGCTGCTCAGGTCCCCATACGAATGGGTCCTTTTCTGCACCTCGAGTGCTTTCATGTAAGGGCTTGGCCAGACTGCTGAAATCAGGTATCCATAGTCTACAAAACCCTGCTGTTCCCAGGAATCCTCTGAGTTGTTTCCTTGTGGTAGGTTCCTTGATAAGGCAAATAGCTTCTTTCCTCTCTGGCCTCAATGCTCGTTGTTGGTGTGAGATATCAAAGCCCAAATATTTGACCTTTTCTAAACATAACTGTGCCTTTTTCTGGGAAACTCGGTAGCCAGCTTCCCAGAGCAAGTGGAGCAGTTCCTCTGTCCCTTCTTTACAGGTATCAAAATCCTTTGCTGCTAATATAAGGCAGAACCACCTTTTCTCCAGGTATTGAGGGGTAACTTGTTAGATCCTTCGCCAAGGCAGTGCCAAATAAAGTTGGGGAATTTTTGAATCCCTGGGGCAATCTCGTCCAGGTTAGCTGGCCTTTTGTTCCTGTTAAAGGGTCTTCCCACTGGAAGGCAAATATAGGTTGGCTCTGTGGTGCCAGCCGGCAACAGAAGAATGCATCTTTCAAGTCCAATACAGTAAAAAATGTTGCTTCTGGTGGGATCAAACTCAGCAGGGTATATGGGTTTGGTACATTTGGGTGCAAGGTCTCGATAGCCTGGTTTACGAGCCTCAAGTCCTGTACTGGCCTGTATTCATCTGTCCCAGGTTTCCAAACAGGCAATAGAGGTGTGTTCCATTCTGATTGGCAGGGCTTAAGCAGACCATATTTTAATAGGCGGTCCAAATGTTTCTGGATGCCCTCTGCTGCTCGCCGGGGTAAAGGATATTGCTTTACAGATACAGGGGTAGCCATAGGTTTTAAGGTTACTACAATTGGAGCTATATTCTTAGCCATTCCTGGTGGGCTATTTTCGGCCCATACTCCTGGTGGCACCTGTAGGGTTCGGAGGAGCTTGTTTAACTCTGTATCCAATGTGGGTTGGACTTGCAGGGCTGACATTAGGCGCCATGATTGTTCCTTAGGTACTGAGAGGGAAATTATTCCTGCTGCCTTTGATGGCAGTTTCATTTCTGGACCTCGAGGAGTGAAGGTGATTTGGGCCTGCAATTTGGACAGCATATCTCTACCTAAGAGAGGTATTGGACACTCAGGTATATACAAAAACTGATGGGTTAAATGATGTCCCCCAATCTGGCATTCCAAAGGTTGGAGGAAAGACCTCTTAGCTGACTGACCAGTGGCACTTTTAATGACTACACTTTTGGATGCCTTTTTCTGCAATAGTTCTGGGAGTACTGAGTATTCAGCCCCAGTATCAATCATAAAGTCTATTAAATGGCTCCCTAATTGAATCGTGACCGTGGGCTCCTGGAAGCCTAACTTTATGGAGTCCGGTCGTTCCTAGTCTTGGGTAAAATCCTCCTCTGCCAGTCCAATGAAATTGTCCCTACTCCGTCCTTGTCCAGGTCTCTGATATCTTCCATCTCGGATCATTCCCCGTCCCCATCCCTGGTTTCTTGGGCCGGAGCCTGGGCCTGGGCCTGGGCGTACTTCTTCCAACCTCAGGGGTTCAGGACACTCCCGCTTCCAATGACCCTCCTTCTTGCAATTTGCACATTGATTCCTTCCCAGTGGTGGATTCCTTCCCCACCCTCTCCCTCCATTTAAGGTAGTCTTGCTTCACTGCTGTGGCTAGCATTACCATCTTTTCCTTCTGCCACTTCTTCTTCTCTTGCTTCTCAGCCTCATCCCTATTCCGATAAACTCGGCGTGCAATGGCCATAATTTGGCTCATCAGCATCCCTTCCCATCCTTCTGATTTCTGAATTTTCTTACGAATGTCAGAAGCGCACTGGGCCACAAATGTAGCAGTAATCATTCTGCTGTTTTCAGGGGCTTCAGGGTCAAAAGGAGTCCATATACGATAGGCTTCCTGCAGCCTCTCTAAAAAGTCTCCTGGACTCTCATTTGGTTTCTGTTCTACTTCTGAGACTTTAGACATATTAGTGGGCTTCTGGCATGCCCTGCGGATACCTTGCACAAGCGTCTGGCGGTAGGTGGTAAGCCTGGCCAGATGAATTGCATTGTTTGGATCCCAATTAGGATCTTCCAAGGGAAAGTTGTCTTGGAGATGACGGTCAATATTAAAAATATTTCCCACTCTGGCCTGCTCACGCAAATATATCTGTGCCTTTTCAATTATGTCTCTTCTTTCCTCAGTGGTGAACAGAGTATTCAGGAGCTGGCGGCAATCTGTCCAAGTAGGACTATGAGTATTTATTATTGAAGTCACCAAGTCTATCATAGCCTGAGGTTTTTCTGCAAAAGATGGGGTGTGTGTTTTCCAATTCATCAGATCCGTAGTTGTGAATGGAATGTACTGGAGGGTCGAAGTTTGAGGTGGCCGTGGTCCGAGTTGCCCGTTAACCAGCACAGGCTCCTCAAGTGCATCAAATACTCTTCTGAGAGGGGCTACTACGTGATCTTTCTCTTCGCTTTGCTCTAGGGGCCTCAAATCATAGGGGATGGTATTTGTCCCAAGGCGTTCTTTTAGCAGCCTTATACGCCTGGCTGTATTGCTTGCTGACCGATTAAGGTCTCCCTGTAACTTCTGTAATAATTCTCTAGGACTTGGATGTACAGGGGTTTGGGGTAGGCAATCAGTTGTTCCACTAAAAGAGACTGTAGATGGAGTTCTACTGGGACTCACAGGGGGAATAACCACTTCTGCTTGGGCTTTATTATAGGCCTCCAATGCCTCCTGAAGATATTTATCATAATCTATCAAGGAATCAAGTTCTGTGACTCCAGCCCCATTATTCATTCCACTTTCTTGCCTTGGGGTTACAACTGGTGGAGTGTTTGGATTAGGCTCCCTTCGATGTGGAGCATAAGGTGGAGGTGGAAGCACCTCTTCCTCTGGTCCCTCAAAAATGGGTTTGAGTTTATTTGGCAAGATTCCTTTCCTAGCTTCGGCTTTTACAGCCAATAATTTGCATTGTTTGACTTTGCATTCCCTTATCCATGGAGGATTTTTATTTAATGTGCTCAGCCAAGAATCTATATATGAAAATTGTTCTGGGCACCCTCCAGTTTCTTTGGCGATATTAGACCAAAGTTTGCTTACTAAATTTATATCAAAGGTTCCCTGAGATGGCCATTCAGTATTTTGTTTTGGCCACTCTAATTCACATAACGTTCTCAAGCGCTCTGGCGTCATTTTGACTCCATTTGCCCCTGAGAAGGCTTTCTTAAAATTATTTAACATACATTCAAGAGGTGTATTTTCCCCCTTTGAACCCCCAACTCCCATTGTATGGCCCTGTGAAGTATCCACTCAGTCACTCACACACACGCTTCGTGAGATTCCTTGCCCAGTGAAGTCGCCTTACCGGGAACCGAAGTACTACCCACTCCACACTCAGGTCAGCTACAAATTGTACTTTCTCACACATACAATGCGCTGGATACTTCACCATACTCTACCTCCCAACCTTTCCCTTTCCCTACACCAGATCACCATCTGATGTACCCAACCACCTAGCGTACTCAGTTCCCCTTTACTGAGACGCAGAAGTTTGATCAAGACTTCTCTTCCTCCCAATTAATTGGAGGGCCAAAAACCCCTTAGTGCACTTACACTTAGTTGGTTGCCTGTTTATTTCTCTGGTTCCCCCCGGTCCGTCGCCGTCGGTGGGCAGGGTATCAGACAGACGAGACTTCTGCATTCCCCTGGAAAAAAACTTTCCAGTGCGCGCTGGGTAAGCAGTGAGTGGTCCTCTCTCTTGTACCCTGCCCAGTAAGGCGAAGGGGCTGTGTTCCAGCAGACCACTTATCCGAGTCACAGGCACCATAAAATGTAGCACCCTGCTTGTGGTTAACGCTTAGCTGGAATGAAATATTCAACGCAGCAATAGAGAAATTAAAATAATAATTTATTTGTCAGACAAATAAATGAGAGGCACAGTGGTATATGGTTACCAAGCTCTGGCCTGGTCTCCTGCCATTATGGCCAGCACTTATATTCCCTCAGCCCAGCCCCCTTGCTCCTCCTTTGGCTGCCTCTGTCCAATCAGCCTGGTTGAATTTCCTATTGGCTGATTGCTATAACCAATCCTAAAAGATACACCCATTTCCTATTGCCTTTTATGGGATACAAAAAGCTATATATTCTTCTATCTATAAATGACAAATAAGTAGTCATATATCTTACATTTGTCTCAACAAGGAACCTTAATTACCAGCTCACCTCTTGCCCTCCTTGCCCTATTGCCCTCCAAAACAGATGGTTAATAGTTTTAAATTTTTATCTTAAACAGATGTCAGAGATCTTGGGTTCACATTCTCATGCATCATCAATGAAAGATCTCCTTTTTGGAGGTCTTTAAACAAAGGCCTGACAACCATATGTCAGGAGTGCTCGATGGCGTCTCCTGTCTGGCAGGGGGCTGGGCTCGTTTGCCCCTCTGGTCTCCTACAGCAATATGACTCTATGAAATAAGAATTTAACATTTCTTTCTTTCTAGATCCTTTGCATAATTACATTTAAGCCAGTATATTTCATACATTATCATAGATAGCTTTTTAGAAGAATAAACCTTCTCAAAGTAAAAGGAACAGTTTACAGCCTCAAAATAAAATAGGAAAAAAGCCTCTTCTTCTGTTTACACTCCCCTTCTCCAGCCAGTTGCTTTCTTTTCCATTTGCTCTTGGCCTTTAACCTTAGGAAGATATGGCTCAAGTTTAATGGTAGGCACATGGTTTTATTTTACTATTTACCAACTCTTAATTATGTAGGGTCAGTGTAACCTTGCTCTCAGCCTGTAATTCCCTTTTTTACGACTTTGAGAATTGTTTTCTGCTATAAATCAGGGGGCCCCCCTTGTCCAGGAGGATAAACATCTTGCCAAAGTACTTAGGCAGCTGGTCTTCTGCCTGGCATAAAACATTTGAAAATCTTTAAGCTCATTTTAAAATACAGACCCTAATCAAACTATAAGCCTTGATAAAAATGCAGGCTATGATTAGATGCCTCAACATGACCCGGAAGAGGTATGCCCGCTCCCTCGGCCAGTAAAGCGAGATGAGCACGGCAACCCCAGAGTCGGACACGACTGGACCTAATGGTCAGTTGTCCCTTTACCTTTACCTATAGACCAAATAAAGGCAGGGTAATTAGGCAGTCATGATGGGCTGTAAACCTTGTGGTACCCCAGCCGATGGGGAGAGAAGGGAGGGAACCTGCACTTCGAGTAATAGGGAATATATGTTTATGCTTTGTCAATTTTGGGTGAGCCTACTTTGGACACCCGCTCTTGCAATAACGTTTTGTAATCATTAATCTCTTTGCTGCTTCAGCAATTTTGTTCAGATTTTATTTTGAGGGTCTCAGACCAGGGCCAGGTTTAGGTTTGATGCGGCCCTAAGGTACTGAAGGTAATGGGGCACTTTATATGTCCAGCTGACCTTTGTCAACAACAAATTGTCACTGTTTTTGTTGTTGAATATATGCTATATGGTAATTTAAGGATCCTAATAGGTATCTAAAGCCATTTGCACATAACAAATAGGAGCCTACACAACACAAAACACTGTTGCTGTATGTAGGTTTTATTTTGTTTTTTATCTTAGATTTTGGAAATGGACATCCAGGGGTTTTTTTCCTTTAATTTTTTTGAAGGCCCCCAAGAGAGTGGGGCCCTAAGCTATAGCTTGTAAATCCGGCACTGTCTCAGACTCACTTCAAACAATCATGAACAAGGCCACAAGCTTGCCTTCAAGCTCTGAGATAAACCTTGATTTTCTATTGAAAAGACAGCCCAGTTTTATCTACCTACTGCGCAGTCCTAAGCATGGTATAGGGGGGTCCTTTTCTCAAACCATTTATGCCAAGTGATCTATGAGAGGGGTGTGTGCGACAAGAGGCGGCTTTGCTGAGTATTTCAGGATTTGTTTTGTTCCCAGCAGGTTACGACTACTGGATGCCTCTAACTTTTCGTGATGGTGCTCTTACTTGCCCGTGGCACTTGTGATCAATAATCCATAAATGTAAAGAGGAAAAATGGTTCTAGTCCATTTTTCAGGTTGTGTTCATTGACTTTGCAACACCACCTCCTCACCACTGATTTAGAAGCCAAGCAAGTCATGAAGCACGCATATCTGTTAATTTCAACAGGTCTCCTCTGAACAGAAGTAATATTGGATACAACTGAATTTCAGTGTATAGCACTGGTCTTTATGGAGCTTGAAGCAATCTCTGTCTGATGAACACATGCACAACTGATACTGGGTTCAATTCTGGATCTGCACAACAGGAAAGTGCAGGAGAACCTTTGAGTTGGTTTGGGGGAGTTGGGAAACTTCCCTACAAGGAAAGATTGCAGCTTTTGCCTTGACGCTTCCAATGTTCGTCCTCTTTGGAAGTACATGAATTGTAGTGTAATGAGAGGGGGAGTTTCTGGGGTGCTGCAGCTATGAAATTCAATGGAAGGCAAGGGGCAGGGGCGCCAGATTTTGGCATGGCACGGGGCGCCACTGAAATTTCAAGCACCAAGGTCTGTCACTGTGTGCAGCTGCATGCATGCCTCTCTCTGTGTGTGTCCACAGTCCACATGCATGACTTGAGCAGTCCCTCCAGTTTGCAAAGGTGCTTACAGGCCTCACAGTATGCTTGTGAAACATGGACCACTCATAAACACCATCTCCAACTCCTCGAAAGAGTCCATCAACAGTGTCTCCCAAAAAGTTTACATATCACTTGGGAAGACCGGTGAACTAATGCCAGCGTACTGGAAAGAAGCAAAGATCACCAGTGTCGAAGCGATGATTCTTCAACATCCACTTTGTTGGACTGGTCATGTTGTGCAGATGCCTGGTTATCGTCTTCCAAAGCAACTGCTCTATTCCAAACTTAAAAATGGAAAGTGTAACGCTGGTGGACAACAAAAGAGGTTCAAAGACTCTCTCAATCTAAAAAATGTAGTATAAACACAGACAATTGGACTTTGAAGACGTTTGAAGTCAGGACGAAAGGAAGAAACCTGCTAAGCAAACCCTCACCATGATCAACTTCCACCCAGAAACCTATGTCCCCACTGTGGAAGGACGTGTGGATCCAGAATGGGCCTCCACTGTAACTTACGGGCTCACTATTAAGACCGTGTTTATGGTAAGGTTACCAGACACTTTTCAATTTCCTAATAAATAGATGGATTTTGTCAGGGGACTGATTTGTAAATCCGGGGACTGTCCCCGGGAAAAGGGGACATATGGTAACCTTAGTTTATGGAAGACAATCTTACTCGACTACGAGTGATCACCAAAGAAGAAGAAGAAGAAGAGGAAGAGGAGGAGGAGGAGGAGTTTGGATTTGATATCCCGCCTTTCACTCCCCTTAAGGAGTCTCAAAGCGGCTAACATTCTCCTTTCCCTTCCTCCCCCACAACAAACACTCTGTGAGGTAAGTGGGGCTGAGAGACTTCAGAGAAGTGTGACTGGCCCAAGGTCACCCAGCAGCTGCATGTGGAGGAGTGGAGAGGCGAACCTGGTTCACCAGATTACGAGTCCACCACTCTTAACCACTACACCATACTGGCTCTCAGAAAAAGTTGCATGGGTCCCAGGGCCCTCAAGAGACCAGGATTATCTGCTCTGCATAACCCTGGAGAATCGCTGCCAGTCACGTGTTGATAGTACAGAACTAGATGGGCCCAACATTCAATTCTCTGACTCAGGGCAAGGCAGATTCCTACACTCCTTTTTGAAAATATGATTATTGGGAGCCTCCATCTTTTTAATAGCCTCTTTTTACATTTCCTCCTCTTAATAGGGACAGGACAGCAGTGGTTCTGTGCTAAGCCTAACTTTATGGGTCGTAATGTCCTTTTTCTAATTAGAAAAGCAGCACAAATGCAAAACAATTCTGCCATCAGCCAGCGGAGAGGGATTTGGAGCCTGTTGTGTTGCATCCGTTAGCTCTTCCCCACGCAATTCGAGCCACACCTCCTCACTTGCAAAGCCTCCTTCGACCGTGGCATGACTTGTTCCTTGGTGCACTTTAGCAAGGCCTTCGTCAGTGACTCGGGCCTGGAGCATGTCATACATGGTCTCTTTTTAGGAACAGAAACCCTAAAAAAATGGGAGAATGTACAATATGTGGAGCTTCCCTTGCACTTTATCCAAAAACTGCAGCTTGTGTTCAGAATGCACAATTGCTGGTAGGAGTGAGATTCTGTTGGCACCTCTGCTCAGAAGCTCTGCACTGTCTGCCAATTTGCTACCAGACCAACGTGTTACTATAAGGCCCTAAACTGCTTGGGACTAGTTTACTTGTGGAATCACCTTCCCCCATAAGCACCCACTTTGACTGCTTCAATCATCAAAACCGGCACTCTTACAGGCGCCACATCTTACTTATTCCACACTTGCAAGATACCGTTTTACAAAGCGTGTTGATAGCAGGGAGGAACCTTTGCTGTGTTCTTTTCAGCACCTGCTTAAAACACCTCTATGCCTGTAGCTCAGTGGCCAAGCAATTGCTTTGCATGCAGAAGGTCCCACGTTCAATTCCTGGCATCTCCAGGTAGGGGCTGGCGATGTCTCCTGTCTGAAACCATGCAGAATCACGGCTCATCTGTGTAGACAATATTGAACCTGGTGGGGCAATGGTTTGGCACAGAAGACTGCAGCTTCGTACAGCCCTGAGAACAGCCTCTGCAGCTTTTGTTCCAGAGGCTCACAGCATGTACAGATTAAAAGGTAAAGGTAAAAGGCCCCTGGACAGTTGTCCAGTCAAAGGCAACCATGGAGTTGCAGCTTTCAGGCCGAGGGAGTTGCGGCGTTAGCTTTCTGGGTCATGTGGCCAGCATGATTAAACTGCTTCTGGCGCAACAGGACACTGTGACGGAAGCCAGAGTGCATGGAAACACCGTTTACCTTCCCGCCACAACAGTACCTATTTATCTACTTGCACTGGTGTGCTTTCAAACTGCTAGGTTGGCAGGAGCTGGGACAGAGCAACAGGAGCTCACCCTGTCATGTGGATTTGAACCGCCAACCTTCTGATCAGCAAGCCCAAGGCTCGGTGGTTTAGACCACAGCGCCACCTGTGTCCCTAAAACAGAGTAGTACCCACCAGTGTTGAGGGGGAAAATCTGGGGTTGCAGGGGGCCAAAGACCCATTTTTAATTTTGTAGCAGGATCCCTGTCTCTAGGGTCTTAGGGCTGCCCAGTCAGCACAAAATGGGAACTATTTAGCAGCTGATTAAGTCCTCTCGCCCTTTGTGCTGACTGGAGCCAATCTGAGTGAAAGGAGGCGAGTCAGTCACTGGTGATCGGCTCCTAGGGTCACTTTGGAGAAGGTGCGTGGGAAGAACATGGAGCTGTTTGTGTACTGCTCTAAAGCAGTGTTTCCCAAACTTGAGTCTCCAGCTGCTTTTGGACTACAACTCCCATCATCCCTAGCTAGCAAGATCAGTGGTCAGGGGTGATGGTATTGCAGTCCAAAAGCAGCTGGAGACCTACGTTTGGGGAACACTGCTCTAAAGCTAAGCCTTTAGTAACTTTGAAAACTCAAGGTGCTTCAGTAGCACGTTCTGCTGCATACAATAGGAAAACACAGCTTAAGCCGCTCCGAAAGCAGATATTGGAGCCCTCCAAATCACTTGCCCATCTACATTTCTAGAAAACGGCAGATCTAGCTGAAAGGCAACACATGGGAGATGTGCATCAATAGTTGCAATGCATCCTGAATTCTTATTATTGTATAAGATGGTTGTATAATCTTAGTTGTATAATCTTAGAAGTGGGTGTGGCTGTCATAAAGGAAGCCTGCTCCCCTGAATTTGCCACTGCCCTACTAGTGCCCATGTACCCAAGCTCTCCCACGCCACCGGAAACATGCTGAGCTGACACTGAGATTTCATGGCATATCATCCCACCTGCCTCTCTCTCCTGGCAAGAACTGCCAGGCAGAAACTAGAGAAGGGCTGTGGCTCAGTAACAGAGCACCTGCCTTGCAAGCAGAAGGTCCCAGGTTCAAGTCCAGGAAGGGCTGGGAGAGAGACTCCCTGCTTGGACTGCTGCCAGACAGTGGAAGCAGGTTAGAGCTCTCTAACCAGTGAACATAATAAAACTGAAGATGCAGCTAAAACCTTAGGAGAAGCATCTCTTATGTCTCCAAGGGGGCAGTAGCTAAGTGGAAAAGCACCAGTTTTGCATGCAGAAGGTCCCAGGTTCAATCACCAGGTAGGTTTGGAAAACTTCTCTCTCTCTCTGAACCCTTGGAGAGCCACTGCCGGTCAGTGTGGACAATACTGGCTTAGGTGGTCCAATACTTTGGGTTATTTAGAGGCTGCCTAAATTCCTAGATTTAAAAACAAAACAAAACGAGAGCCATGCAAGTAATGAGATTCTTATTAAGTTAGCTCTACATGTACTATCAAGTTCTCGTGTAAACAGAATAGAAAAAAGGCTCTTTTTGGGGGGAGGAGGGGAAGCTTCTGCTGCTGGCCCTGTGAGCCTCTCAGATGTTGCTGGACTACAATTCCCATCATCCATGACCACTGGGCCCAGGTTGCTGGGAATGATGGGAGCTAGAGTCCAGGAATAACAGGAAGGCCACAAGTCCTCCATTCAAGGCAACTTGCAATAATAATAATAATAATTTATTATTTATACCCCACCCATCTGGCTGGGTTTCCCCAGAGACTCTGGGCAGCTCCCAACAGAATATTAAAACACAACACACCATTACACATTAAAAACTTCCCGAAAGAGGGCTGCCTTCGGATGTCTTTTAAAAGTGAGATAGTTGCTTATTGCCTTGACATCTGGTCTGGTGGGAGGGCATTCTACAGGGCAGGCGCCACTACTGAGAAGGCCCTATGCCTGATTCCCTGTAACCTCACTTCTCGCAGGGAGGGAACCGCCAGAAGGCCCTCGGCACTGGACCTCAGTGTCCGGGCTGAATGATGGCGGTGGAGACGCAGGGTAGGAGGCACTTGCGGCCCTCGAGATGTTGCTGGACTACAAATGCCATCACCCAACTGATTGTTGGCCCTCGCTGGCTGTGAATGACAGGGATGGGAGTTCAACAGCATGTGGAAGGCCATAGCCTCCCTCTCCTCTGCTTTAGGCAGAGCAAATGCCCTAAAGGGGAAATAAATGTCTCTCTGTGCCTCGTTCTATACAGTGGTACCTCAGGTTAAGTACTTAATTCGTTCCGGAGGTCTGTTCTTAACCTGAAACTGTTCTTAACCCGAAGCACCACTTTAGCTAATGGGGCCTCCTGCTGCTGCTGCACAGCCGGAGCACAATTTCTGTTCTCATCCTGAAGCAAAGTTCTTAACCTGAAGCAATATTTCTGGGTTAACGGAGTCTGTAACCTGAAGCGTATGTAACCTGAAGCTATGTAACCCGAGGTACCACTGTACATGCACTGTTCCACCTTCATGACATTTTTTAAAAAGGGAGAGAACAAAGCCAACTCAACACTTTGGGCAAACCTTTCTTGTATCACAGGGCAAAGTTCAGGTGATTTTCAAGCACAGGCTGATATTAACGGATCCCCCCCTCCCAACCCAAGATCACCTTTGGAAACAGACATTTTGCAATCACATATAAATGGTCCAAGATGGTCTAGAGTTCTTGGAGAGGTGACAGTCATGTTCGCTGCTGAGCACCTCACAACAGCTGGAAGGCCACAGATACCTGACAATAATACATATTGCTAAGAGGGAGGGAACCAGGTGCATGAGCAGAGCTCTAAAACAGGCTTACCCAAACTTCCTCCAGCTGTTTTGGGACTGCAACGCCCACCATCCCTACCTAGCAGGACCAGTGGTCAGGGATGATGGGAACTGAGGTCCCCAAACAGCTGGAGACCCAAGTTTGGGAAAACCTGCTCTAAAACAACAAGACTAAAGATAAAAAGATCCTCGGATCCCAACCCAGCAGTTCTTAAGACACGTGTGGGTAAGCTGAATGCCCCCCACCCCAGCTGCAGCTGAACTCCCATCAGCCTCAGCAGGCACTGCCAGTGATGATGGAAGCTGTCGTACCGAAAGATCTCAAGGACCAACAATTCTGTGACTCTTAAGAAATTCCATTAACTCTTCCCACAAAAGCAGGTGCTACTGCTGAGGCCTTGAATGCTGATGGGAGTAGGTCTTTTAGTAACTGGGGAGAGGAGAAGAGGCCCAATTAATTTCTAGGTCCACCCCCCAAAAATAAACATGATTTAGAGCCGCAATTTGGGCGCCGAGGTATTGATGAGCCGTTGGAAATGTTTCGCTCGAGGCGCCGGCTGATGTTAGGGCCCGGCAAGATCGTAATGAGCAAGGCACCCTGATCGTACAGAGAGGGGGGCTTATCTCAAAAGCTCACCCACCCACCCAACCCTTAAGAAAACGATACTTAAATTTTATTTGAGTCCGTTTACTATACAAAGAGGTTAACGGTTCTCTACAGACAACTTTGGTCTTTCTGCGCTCAGCCAATTAAAACGCCGCGAAGAGACCCCATTGATGGGCTCAGGAGTCGGGGCAGGTGACCAAAACCACCTGACCAGGCAAGGAGGAAAGAGGTGTGGGCATTCCGTGGAGGTGGGGGGCAAGGGGGAGCGAGGCAAGGGAAAAGGGGGGGGGGAGCAGGGAAAACATACCCAACTATGCCAGCTCCCACCCCACCCAATGCCAATCCCCATGCCCCCTTGAAAGGCAGAGCGTCAAACCATTGTGCCTGGTGCTTCCAAACTAGATGGCAACCACTTTAAAGGGAGATACATTGTCAGTTATAAATACAGCATTTTCAGGGTGGGGGTGTTAAAAAGGAAGCAGGCAGGTGCCTGAAGGCTCTACATTAATGCTCCACATGTTGGAGAGACGAGTTCAAGCAATGGGCCAACAGCGAAGCCTGAACTAGGTGGATGGGGGCGGGGGTGGTTTGGAAGTGGGGTCCTGCGGTTGGGTGCAAACCCAGAGTCCTTTCATTTTTTTAAATACATAATTGGAAGGAATGTTTAGTTGGCAGGCTGGAGGCCGCAAGGCAAGCGAGGACCACGTCAGGCCGCCCGCCAGAGACGATCCGCTAGGTGGATGAGGCTTCCGGGGTTTTCCGTCCCGCCGGGGTATCAGAGGCCAGAAGTGGGTCTGCATCGGGGTTCTCACACGGTGCTCAGAGCCTGGTGGGTAGGAAAAGGAAAATGAGGATAATCAACAGGATGGGGCGACCCTCATTCGGGGCTTTCCATGGCCGCATCCACAACACTGTGATGCCACTTTAAGCAGCCATGGCTCCCCCCAAATAATTCCTGGAACTGCAGTTTGTTAAGGGCCCTGGGAGTTGTTAGGAGACCCCCTGTTCCCCTCCAGGAATTACGGTTCCCAGAGTTTCACAACCAATCCTTCTTCAAAGGAAACTCTGGGAATTTTAGCTCTGAGAGGGGAATAAAGGTAAAGGTAAAGGGACAACTGACCATTAGGTCCAGTTGTGGCCGACTCTGGGGTCGCGGCGCTCATGTCGCTTTATTGGCTGAGGGAGCTGGCACACAGCTTCCGGGTCATGTGGCCAGCATGACTAAGCCACTTCTGGAGAACCAGAGCAGCGCACGGAAATGCCACTTACCTTCCCACCAGAGTGGTACCTATGTATCTACTTACACTTTTGTGCATTCGAACTACTAGATTGGCAGGAGCAGGGACCGAGCAACGGGAGCTCACCCTGTCACGGGGATTCGAACCGCCGACCTTCTGATCGGCAAGTCCTAGGCTCTGTGGTTTAACCCACAGCGCCACCTGTGTTCCTGGGAGGGGAATAGCGGTCTCCTAACAACTCTCAGCATCCTTAACGAACTACAGATCCCAGAATGCTTTGGGGTGGGGGGTGGGAAAATGTGACTACTTAAAAGTGGTATCACAGTGCAGTAATTTTTAGGTCTTGCCTTCTTTCTGTGATGGCAAGTAGTCTTAAAACTGTTTCTAATATTGTGTTTTAATCTTGGAATCCGCCCTGAATACCTTGGGTGAATGACAATTAGTATCATTATTAACGGTAATAATTTAAATGTCAGAAGGAGAAGGGGACGACAGAAGACGAGGTGGTTGGACAGTGTTCTCGAAGCTACGAACATGAGTTTGACCGAACTGCAGGAGGCAGTGGAAGACAGGAGTGCCTGGCGTGCTCTGGTCCATGGGGTCACGAAGAGTCGGACACGATTAAACGACTAAACAACAACGTACCGTATTTTTCTCTCTATAACATGCAGATTTTTTCTCCTAAAAAGGAAGGGGAAATGTCTGTGCGTGTTATTGAGCGAATGTGTGGTCCCTGGAGCCGAAAAATGAGGCAAAAATCAAATCGCGCTTCACGGAGAAGGGAAACCTGAAAAGAGGAAGTGGCTGCTTTCCTGCATTCTGCCTCAGGGTCTTACTGCCCACCCTTCTCTGTTTCGTTGCTGTGTTTGCTCAAACAGAACAAAGAGCAGGGAAAGCCCCTCCCCTCCAGGCAAGAAGAGGGGAAAGCAGAGCGTCCTTCTAATTCCTCTCCATGCTCCGGAGGGAACAATGTTTGTGAAGGGAAGAGAGATTACAGGTTCAGCTTAAAATTCTGATTTGACTTCCTGCTTTTTGTTTTTGGGGACACACAGCATTCAAATATGCTTTCTTCCCTTTAAAAGGATGAAATCCTTAAACAGTGTTTTGCCTGTAAATTCATGCGATCTGGAAGATTACAGTGTCTGTACCTCTTAAGGGATGGCAAAGCTTAGGTTTCGCTGCTAAATAGTTCTTAATGCAGTTAAAATGCTTTCTTCTGTCAAGGCAATTAAAAAAAATATATATCAGGCAGCCGGAAAACATGCAGGTGGGAGGGAGAGGGAGAGAGAGAGAGAGAGAGAGCGAGCGCTGGCTGGCTTGGGTGGGTGGGTGGGGGGGACTTTTGCCTTCCTTTCCTCACGTTATAGCCCTCTCCTGCATTCTTAGCCTTCTGTGTTTTTCCTTCCCTCCCCACTTAAAATGTGGTTACAAAGCATGGATCAACATGGAACTTCAGGATCTTTGCATTGGGTCACCCCAAATTTACCATCAGATCACATTGCATGTCCATGGCTACAGCCTGCCCCCCCCCCCAAATCACACACCCACTGTTGCCTGGGGCTGCAATGGTGCAAAAACGTGGTTACAAAGCATGGATCCACAGGGATTCTCAGGATTTTTGCATTGGGTCACCCCAAATTCACCATCAGATCACATGTCTGTGGCCACAGCATGAAGCACAAAAATGATACGTCCACTGTTTCATTCAGAATATTTTTTCCCTTGTTTTCCTCCTCTAAAAACGATGTGCGTGTTATGGTCAGGTGCGTGTTATAGAGCGAAAAATACGGTATTTAAATGTATGGTATGATTGTGGCTTTTCTTGAAGAAATGGAGACAGCAATCCTTCTGAATACCTGTTGCTTTCCTCCCATCCCAGCTTAGGAAAAGAAAGCTTCACTCTGCAAGGACAGCATTTCAGCCCCGGTGGTTTACCTTTCGTGCAAATTCAGGCAGGACAAAGGCTGCCCTGTGGACATCCGAGTTGTAATACTTAAGATTCATTGCTTCCACTTCCTTCTGGGACAACTGTTGGACAGGGTCCCTGAAATTAGTGTTCTGCAGGAAGAATAAAAATTGGATTTATTTGCAGGAACATCCCTGTCTGCGTCCACAAGGGGGCAGAAATGGGGGGGGGGCTTACTGATGAATAAGTATTGTAATCTCCGCATCAATGGCGTGTTGCCTGTATTGCACCCACCCTACTCTTTCTTGCCAAAGGAGCTCAAGGTTCTCCATCTCCCCGTTTTATTTATTGCATTTATATAGCCCAAGGAGCTCAAGGCAGCGTACATGCATCTCCTCTGCCCCCTTCACAACAACCCTGTGAGGCAGGAGAGGCCGAGAGGCGGTGGCAAAAGAAAGAGGTGTGGAATGGAGAGAGTCACAACAGCCAGACACAAGTCCCTTGGGGGCTGCACACAACCCAAATTTACAGTGGTACCTTGGTTCTCAAAAGTCTTGGAACTCAAACAACTTGGAACCAATAGATGCAAACCCAGAAGTAAGTGTTCCAGTTTGTGAACATTTTTCGGAAGCCGAACGTGCTCCGTTTTGAGTGTTACCCTTCCTTTTTTTTTTATTAATTTTTTATTCATTTTCTATTACCAAACAACAATAACAGCAAAAACGAAAAGAAAAGAAACAATAACAAACACATACAAAAAAAAAGAAAACAGAAAAAAACATCAGCCAAATCAAAAACACCTTAACCAACCGAAAAAACAGACATGACAATTGAGTGTTACCCTTCCAATTTAAGTGCCACACTTCTGTTTTGAGTGTTATGCTGTGGTCTGCCTGTTTTTGCTATTCATTTTGTGTTTTTGTTTTTGCGGCTCTTTTTGTTTCGTTTTTGTGACTGTGTGGAACCCAGTTCAGCTATTAATTGATTGTGTCTGCAGTACATTGTTTATTGCTTTCATTTTATGGATCGATGGTCTCGTCAGATAGTAAATGTCATGTTAAATTGCTGTTTTAGGGGTTGCTTTTAAAAGTCTGGAACGGATTACCATATTTTTCGCCCTATAGGGTGCACAGGCCCATAGGGTGCACCTAGTTTTTTTTGGGGGGGGGAATAAAGGGAAAAAAATATTTCCCCCCCCGGCGCAGGGCTGGGGCGGGGGAAGCCCAAGTTTCCCCCAACCCTAGCCCCCAGAACAGGCTGCTATCCGCAAGCCTGGGGGGAACTCCCGCTGGGCTCTCCAGGCTTGCGGATATCTTCCTGAAGCCCAGGGCGTGCTGCTCAGCGCCCCCCAGGCTTCGGGGTGCAGGCTGCTATCCGGAAGCCTGGAGAGCCCGGTGGGAACTTCCGCCGGGCTCTCCAGGCTTGCGGATAGCTTCCAGAAGCCTGGAGAGCGAGAGGGGTTGGTGCACACCAACCCCTCTCGCTCTCCAGGCTTCAGCGAAAGCCTACATTCACCCCATAGGACGCACACACATTTCCCCTTCATTTTTGGAGGGGGGGAAGTGCATCCTATAGGGTGAAAAATACGGTAATCTGTTTTGCATTACTTTCTATGGGAAAGCACACCTTGGTTTTGGAATGCTTTGGTTTTGGAACGGACTTCCGGAACGGATTAAGTTTGAGAACCAAGGTACTACTGTACTTAGAGCGGGCCCAGTGATGTTAATGGACCGGGCTGATTCACGCCCTTAAGTTTCAATGCTCTGCATAGGGCTTGCTTCGGCATGCAAGCCTCTGCTCCCCAAGCCCCGATCGACGGAAAGAGGCGGCAGACAATATCCCTTACTGAATTCTTGCTGCAGAGCATGAAGCCGATCTGTCCGCTGGGGTAGGTCGGGATGGTGCAGTAGGCGTACTCGACCACGGGGAACAGCGACTTGCAGAACTGGCGCATCTCCTTAATGAGGTCCAGGTGCAGCCACTGGCATTCGCCTGGCAGAGAGACAAATGTGGAGAGGGGCGTTATCAAAGCCTTCCTGGGTAGCTGGGGGAAAGAAGAGCTGGTATTTGGTTAGCCAAGAATCTGTGGCCCTTCCACCTCCCAGGCACTAGGGGGCAGGCTTCCAAAGAACTAGATCTGAGCTGGACCACCCAGAAATCTGAAAGGGCATTCCACTGCACGTGTGCCACCACTGAGAAGGCCCTACATTATTTTTTGGGCTGTTGCAGCAACCCTGATACGCTGTGTTAAATGCAGCAAGGTATTTCAATTTGTACTTTTATACCTTGCTTCATTTCTTACATATTGCATTTTTGTTCCGTATGTTCCGTATGTATGTATGTATGTATTTGGTTGGTTTTCAGATTTACAGTCCCATATACAACATACAACATAGAAACAAGATTCCAAAGAATCTCTCCTTTGTGGGTCCTGTTGTTAATCATTTCCTCCTGCATCCTTTACATCAATCCAAATCTTTTACCTCTCCGTTGTGTCCAAAATTCACCATTAAACTACAAATGTTATTCCAACCCTACTAATGATTTTAACTGTATACAATGGTTTTTAAGATAAATTATAAATTTCCCCCACTACTTATTAAAATGGCTGAGTTAGTTTGAACTGCAATAGAATGAAAAATAATACAGGAAGAAATACAAACACAATTAAAACCCAATATGAGTATTTAGTGTGGGCGTGATGCAGACCACCTGAATGAAGCTCATGGAACTGAGTAGGGGGACCCCTGATCTAGGGGACACCAGGCTTTCCATCCCTGCATTTTTTTAAAGAAAAAAAGGAGGCGTGGGGGGAAACCCAACACTTCAGAAATGTGCTCAGTGCCTCCAACTGGTCATCAGCACACAGGCTATTTCGGCTGTCCCTCACCTTGGCAGCAGAGAATGCCGTCTTCCCGCAGAGCTGTCTTCATCAGCTGGTAGTAGGATTCTTTGAAGAGGCTTTCTGCAGGACCTGGAGGGGAAGGAACAGCACCAGGGAGGGTTAAGTATGAAAATACCTGGGAGGTATTTCTGGAATTGCCTGGATCACACCCTGCAAAACTGCATTCATCCATTTATTCACCCAGTCTGCAAGCCACACCTTTCAGGGCAAACCTCCCACCTAACAAAGAAAAAGAGCATTTATCCGACGCTAATCCCACCTAGCAGTTCGAAAGCATGTCAAAGTGCAGGTAGATCAATAGGTACCGCTCCGGCGGGAATGTAAACGGCATTTCCGTGCGCTGCTCTGGTTCACCAGAAGTGGCTTAGTCATGCTGGCCACATGACCCGGAAAAACTGTCTGCAGACAAACTTCGGCTCCCTCGGCCAGTAAAGCGAGATGAGCACCGCGACCCCAGAGTCGTCCGCGACTGGACCTAACGGTCAGGGGTCCCTTTGCCTTTACCTTTAATCCGAGTGTCTGAATTTGCTTCTCCTCTTCTCTTTTTCTTTTGAGCCAAAAGCATTTACACACAGTGGTACCTCTGGTTACGTACTTAATTCGTTCTTGAGGTCCGTTCTTAACCTGAAACTGTTCTTAACCTGAAGCAGCACTTTAACTAATGGGGGCCTCCTGCTGCTGCCACGCCGCCGGAGCACAATTTCTGTTCTCATCCTGAAGCAAAGTTCTTAACCCGAGGTATTATTTCTGGGTTAGCGGAGTCTGTAACCTGAAGCGTATGTAACCTGAAGTGTATGTAACCTGAGGTACCACTGTACTGCTTAATATTGCCAAAAAAACAAAAACCACCTGAAAGATAACAGGGGCAGCGACAGGGGCAGTTCCCACAAGTATCCAAACAAACCCGTGTTGCAAAGAGAACGTCAACAATGTCTAGGCAACACGATGACCATATATACATACGTAATAGACAATCTTTCAGAGACTTTGAAACTAAATATTTCATTTTGAACTTGTTATGGTTTGTAGAAATTCTATAAAGATTGTCTATTACGTATGTATATGGTCATCGTGTTGACTAGGAGTTCCCACGAAGGATTCAGGGATTTTTGGAACTGGCAGAGAAAGCTTTCCCACAGACCGCAGTGATTTGCTGGGTGCATAAGGCGGTCTCTCATGTCACCTGCTCCTGAGCTGTATAAGGACTTCCAACACCTTGAAACTGACCTGGAAGTGGACTGGCCAATGGTGCTAATCCCAGAAGTCGTTTGCCCCCACAAGCCACTTAGGTGTGCGATCTGTACAAGCTGCAGCCTCCAGGTCAACCCCAAGAGTGCATGCCCCAGCATGTACACAAGATTCATGATCCAATCACAGTCGCTGGTCAAGATCCCCTCCGCCCTCCACACTCACCCATGGGGTCGGAAGAGTCTGTGATTATCACATCAAAAGCCTCCTGGTTCTGCTTCATGAATTCAAAGCCGTCCCCAACATGCAAGGTGAGTTTCGGGCTGGAATATCCCACGGCCATCCCTGGGAGGTACTTCTTAGATGCTTGGATCACATCCTGCCCCCCCCCCAAAAAAAAAGAAAAAGAGAAAGAAAAAGTATTTTCTATTTACTCGCCCAATTGATAAACCACACATTTACCGTATTTTTTGATCTATAAGACCCACCCGACCATAAGACGCACCTAGTTTTAAAGGAGAACAAGACAAAAAATGGTCTCTCCCTCTCTGCTCAGCGCCTCTCCGCAGCAAAAATTTTCCTCCCGCTTCGCTGAAGGGGCGCTGCGCAGCTTTCCCTCTCTGCACTGTGCCTCTTCAGCGGGAAGAGCACTCTGCTGCGCTTAGGAAGCTTCGGGCAGCTATCCCTGAAGCCAGAACAACAAGAGGGATCGCTGCACAGCAATCCCTCTTGCTCTCCTGGCTTTAGCGAAAGCTGTGCAGCCTGCATTCGCTCCGTAAGACTCACACACATTTCCCCTTACTTTTTAGGAGGGGCAAAGTGCGTCTTATAGAGCGAAAAATACGGTAGGTGGCAAACCTCCCATCAAGTCATAGGTGTACAGTAAGAAAAATGAACAAAAGCAAGTATCATAAATTAATAAACGCACCCGAGTTTGCTTTCTTCCTCCCCCTTCCCTATCCCCTTTTCCTTTTGTGCTAAGACTCCAAGCTAAGATTCCATGAGCTTGGGTTGGATGAAGAACAGGATTTTAGGCAGGGAAATTGCTTTAAATAAATAACAGTAATAAATCACTAAAACCACTGGAATAAATCAATCACTGGAAACCACACTTGGGTCCTGTCCGCACGATACATCCTAGGCCGCATCATACCACTTTAAATAGTCATGGCTTCTCCCAAAGCATCCTGGGAACTGTAGTTTGTGAAAGGTGCAGAGAGTTGTTAGGAGACCCCTATTCGGATCGGAGAGCCAAATCAGGACCATGGGGAACAGAGAGGAAGGTTTCGGGGCTGCTGGGGAGAATTCAGAAGCACGTAGAGAAGTTTGGGGATTTAAAGAAATCCCAAACCAAAGTGGTTCAGCTTATCTCCTCCCATTGAGGCAATGTGCCTTGCATCTCTAAGGAATGCTGGCTGTAGACATAACCAGCCCTGGGATGGGGAGGAAAGGCTCAGCTGGCCTGCTTTGCATTTTTGGAGGAACTCTGAACACAAACGCTCCTGTTAGGGACTGAAAGGCGGCACTGCAGCATTTTTATTATTATTATTTAGACATACATACAGTGGTACCTCAGGTTAAGAATTTAATTCGTCCTGGAGGTCTGTTCTTAACCTGAAACTGTTCTTAACCTGAAGCAGCACTTTAACTAATGGGGCCTCTTGCTGCCGCCGCAGCACGATTTCTGTTCTCATTCTGAAGCAAAGTTCTTAACCCGAGGTACTATTTCTGGGTTAGCAGAGTCTGTAACCTGAAGCATCTGTAACCCGAGGTACCACTGTACATACATACATACATACATACATACATACATACATACATAACAATAATGTACATACACTTACAGACAAAAAAAGAAAAGGTAAAGGAAAAAGAAAAATACATAAAATAGGTAAACACCCATGTGACCTCCCTCCGCCAGTGCTCGTCATCTTTATTACTTTAAAGTTCTTATTTGCATTGCAATTCATGCATCTCTACCTTACTTCTCTTGTTAAACTGTTATTTTTTTCTAGGTCAACTTTACAACTCAGTCTAAACATATCAGCATGCTATCTTCGGAGAAGTGTTTGCTCATATATTCTTCAAACCATATCCATTGTGACCTTAATTTCTGATTTGTACTGCAGCATTTTGTTGCAGCTGCTACCTGTGCAAACCTGCCACCCCCCCCACCCCAATTTGGATTCCTCCTGACTTTGCCCTGGCAAGATTTCATTAGCATGATGCAAAATGCATTTTTCTCTCTCTGCCTCACCTTGCAAAAAAAACCCAAAAACCTTCCAAGGTTGGGTGGAGGAGGAGGTGGTACCCGCCCCCCCTTGAGTTCAGTCGGTAGAGCATGAATGAGACTCTTAAATCTCAGGGTTGAGGGCTTGAGCCCCACGCTGGGCAAAAAGATTCCTACCCTGCAGGTGATTTGACAAGATAAGCCGCATAGTTTCCTTCAGTCCTATAATTCTTCACAACTAGAGGACAAGGAAGTAGGTCTTTAATAAGGAAGGAGGTTAAGAAATCATAGCCCCGGGGAAAGGATAGGTTGATAATTGCTTTTATCCTGTCAAAGAGCTCTGAAATGTACCAGCCAACGCCCTCAGAGCTTGGGCAAGAGGAAAGAAATTAGGATACTAACACAGAAACTTTGGCTTGCAGCCAGCGAAGCCCTAGGCCAATTGAAATTTATGAACCAAAGTTAGTCATCTTCATTTATTTATTTCAACGGGTCTATTGGCTCCATGGGAAGGTGGTGGACTCTCCTCCTTCCTTGGAGGTTTTAAGCAGAGGTTGGGTGGCCATCTGACATGGATGCTCTAGCACAGATTCCTACATTTGCAGGGGGTTGGACTAGATGACCACCAGGGTCCCTTCCAACCTACAACTCTATCAAGCCTAACCTTGGCTCTCACCCATTGTGAGCTCTTGAGGTCAAATCCTTCTAAATTTTCTCTTACTGGTTTCCCATCACCCCACCCCGCTGCCGGAGGACCTCTTGGAAACCGCCAGGGGTCTTGGCGGACCACTGGCCACCAATTTACTGGTCAACCAAACAGACCCCCTTGTTGTAGCAATCATAAATGTGTTGTGGGAGATGCTGTGCAATTTTAAATTTCATGTCGTGGACTGCAGCTGAGGATCACAGTTTGAGGGAATCCCATTTGACAGGCAACGATCGATAAGCAGAACTAACTTTGTTACCTCGTCAATTTCGCACTGTATTACGGACTCCACGGAGGGGTGCTTGACCACTTCCCGCAAGACTCCTCCATCGCCGCCCCCGATGATGAGCACCTGTGTAGTGGAGACGGCACTGTTACTTTGCTCTGAGAACACCCACCCATTCCCCCCCCAGACGAGGGCCGTGTTCCCTTTCGGGGGCCACATGCCAGTGGTGGGCGGGGCCAGAAGCAAAAGTGGGTGGAGCAACGAATGCAAATTTCACCTTTGGACAGTAGGCTAGTTTCCCCACTCCACTCACACACCCCTCTCTGCCCTCCATTCAAACAAGCAAGCATAGTCACGGTCCAAGGACATATTCCAGCTAGGCAAAAACATGGAAGGAGGGTGCAAAGCAGAGAGGGTGTGTGGTATCAGAGATTCTTTAGTTGAGATTCCTGCATTGCAGGGGGTTGGAGCAGATGATCTTCAGGGTCCCTTCCAGCTCTACAATTCTATGAATCTAGGATCCCCACCCCAGACCAAGTGCAACCATCCCTTCTGTCAAGTTATATGGTCATTAGTCTAAGCAATGAAACCTGCCCTCACCTCTTTCTGTACTTTACAATATTCTACTTCTTTACTTCTTAAGTTAGATTACATACCACCCACTCTCAAAGAATAACCCAAAGCAACTTACAGTTGAACTATGAATATATGTAACCATAGGACACGGGAGGCACTGTGGTCTAAACCACTGAGCCTCTTGGGCTTGCCGATCAGGAGGTCGGCGGTTCAAATCCCCGTAATGGGGTGAGCTCCTGTTGCTCTGTCCCAGCTCCTGCCAACCTAGCAGTTCAAAAGCACGCCAGTGCAAGTAGGTAAATAGGTACCAGTCTGGCGGGAAGGTAAATGGCGTTTCTGTGCGCTCTGGTTTCCGTCACGGTGTTCCGTTGCACCAAAAGCGGTTTAGTCCTGCTGGCCACATGACTGGGAAAGCTGTCTGTAGACAAACGCCAGCTCCCTTAGCCTGAAAGCGAGATAAGCACCGCAACCCCATAGTCGCCTTTGACTGGGCTTAACCGTCCAGGGGTCCTTTACCTTTTACATTTACATGTAACCCTAAAAGCTAATGGCCGGCCAACAAAAATTAACAAAGGGTTGGATCCAGTGCTAGCCCTATACACAGCAGACTCATTGAAGTCAATGGACGTGACTAAATTGGGCCCATTAATTTCAGCAGGTCTGCTCTCCAGTAGGACTTAGTTGGAGACAGCCCAAAGAATCAAATGTGGCAAAATATGCAGGTAACAAAAAAAGGGGGGGTGCTGGCCTAGAGGACCTAATCCAGCAAAGTTCTTCATAGGATCATGTCCAGAGATGGATCCCCCAGGAGGACAGGACGAGGCTTACCTTCTGTGGGTTTGGGTGACTGCACAAGGGAAGATTAGCAATCATTTCCTGGTACGAAAACTCATCCCTCTCTGTGCACTGGATAACGCCATCAAGGACCAAGACGTTCCCGTATGTTTTGCTAGAGGAAGGAGAGAGCAGGGGAAATGATGGGTGTGAATAGCAGGGCAAAGGTGTACGGTCTCCAAAATATGCCCCTTTAAGTCCCTGAACACCAACGTTGCAGAGCTCCAGGGACAATACCTGGATTGCCACAATTTCTGCATCCCTGAAGTAGGCCATCAGTTGCCTTCACTGTCCCTAAGCTGCCTTTAATGCAAGGACAGGGACCTCTGGCCTTGCTGGCTGAGGCTGGTGAGAACTGGGAATCTAACAACCTATAGAGGAGCAAAGGGTCCCTGTTCCTGAACTAGGCCATCACTTGCCTTTCCTGTCCCAAGTTACCTCCATCATAAATCTGACCATCACTTGCCTTCACTGCCCCTAAGCTACCTTTAAGGCAAGGACAGGGGCTGCTGTCTGGGGCTTCTGAGAACTTGAACAACGTATAGGGATGCAAAGGGTCCCTGTTCCTGAACCAGATTGCCACTCGCCTTCACTGCCCCTAAAGGGCCCGTACGGGCCAGTCTTGCCAGACTCTAGGGTTGTGCGCTCATCTCACTCTATAGGCCGGGAGCCCGCGCTGTCCGCAGACACTTCCGGGTCACTGCCCCTAGCTACCCCCAAAATAACTCTGCCTTTTTTAAAAAAAAATCAGAGGCAGATGAAGATACAGCCCTCCAGATGTTGAACTACAGATCCCATCATCCTTAACAGCTGGCTAGAGCCCAATAGAACCTTCCTTGCATACAAAGGGCCCAAAGTTCAACCCCCTGCATCTCCAAGTAGGGCTGGGCAAGACTCCTGCCTCTGAATCCCAACAGTGCCGCTGCCAGTCAGTGCAGGTAACACTGACCTAGATGGACCAGTTGTCAAATTCCAAGGCAGCAGCTACTGCCACCAGCCAGGAAGGAGTCACCTTGAGAGAGAGGCAGCGCTTAGGGCAGCGTTTCTCAAACCTGGGTCTCCATCTACAACTCCCGTCATCCTTACTGTGGCAGGACCAGTGATGAGGGATGGCAGTTGCAGTCCAACAACAGCTGCAGACCAGAGTTTGAGAAACACAGGTGGAGGGTGTCCCACTGAGACCCAGTTTCAAATGCCCCACTTGGCCACAAAAGCTCAATGGGGTGAGCTCGTGGGGTTGTTACAGGGGGTCAAACAATGAGATCTTTTTCTGGGGGTGCTTGGATGGGTGGGAAGACTCCTTAGACAAAAAGGTGGGCTGTGTGAACGCCACCAAAGGGCAGCCCCGCCCTGTGCTTTTGACAGGATCCGGACAGCGCACCCGTGCACGCCATCCTCACGTGCTCAATCCCCGCATCCTGGCCTTTCTCCCGCACCCTTACCTCCTGAAGACCAGGATCTCCTGGAAGGGCGACCGCTGGTGATGCAGGACCTCCTGGACTTGCAGAGAGAGGGCCTGCCCGGGCCAGAGGCTGCACGTCTCGCGGAACCAGCCCTCTTGGATGACGGCTGCTGGGGCTGCCGCCTCCTCCTCCGCCTCCCCTCCCGCTGCTGCTGCTGCCCTCCTTCCTCCTCCTTCTCTTCCTCCCAGGCCAAGCTCCATGGCCGGCCGAACTGGGCAAGGCGAAGCGGCTGCCCCTCCGCTCCGCCTCGCCTCCGCAAGCGCAGGACACCTGTGCACGCCTCAGCCGAACCGGCGCAGCAGCGGCTTCAAGGGAGGCGAGCCCGAGCGCGACGCCGACCAATCAGGAGCCGCGTCCGCGGGGCCGGCGGAGGCAGCGCCGGCCTCTGGTTGGCTGCGGGCGGAGAGGGTTCGACGGGGAGGAGAGGCGAGCGAGCAGGGTAGGGTGCAGTCGCGGGGCGGGCGGGCCACGTGGGGCGCTGGGCGTTCCTTGCGCGTGAGAGCGAGATAGAGACGTCGCGAAGCAGCTGCGGTAGGGAGGGAGATGCGCGATTCTGATTGGCTGGAAGGAGGGGACGGCTGAAGCCTCTCTCCACGTGGCTCTTCAGCAAGGGCAAGTGAGGCCACGTTGCATCTTCAATCCAAGTGCACGGGGTGGTTTTTGGTGTGTGTTTTTTGCATTGGAGCAAGTCCATTAAACTCGGCGGGGCTTCTTCAAAGGTTCTTTAAGTGCCATGCAAAGCCTGATATTCTCAGTCGAATATAAAAGCTTAAGAGAAAAGCGATGACAAACCTAGACAGCATCTTAAAAAGCAGAGACATCACCTTGCCAACAAAGGTCCGTATAGTTAAAGCTGTGGTTTTCCCAGTAGTGATGTATGGAAGTGAGAGCTGGACCATAAAGAAGGCTGATCGCCGAAGAATTGATGCTTTTGAATTATGGTGCTGGAGGAGACTCTTGAGAGTCCCATGGACTGCAAGAAGATCAAACTCTCCATTCTTAAGGAAATCAGCCCTGAGTGCTCACTGGAAGGACAGATTGTGAAGCTGAGGCTCCAATACTTTGGCCACCTCATGAGAAGACTCCCTGGAAAAGACCCTGATGTTGGGAAAGATGGAGGGCACAAGGAGGACGACAGCGGACGAGATGGTTGGACAGTGTTCTCGAAGTTATGAACATGAGTTTGACCAAGCTGTGGGAGGCAGTGGAAGACATGAGTGCCTGGCATGCTCTGGTCCATGGGGTCCTGAGGAGTCAGACACGACTAAATGACTAAACAACAAAATATGAAAGATAGTGTGTCCTATGTAGGATTCTACAGAAATAAGCACGCACATGGGTGAATATTAAGCCACTCCCATTAAGCCCCATTCCGCCACTGCTGTGATATTGGGGGTGCAGGTTACACAGCTCTGACTATGCCCATCCATTTCTTGAATGGGTTCCAAGGTCAGCCCGGTAGACTCAGTTGAGATGGGCTGCAGTGGGGGCTTGCTTCATGATAACATAGTCTAGAACAGTGTTTTTCAACCACTGTTCCGCGGCACACTAGTGTGCCGCGAGATGTTGCCTGGTGTGCCACGAGATGTTGCCTGGAGGGAGGCAGGCGAGTCGGGCGGCGAGAGGCGGGGTGGCGGCGGCGAGGAGAGGCCGCCCAGCACAGGGCTCTCGCCGTCTGCCTGCCTGGCTGCCTGCGAGCTCGGCGAGCAGCGCCTCCGTCTGCAGCGCCCGCCTCGCGGCTCTCATTCCCTGCCCCTGCCAAAGCTCACCCAGCCAAGCCGCGCTCTCCTTCCTGCCTCGCTTTGCTGCCTCCTCCCCCCCCCCCCAAGCTTGGAGGTTCCCCGGCAAGGGGGAGGGGAAAAAATTGAAACTTACACTTTCGTGCGTCCCTCCCGGCGTGACGCTGCGCGCTGACGTCACGGGGCTGTAATGGTGGTGTGCCTCGAGATTTTTTTCATCAAACAAGTGTGCCTTTGCCCAAAAAAGGTTGGGAAACACTGGTCTAGAAGAATTAAGAGCCTCAGATGTGTGGGTTGTATAATAGTTGATGGAGGGTCCAATGGAGTTTGACAAAACTGCGGGAGGCAGTGGAAGACAGAAGTGCTCTGGTCCATGGGGTCTCGAAGAGTCGGACACAACTAAACGACTAAACAACATAAAAGGTTAAAGTTGGGGTCGGGGAAGCACATTGCCTATTTTGTTGGCATCTGTCTCAAGAAACAATGGAGTGTGCCTTTCAGGGGTTAAAACAAACCTCTGTGACAGAAAGCACCAAAGTGACTGCTTGTGTGCGAGGGTTGCCAGAAGAGAATAACAATAATAATTTATTATTTGTAAGATCGGGTCAACCTCTTAGGGACTCCACTCTGGTTTTGTGTAGGGTTTACCTTTTTATCATTTTTATTAAATTTTCTGTTTTACAAGTAATATCTAAAATGTAGGATACATTATTGGAGTGGGAGGTCAAAGATGAACAGGTCAAGGAGGTAATGATCAAGTGGGCTTTAGATATAGGGGAAACTATCAACAGCATGGGACGCGGGTGGCGCTGTGGGTAAAACCTCAGCACCTAGGACTTGCTGATCGCATGGTCGGTGGTTCGAATCCCCGCGGCGGGGTGTTCGGTCCCAGCTCCTGCCCACCTAGCAGTTTGAAAGCACCCTTAAGTGCAAGTAGATAAATAGGTACCACTTTATAGCAGGAAGGTAAACGGCGTTTCCGTGTGCTGCTCTGGTGCCGGTTTGCCAGAGCAGCTTCGTCACGCTGGCCACGTGACCTGGAAGTGTCTGCGGACAGCGCTGGCTCCCGGCCTCTAGAGTGAGATGAGCACACAACCCTAGAGTCTGTCAAGACTGGCCCGTACGGGCAGGGGTACCTTTACCTTTACCTATCAACAGCATGGAAAGAACTATGGAAAAAGAACTGGAAATTTACATCCTGTGAAGTGTTGAGGGGAAATTTAATCGATGGTTTATAGATGGTATTTAACACCTGCCAAAATAGCTAAAATGTATAAAACAAAAACAAATCTGTGTTGCAGGTGCAGTAAAGCAGAAGGGACATTCGTACATGTCTGGTGGACCTGTGAAAAAAACCAAAAGCTTCTGGAACATAGTGTATGATGAACTTTAAAAAATGTTAAAAGTATAACTTTATGAAAAATACAGAAGATTTCCTATTAGGGATAACAGATTTCCTAACAAGAGACAATCAGAAAATATTCCTCTATGCCACGGGTGCGGCAAGGACCTTAATTGCCAGAAATTGGAAAAAGAATTTGTGCCAACAAAAGCAGAATGGCAGGAGAAATCATTAAACTATATTGAATTGGCTAGATTAACAAAGGCAATTAGGGGACTCCCCAGACAAGAATTTCAAAAAGAATGGGGAAAATGTAAAGAATACTTTACAAAACAGTGCCCTAAAATACATACCTGGACTTGTTTCGATTAATGTCTGCAGGAGACTTGGGGGGGTTGTTGGGTTTTTTGTCATAATTTGAAAAATCATAACTACTCATAAAGAAAACAGTTCATAAGAAGTAAACAAGGAGGCCATGTACAGGATAAAGGAAGTCTTTTATTTTGTTTGTTAAATATTTATGTTATGTTTATGCTATGTTGTTTATGTCTAATGGTGGTGGATTTGTTTATTTGAGTTGTGGTGGATTTATGTTGTAAACAAAAAAAATAATTATAAAAAAAATCTGTTTTACAATTTAGAGTATTTAAACTACCTTAAAAAAATCAATTTTCCCTTCTTCTCTTTCCATGGTTCATTTTGCATAATATAAATCCCTGCATATTCTATATAAACCAAACCATCCAGTATTCCATTATTACTTCCATCAAAACTTATTTACACTGTTGAATTTATCTTAATGCTGACCAGGGCCGATAATAGGAAGCAGACAACTCTTCCTGTTACAGCAGCTCCACTGGCTACTAGTCTTGTTTCCAGGCACAATTCAAAATGTTGATTATCACCTATAAAGACCTGTATGGCTTAGGCCTGGGCTATCTGAAAGGCCATATTCTCCCATGCAAACTTGCCCAGATGGGAACAGGGCCTTTTCAGTGACTGCCCCCCGTCTTTGGAACTCCCTCCTTGGAGAAGCAAGACTGACTCCTCCTTTGCTGGCCTTCTTCTGCCCGCAGGTGAAGACTTTTCCTTCCAACAGGCCTTTGGGAACTGACTGTTTCAGAGGAAAGGGCTGGTGCTGTGACACTATTCTTGTTATTGTCTGTCTTTTCAAAGGATCCTTTATATAATTTTAATTCTATTAGTGTTTAATTACATTTTGACAATGGTATTTTCTGTTTTTTTAGCTAGCTCTGCTTTATCTGTGTAAACTGCCTTGAGTCTGGGACTGGGGAAAAGGTGAGATAATAACAATACAGTGGTGCCTCGCAAGACGAAATTAATCCGTTCTGCGAGTGTCTTCGTCTAGCGGTTTTTTCGTCTTGCAAAGCACGGCTATTAGCGGCTTAGCGGCTTAGCGCTATTAGCGGTTTGGCGGCTATTAAAGGCTTATTGGCTTAGCTGCTAAAAGGCTATTAAAGGCTTAGCGGCTTAGATAAAGGGGGGGGGGGAAGCAAAAAAAAATCTCAAGACTCGCAAGACATTTTCGTCTTGCGAAGCAAGCCCATAGGGAAATTCGTCCTGCGAAGCAACTCAAAAACGGAAAACCCTTTCGTCTAGCGGGTTTTCCGTCTTGCGAGGCATTCGTCTTGCGGGGCACTACTGTAATAGGCAATACTGTGCTAGATGGACCAGTGGTCAGCTCAAGTTAAGGCAGCTGAGATCCACACTGGTATCCTGCAGAGCTGCTGCCTGTCAGTGCAGACATTAGTGAGCTAGATAGAACAAGGATCATTTCTCCTTAAGTGGCGGGAAGGGGCAGGACAATGATCAGGTGAGCTGTGAATTCTGGCTCTACCAGACTCAAATGTGCAATTTTAAATCGTGAGGATCTTGTATAAAGATGCTTTGAGAGCTTCTCGGGGCTGCATGAAGCGGGATGTGGCTTTTCTAAATGAATGGAGAGGGGAAGAAGAAACAAACAAACAGCCGCTCAAATCTATTAAGATGCTCCATTTCCTCCATCATTTGTGGGGGAAAGAAAAGCAAATTAATATAGATCTTTTTTATTTTTTAAAAAAGAGCAACAGCAGGTATCCGTACAAAAAACGGCAGTGGCAAACAACATCCCCTTTCGTTTAAAAGCCATTCCAACTCTGCATTCCACGGCTTCTTCCAAAAGCTTCCAGGCGTCGTACTATCTTTTCGGCCAGTTATGCCTGAAGCCCCTGCAAAGAGAATTACATTATAAATTCTTATTTCGGAATAAAGTTTAGCCGGGGACGTTCCAAGCATCAGCTGAAGCTTAACTGCTCTCTTGATGGAGAATGTACTTGGCAAAAAGTGTCCCATCCCCCAAACAAACAACGTTGAGGACTAGAAAGCTTTAAAGTCATATTTGCAATGCAGCTCGAATGTTCTAGCAAACAACTGTCCGGACATACCTGTTGGATTTCCCAGCCATGTAGGACATGCTTTTCGTTCCGGCTGGTTGCTGGACTTTGCCGGCTCCGGGAAACTTCTATGTTTGGTTTTTATTTTTGAGAGAGAGAAAGGCGGAAAGAAGGTGTCAAAACAGCAGTTCTTGGACCTAGTGAGCTTTATGGCCAAGTGGGGATGTGAAAGCTGGTCTCCCAGGTCCTAGTCTAGCCTCTAACCACTACCCCACTGGCCCATCTAGTCAAGTATCCTATTCTCACGATGCCCCCAAGGGAAGCCCAGAAACAGGACCTGAGCACTCTTCCCCTCCTGTGTTTTCCAGCAGCTGATATTCAAAAGCGTTATTGACCATGGAGGCAGAACTGAGCCATCCTCTGCTACTAGCCTTCATGGGCTCCCCTGACTCAAGAGATTTATCAAAATTCCTGTGTGCAGAAAACAACCTTACCTTGCCAGCTTGCTTGGAGGGATCAAACTGTGTTGAGGGTTTAGGCCTGCTGCTTCCTGAGAAAGAGAGAGAGGGAGAAAGATGGGGGCAGAAAGCAAATCTTAGCAAAGGAGATCGCTCTTGCAGAGAATAGATCATTTCAAGAGCCATCAAGACCAGCAAAGTTTAGGCATGAATAAAAAGCGCCGGCTGTCAAACAGACATGCAGTGGAAGAATTCAAACAGCCAAGACTTCTAAAAAAGGAACTAGGTAAAGGTAAAGGGACCCCTGACCATTAGGTCCAGTCGTGACCGACTCTGGGGTTGTGGCACTCATCTCGCTTTATTGGCCAAGGGAGCCGGCGTACAGCTTCCGGGTCATGTGGCCGGTATGACTAAGCCGCTTCTGGCGAACCAGAGCAGCGCACGGAAACGCCATTTACCTTTCCGCCAGAGCAGTCTCTATTTATCTACTTGCACCCGGGGGTGCTTTCGAACTGCTAGGTTGGTAGGAGCAGGGACCGAGCAACGGGAGCTCACCCCATCACGGGGATTCGAACCGCCGACCTTCTGATCAGCAAGTCCGAGGCTCTGTGTTTTAACACACAGCGCCACCTGCGTCCCTAAAAAAAAAAAAGGGGGAACTAGGCAGCGTCTTATTTTGCCTTGGCGTCGAAACAAAGCAGAGGGCGGAAACAAAACTAAACAGCAGTAGTAATAGCAATAAAATAAATAATAATGTTGGTGATAAAAAGGTTAGGAAGCTGCTGTACACAGACCGTTGGTCCATCCAGCTCAGTACTGTCTGCACCGACTGGCAGCAGCCCTCTGGCATTTCCATCTCTCCCAGCCGTAGCTGGAGAGTCCATTGGGGATCTAACCTGGGACCACTGAGTTAGGCACCTTCCCCACGCGTGACTATTACATAAGGAGAGCCCTAGTGGATCCTGAGTCCAGCCTCTTGAGCTCACAGGGGCAGACAGGAGCCTCACCGGCAAACACTTGGAGGTCGGATTTGCTGTAATCAAAGGGGGTGAAGGGCTTTGGAGCGGCCTCTGGTTCTTCCGGCTGCGGGGAAGCTTTGGGCTTCTTCTTCTCGGCCCGGGGGGTCTCAGTACCCGGATCGCTTTCCACTCTCTCCCGCTTGTGGCCTGCTTGTTCCTGCTGTAAAACCAAAGGAGGGAGGAAGGAAGGAGTTTCAAAACATAGCCTGGAAGAAGAGGGCAGGGAAGGGCTGCAGCTCAGCAGAGGAACGTCTGCTTTGCATGCAGGAGGTCCCAGGTTTAACCTCGACATTTTTTCCAGGTGGGGCTATGCCTGTACTTTTTAGGCTATAGCACCCGGTATTCCTGAGCTGTCTCCCACCCAAGTACGAACCAAGCCTGATCCTGCTTAACTTCTGAGATCAGACAAGACTGGGTGTGTTCAGAGTAGTATGGCCGTAGATAACCACTATTCTGAATTATGCTTTTTATAGGGTAGGACGCACTGTGGATGGGTTTATGGAGCCAAGGAGGCAGGGCCCCCCAAATCTAGATCTAGATTCCTGGTCCTCAGCTATAATATTTTACATGCAAGTCGACACTGAGGTTTTTAAAAATTGGGATAGTATTTTTACAGATGAGTCTGGCTGGGGGTGGGTCCCCAAATGTATGTTTAGGCTGAAAAGGAGGTCAGCAAACTTTTTCAGCAGGGGGCCGGTCCACTGTCCCTCAGACCTTGTGGGGGGCCGGACTATATTGGGGGGGGGGGGGAAATGAACAAATTCCTATGCATCACAAATAACCCAGAGATGCATTTTAAATAAAAGGACACATTCTACTCGTGTATACCAACACAATGATTCCAGGACAGTCCACGGGTCGGATTTAGAAGGCGATTGGGCCAGATCTGGCCCCTGGGCCTTAGTTTGCCTACCCATGGGCTAAAAGATGGGCCCTAGAACTGCAAATGTTTGCTGGGTCGAGGGACCCCACTTACCGCAACCAGCTGGCGGACAGAGACTGCGTTTTCCGCTTTGCCTTTGCTTTCCTTCTTGGGGACTTCATGAGCTGCTGGTGGGGGAAGGATGGAAAGGGCAAAGTTAGCACAAGGACTGCCATGCTGGCACACAACTAGCAATGCATTGTGGTCAATCAGAGCTTTGAGATTCCAGGACACCCAAGCCTAGGGTTGCCATACGTCCAGGATTTCCCGGATGTAGCTGGTATTCAGCCCTCGTAATAGCTGAAATGTCCCATGGGACGTGTGGCAGCCCATGTCGGTAGTGTAGATTTTGGCAAATTTCATTAAAGCTATTAAAAAGAAACCTTTGATCTGTAGAAAACGCAACTTGAAAAAAGAGACAATGCATGTATTTTTTTGTAAACTAAGAAATCTTTAACAAAAATATAATCAAAACAAAACAAAAACAAACAGGCCAGCCTCACACCTGTCTGCTGGATCTTCTTCTTAGCAGATTCTTTCTTTGTCCCTGCTTGAAGCTGGGCCTGGCTTAGGAGCTTCCACCGATTACTGATCTGGGAGGAGGAAACACACACACACACACACACACACACACACACACACAAATCACAAGTCTGCCAATGTTACACCGTGTTGTGGTGCATGTGGCCGAGCCAGCCCAATCTCCAGGGAGGGTGTAGGCAGCAGCACAGTGGTTGAGGAACCTGCACTGTGTGCAGAAGGTCTCATGTTCGATCCCTGGCAGATCCAGGTATGGTAGGGAGACGGAACATCTGAAACTCTGGGGAGCCGCTGCCTGACAGTGTTGACAGCACTGAGCTAGCTGAAGCAATGGTCAGACGTGGTGTGAGGCAGATTGCCACCCACGCTCCTGTTGTTCTCCAGTTAACAGGATTAGACGGCAGAATTGGAGGGAACCGCAGCCCAAAGGCCAATGGCAGCCAGTGTGGACAACTCCGGCTTATAACCAGAGCAGGGGGCAGTTTTGTGAAATAACTGTTCTTACCTCGTAGATTTTCGATGACGGGTCAAACTTTGCCAACTGGGAGATATGAGCGGGGTTCTGGTCCGCTGGCAAATACTGGAGGGAAGGAAAAACACAGCCATGGGAATAATAATAATAATAACAATAACATTTATTTATACCCTGCCCTCCCCAGCCAAGACCGAGCTCAGGGCAGCTAACAACCAATAATAAAAACAAGCTGATTAAAATACAATTTAAAAAACAAGATTAAAATACATTAAAACATTAGGATGCAGCCTCTTCACAGGAGGAGAAAGGAAAAAGAAAGAGGGGGAGGGAATCAAACTGATTCTAAGCCAAAGGCCAGGTGGAACAATTCTGTCTTACAGGCCCTGTGGAAAGAAATCAGATCCCGCTGGGCCCTGGTCTCATGAGACAGAGCATTCCACCAGGCCAGAGCCAGTGTTGAGAAGGCCCTGGCTCTGGTTGAGGCTAATCTAACTTTCTTAGGGCCCGGGACCTCTAGGGTGTTGCTATTTATGGACCTTAAGGTCCTCCGTGGGGCATACCAGGAGAGGCGATCCCGTAGGTATATAGATATCCCCTAATATCTAGATTAGGGCTGGGGAACCCTCTTCAGCCCAAGGATCACATTTCCCTTCCAAGTAACCTTCCAGGGGCCACGTGGCAAAAGCAAGCAGAGCAATTAATGTTAATTTTGCCTTCGCCTAACTAGTTTCTTCTCTGTCTCTATCTGCCAGCCTCTCTCACACATACAGCCGTCTTTATTCTCTGTCCAGACAAGCAATTCAAAGACATACTCAAGAGTTCAAAGACATATTCCAGCCAGGCAAAAGAATTCAAGGAGTGTTTGGAGCAGGAACAGTGAAGAGGTGTGGCTTGGGGAGGGGCCAGAGGGCCACACAGAGAGGTCTGGAGGGCCACAACCTGCCTGCTGCCCTGGCCAGATTCCCCACTTCTGAGCTTGACTAACCAGGGCCCACTTGCAACTGTAAGCTGTTTGGGGGAACCAATTCTGGATTAAAAGTGGGGTGCACCGCTTGTTAATTAAAAGAAATCAGAATTCCAAGGGACCACTTCACTCCCCCAAAAGGATTCGTGCTGCAGGAATCTATCTTGCAGTATGAATTCTGCAACTCCCAAGGAGTGGGGAGACTCACAAAGCCCCCTAGAAGCAAACAGCTTCCCAGCTGTGGAGTTTGTGCAATTCAGATGCTACATTAACAAGCAATATATCTGTTTACATATATAAACACGTTGCCAAGACAAAAAGAGAGAAAGAAGGGCAACATGAAAAATCTCTGGGTTTGCTTTTTTTTTTAAAAAAAAATTACCACTTGGAAATGTTTTCCTTCTCCCTACAACAGGATGGCAGGAAAATGTTATGATTAAAATATGCACAGCCACTAAGTTAGAGATGATGGAGTTGTCATTTGCTTATTAACACTGGCTAGGTTCACACATAATGCTAAGCTATGGTTTACTAACCCAGGGTTTAGCGTGGTGCAAACCCTGCCCAATGGCTTGTTCGAATGTTAGTAAACCATGATCTGAAGACATGGTTTGTTGCTGTCTTTACCAAGCTTGGCTTGTCTTAATTATATCTTGGCATTATGTGTGAGCCCAGTACCCTTTATCAAGCACGGTTTGTTTGGCCGCCGCACCCCAAAATACAAAGGCACGAGCAACAAGAAGCTGGAAGACAGAACAGACTTTGGAATAAATGAGTTGTGGTTTGCTTGATCAACTGTGGTTAGCTCACAGTTGTTAAGCAAACCATGGTTGTGTTACATACGAGCCAAACCACTGGGTAGGAAAACAAGGACATTTTACCATCCGGAATGGGTTTTCGAAGGATTCCATGATCTGGCGGGCTTTCCGCTGGGTGACTGTCAAACTCTCGTCCTCTTCCTCACTTGCTTCCGTCTCCTTTGGGAAGGCAGAAATATAGATTAGTGGGACTAAGTACAGAATTGGAGAGGCCTGCCTGGAAATCTCCTGAATGCGTTAAGATTGCATTTTAAATATCAAGAGGTCCGCCCCGGCGGCACCCTCCCGTTTGCTTTAAAAGAACAGTACATAGAAGCAAACAGTTGCTGATTTGTACTTCTGTTTTGGCTGGCTGTTTATAGCATTTTGATCCACTGTTGCTTTTATTAATAAATACAGTGGAACCTTGGTTCTCAAACTTAATCCATTCAGCAAGTCTGTTCGACTCCTGAAACCGTTCAAAAACCAAGGCGCAGCTTCCGATTGGCTGCAGCCTCCTGCACTCAAGTGAAAGTCAAGTCCGATGTTCAGCTTCTGAATAACGGAACACTTACTTCCGGGTTTTCGGCGTTCGGGAGCCGATTTGTCAACTAAGCCGTTTGAGAACCAAGGTTCCACTGTAACCTAGAGACTTTACTGCAGTCGTACCTTGGATCCTGAATGCCTTGCCTCTCGAACGTTTTGACTCCCAAACGCCGCGCACCTGGAAGTGAGTGTTCCAGTTTGTGGACGTTCTTTGGAAGCCGAACGTCCGACGCAGCTTCTGATTGCGTGCAGGGAGCTCCTGCCGCGCCTTGGTTTCCGAATGTTTTGGAAGTGGAACGGACTTCCAGAACGGATTCCGTTTGACAGCCAAGGTACTTGCTTTTTAATCTGTTGTGAGATCAGGCGACTGATAGGTGGGCAACCCAAGCTAGGTGTCAAACATGGGCAGAGACAAGGATCATGCCCCATTCAGTGGGGCAGGGGAGGGAAGAGACAGGGGTTGTGCCCCCCGCTCCCAAGTGGCTGGGGGAAAGACCAGGATTGTGGGCCAACAGCTGAATACTGTTCCCTACCCCTGTTCTAGCTCATTTGGTCCCCTGCCCTGTTCTCAGAAACCCAACCTACATTAAAGATGTCAATGCTGGCTTTCAGCAGCAGGCAGGACAGACTTGGCGACTCGTCCGACCTTTCCGTCTCCTCCTCTGCGTCTGAAAAGAGGCGCACCTGCTCCCGGCTCAGCCCAGGTGCTGAATGACAAGAGGAGGGGGAAGGAAACAAAAGCACAAGGAATTAAGACTACCATTTACTTTAAATTGCATAGAAATTTATTTATGCATGCTACTACTACAGCAGCAGCAAGAGTGCTACTTGCCCCAAAGTGGAAAGAAGCAGAAGTCCCAGCAAAGGAAGAATGGATAGAAAAACTTATGGAATGTGCAGAAATGGTGAAACTTATCCGGGAGAGTAAGAAATCAAGATAACAAACTTCTTATAAAAAGAATGGAAATTGTTCATTGAATACTTACAGATAAATTGCAAACAGATAAAAACATTGGCAGGATTATTGTAATAACATGCAGTTTTATAAAAGCATGCAGTGGTACCTTGGGTTACATGTATATTTAAAGAAGATGAATAAATGGGTAAATTAAGTTAATTTGGATATGCAGAGGATATTAAAAAAATTAATGTAAGGAACCGCGGAAAGAGGGGGACGAAAGTCAAACTTTGAAATGTTAAATTGATTGTAAAACTAATGAAATGTATAAACTTGAAAAGTATAAATAAACCTTTTCTAAAAAAAGATTAACATTTACTCATTACATTTTAATCCTCAAATGAACTTCGTGATGGGCGCATGGTTCTCCTTTCCTTATTTTTTACACTCCACCTGAGGCAACTTAAGTTGACAGACCCACACAGTTATATAGGGCCCATCAGCACTATACATTTAAGGCTGTGCTAGACCGCTTTAAACTGTCATGGCTCCCCCCACGGAATCATGGGAGCCTGCAAAAAAAGTGAACCAGTTACAGGGGTTTGTGCGCTTAGAACCCAGGGGTGGGGGTTCTTCTTCACCCCTCTTTCCCGACCCACCTGGATCCACGTGGTTCGGCTTCTCGTCCTGTGGCACGTGCGAGCTGTCGTGAGGTCCAAACAAATGATTCTCCGGCTTCTGCCAAAGGAAATTAAAGATATCCTAGCCCTCATGATTCTGAAGGTAGGGCTGGTCACATAGGGAACTGCTTGATATCAGGTCAAACCATTGGCCCCTCTCCCTCAGGTTTACCTACACTGACTGGCAGAAACTTTCAGACCTAGCTGGAGATTGAACCTGTGACCTTCTGCATGCAAAGCTACAACACGCAGAACCCTTAAACTTTTTATTTATCTACTTACTGTTGGCAGGTAAAGCCTTTAACCTCTTGCAAGCAGTACTTGCAGGATCGCCGTACCCCCAATGTGCCCACCTAGCTGCATTGATCTGCGGGTGTCACATAATACTTGTTCCTTAGTTGGAAGAAACTAAGTGTTGGTGCTGACCTTTAAAGCCCTAAACGGTCTCAGTCCAGTATACCTGAAGGAGCGTCTCCACCCCTATCATTCTACCCAGACACTGAGGTCCAGCTCTGAGGGCCTTCTGGCAGTTCCCTCGCTGCGAGAAGCCAAGTTACAGGGAACCAGGCAGAGGGCCTTTTCGGTAGTGGCACCCGCCCTGTGGAACGCCCTCCCACCAGATGCCAAAGAGAACAACAACTACCAGACTTTTAGAAGACATCTGAAGGCAGCCCTGTTTAGGGAAGCTTTTAATGTTTAATAGGTTATTGTATTTTAATATTCTGTTGGAAGCTGCCCAGAGTGGCCAAATGGGCAAAGTATAAATAATAAATTATTATTATTAATTATTATTATTATTATTATTATTATTATTATTATTATTATTATTATTATTATTAAACTGACCTTTTAGTGTGGCTGAATCTGAACTTTGGAACTCCCTGCCTATTGACACCAGGCAGGAGCTGTCACTGCACTCTTTTTAGTCCCCCGCTTAAAACATTTTTGTTTAGGCAAGCCTATCCAAATACACACACATCAATGTGTCTCAATCTCTTACACTTCAGGTTAAATTATTTCAAGCTGTTTTTCTATCGATAATTTTAAATATTTCCCTATAAGCCGCTTAGATGTCTCACTCCAGTCAAGTGGTATGTACTGTAAATTCGGTACATGAAAAAGTAAGACAAATGCAAGATTGGCATCAGAAAAAAGCTTACCTCTGTGTTTCGAAGAGGTCCTCTCTTTTTCACACCAACTGCAATTTCAGACTAAGAGGGGGCAAGGAGAAATAATTATAAGGATAAAATTAAGATCACATTAAAGATCTCTTGCACACACACACAAACGCTCCACCCTGACACCTCCAAGTCTACTTCCCAGTCACAGGCTGAACAGCAATGATACCAGCAGTCAAGGAATGCCCATAAAAATTCTAACTGCTAATTCACACAGGATTATTATTGGTGTTTATCGGCTTAAGGAGACTATCAGAAGAGATCATAAAGAAAAAAGAGAAAATATATGAACAAGATGTGATGTGGAAACAGCAAGATAAGACTGGATAGAATTATGAACTTTGTTTGGACTGATTTGGACATTAACGCAGTAGCAAGAAGAGGATCAGAATCCCCCTTCAGATCTTGAAATATGGGTCCCCTCAACAAAACTTAAAATTCGGCTTTGTAATTCGGAATTTATGTGATGTGATTTGATTTGATTTGATTGGCCGGTTAATAAAAATTATTTTAAAAAAAATCTAACTGCTCAAGAAAACATATGCTAGAAGGCTGACAAACAGTGCATAATTTTATTCTTATTGCATAACTGGTACTAACTTGGCATAAGAGCAGGCTGATTTTAGGGAAGAGAGTTGGTATGAACCCAGGAACATGGGAAGCTTCCTTCCATCAAGTCAGACTGTTGGCCCACCTACCTCAGTATTGTCTATATTGACTGGCAGCAGCTCTCCAAGAATTCAGAGACAGGAGTCTCTCCTGAAGGAGCATCTCCACCCCCATCGTTCAGCCCGGACACTGAGCTCCAGCTCCGAGGGCCTTCTGGCAGTTCCCTCACTGAGAGATGTGAGGTTACAGGGAACCAGGCAGAGGGCCTTCTCGGTAGTGGCACCCGCCCTGTCATCAGATGTCAAGGAAATAAACAGCTATCTCACTTTTAGAATACATCTGAAAGCAACCCTGTATTGGGAAATTTTTAATGTCCAATGTTTTACATGCTGTAAGTCGCCCAGAATGGCTGGGGAAACCTAGCCAGGTGGGTGGAGTATAAATAATAGAATAATAATTCTTCTTCTTCTTCTTCTTCTTCTTCTTCTTCTTCTTCTTCTTCTTCTTCTTCTTCTACACCATAGAGATGCCTGGGATTAACCTGTTCAGTTGCTTTGAAACACAGCTGTCCTGTACTTAAAACTGTCGTCCCCCACATACCTTCAACAGAGGCATCTCTCTGGCCTGCTGGATGAAGAGGTGCATTTCGTTGATCTGCTGGCGAACGAGGGGAGGAACTGGGTTGCAGCAGGCGATGATGCCCTGGGGCTCCCTGCAAATCAGCAAAAGGAGGAGGACATATTTAAAAAGATAAAATGCTAGCTGATGAAAATCACAGCATTGTGCAGCTGGAAGGGACAAAATGGGTCATCAAGTCCAACCCCTGCAATGTAACAACTACAGCAGCAGCAACAACAACAGGGTGTTGACCCTGAGATGCTGTAGGACCAGGATGATCTTAGCCGCTTCCTGTCCCAGAGCTGGTCCTTAAAGGAATGTGGGTGGGGCACAGAAGAATGATGGAGCCACAGACCAATCACAGGAGAAGAAGGAAGAAAAGCCGCAGGGGTGTCTGCAATGCCTTTCCCCAACAGAGATGCAAAGGTTGGGAGAGGATGAAGAAGGAAAGCAGAAAGAATTCCGATAAGAGGAGCATTTTTTCTTCCTAGCTTCTGATCAAATTTTCTCATGGAAAACATGCCACTTTGGGGGAAAGGAAAATTACTATTTGGGCACCCGGTTTCAAAATTCACCTCTTCACCCCCCATGCTTTCCCCAAAGAGGTGACTCAGCTAATGTTTCAAATACTATTAATTGGATCTACTGATTAGTGATGTGTTCCGTGCATTTGTTTAATGGGGATGTCATTTGGCTTTGGGGAGTTTATTCTGTTCGTGGCCATGATGTATATTTTTTCTCAAGTGTTGGCAGCACAGGCGTGTATTTTTGTTGCTGCTGCTGCAAATAAACACCTGTTCTTCCCCTTGCAAAGCAAAAGGCACACTTACTTGGGCAGCTCCTCCGCTATCTTGAGTAGCATATGGTTCGGCAGCACGTACCTGCGGGACAAGGGGAGAAATGAATGGTAGAATTGTATATTTCGAAGGGGTCCCCCAAATGTGATCAAGTCCAACCCCCCACAATGGATCACAGCTAGAGGATCACAGACAGATGGCCATCCAACCTCTGTTGGAAAACCTTCAGTGAATCAATTACTAACTAAATGTTAAATGCCACTACTTTCGCTGTACACTGAGATCAGTCTTGTAAAGAGACCTGCCAAATATATTACTAGCTTTAGCTCTCTTTCTCCTTCCCTTTTTAGAGAGGAAGAGAAAGGGAAACAAGCCTGTAGGGGACAGACAGAAACCTCAATTCCTACTATGACTCTGCCCACCTGTCAAGTGTGGCCTGTGGAGGAAGAGGTGGATGGGTGGGTGAAATATCGGCCCCCTGGCCAGATTCAGTTTTCCACTACTGGTAAAGGTAAAGGACCCCTGGATGGTTAAATGTAGTCAAAGGCAACTATGAGGTTGTGGCGTTCATCTAGCTTTCAGGCCGAGGGAGCCGGTGTTTGTCCACAAGAAGCTTTCTGGGCCATGTGGCCAGCAGGACTAAACCACTTCTGGCGCAATGGGACACCGTGATGGAAACCAGAGCGCACGGAAACGCCGTTTACCTTGCTCCCGCAGCAGTCCCTATTTATCTACTTGCACTGGCATGCTTTCAAACTGTTAGATTGGCAGGAGCTGGGACAAAGAAACAGGAGCTCACCACCATTGCGCAGATTCGAACTGCCGACCTTATGATTGGCAAGCTCAAGAGGCTCAGTGGTCCAGGCAGCTTTGAAAGGATTCCTTTGCCGAGCAAGGGCTCTGTTCCCTTCCCGATTCTAACAGCTCCCCTTTTATTTATAGCATTTATACCCCACGTTTCTCCCCCAAGGAGCCCAAGTGGACGGCTCGCCACTCATTTAATATCAACGATGGCTCTGCAAGATAGGCTGGATTGAGCAAGGAAGTGACTGGGTCAGTGAGAGCTCCAGGACCAAGTGGGGACCAGAACCTGTGTCTCTCCCAGGTCCTAGTCAGACACTCTAACCACTAGACCACACTGGGTCCTATAGCCCGCTCCGGCAGTCCCCTGTAAAAGAACTCACCCCGTGCTCTCATCTTCCTGCCGCCCCATCTTGTCCCTCCAGGCAAAGAGGAGCCGGAAGGCCGCCAACTGCTGGCTGTTGAGGTGCTTCTTCTGCTTCCGGTAGAGCTCCAGGTACGAGTCTTCGGTGAAGATGGGCTTGACGTATTTCTAAGGGAGAAGAGGCAGGTGGAAGCGGCATGAGCGACCTGCAAGGACTTGTGTGCTGCTGCTGGCAGGGGGAATCCCTGACCCCCAGCTGCCTGGCGCAGGTGGGAGTCCAGCAACGGCTGGGAGGGCAACAGGTTGGCTGCCCCCGTGCTAAACTCTAGTTTCCCAGCACCCGCTCAAAACCTTCCATGCTGCATTTTCTCTTTTTCTTTGAATTTTATTTACAACATAACATAAGCCCCCACCCCCAAACACAAATCCACCCTCATTAAACGTGAACATAACATACAATAACATACAACAATACAAACAACCAAATGAAAGACTTCCTTTATCCTGTATCTGGCCTCCTTATTTACTTCTTATAAACTGATTCCTTTATGAATAATTATTAAGATTTTTCTAATTATAACTTAAATATCCACAAAGTCTCCAGCAGACATTAATTGAAACAAGTCCAGGAATGTATTATTAAATGAAGTATTCTCTGCATTTTCCCCATGCTTTTTGAAACTCTTGTCTAGTGTGCTGCATTTTCCTATCTGGGGGTGGAGGGTGTGTGTGTGTGTGTGTGTGTGTGTGCGCGCGCGCGCTCCTCCTTGCCTTGCATGCCTCTGCCCAACACAGGGAGCTCACCTTCAAGCAGATGTCCTTGCTCCGCTGCCACACCACTTGGAGCTGAGTAGGCTGCCCGTTGGCCTTCTCCCAAAGCTCCTCCCTGACCCGGTCGTAGATGTACAGCAAGTAATGTGTGTCGTCGCGGGCGTAATTGAGCATCTCTTCTGGGACGGGTCTAGAGGAGAGACAGGGAAACATGGGTTACGCAAGGAGCGGGGGAATCTCAGGCGTGGTGGTCAGGAGGGAGCCAGCAGTAGAAGAAGAGAAGGGTTTGGATTTGATATCCTGCTTTATCACTACCCGAGGGAGTCTCAAAGCGCCTAACATTCTCCTCTCCCTTCCTCCCCCACAACAAACACTCTGTGAGGTGAGTGGGGCTGAGACACTTCAAAGAAGTGTGACTGGCCCAAGGTCACCCAGCAGCTGCATGTGGAGGAGCGGAGACGCGAACCCGGTTACCCAGATTACGTGACTACCGCTCTTAACCACTACACCACACTGGCCAGTAAATCACACGAAGCGGAGTTAACTCTTTATTAGCAAGAACGGGACTCGCACATTTCATTTCCTTGGGAAAGGATATATAATGAATTGAAAAGGATGTTCAAAACAACTTTTATTTAAAAACCCAGAAGCTTTTCTTTTAGGAATTATAGGGACAGAACTAGCTAAATTGTATAGAAATTTATTTATGTATGCTACTACAGCAAGCAAGAATGCTACTTGCCCCAAAGTGGAAAGAAGCAGAAGTCCCAGTAAAGGAAAAATAGATACAAAAGCTTCTGGAATATGCAGAAAAAGGTGAAACTTACCAGAAGAATAAGAAATCGAGATAACATACTTTTTATAAAAGAATGGAAATGGTTTATTGAATATTTACAGATAGATTGTAAACAGATAAAAACATTAGCAGGATTAGAGTTTTAAAAGAGTGTATATTTACAGTAGATCATTAAATGAGCAAGTTAAATGAACTTGGATATGCAGACGGCATTAAAAATAAATTTAAGGAACAGCAGAAAGAGGGGGAAGGAAGTCAAATTTTGAAATGTTAAATGATTGTAAAACTAATGAAATGTATGAATTTCTAAAGTATAAATAAAATAATAATAAAATAACAGGATCTGCACAAACTTGGTGGAGGATAGGGCCTAATGAGGACAGCAGCTCACCCCCAGCAGGTCTTCCCTAATGGATCACTTGCCAAGACTAAAGGTCCCCACCTCCCTACAGCCATCTATGTCTTCTCCTCTCTAGGGTTTCCCCCAAGCAATCAAAGACTGCGCCTGCGTGCCTATCGTTGCCCCTCCCACTTCATGCTTCTTCTGGTTCTGGGAGACCAGGGCGGGTGGAAGCTTGTTGTACAGACTCACATTGCTATAACCTCAAGATGGGATTGGAACATCCCAAATCTACCCCCACCCCTCCATACCGTATCCTCCAGTCCGCCAGCTGGTACTGTTTGTTGGCATCCACCTTGCAGTAGAGCTTGAGCAAGTGGTCCAAGGAGTGCCGGCCGAGATTGAGGAGCCGAGCCGCCTGGTGGGTGTCGAAGACGTTCACCAAATAGAGGCCAAAGTCTCGCTGGAGCCACTCCACGTCCGAGTCGGCGCCGTGCAGGACCTGCGAAGCACCAGAGCCATAAATAGCGGGGGAAATGTCAAGAAGGTTCCCTGTCTTCCCACCCACCCGTGTATGTATCCTTCTGGTCATTTCAGGATGGCATTGCCTGCGCCAGGGTTTCCAAAACGTGGGTCTTCGGCTGTTTTTGGACTACAACGCTCATCATCCCTGGTGGTCTTGTAGTAAGGTTAAGCCAGGCATAGGCAAACTTGGCCCTCCAGATGCTTTGGAACTACAACTCCCATCATCCCTGACCACTGGTCCTGTTAGCTAGGGATGATAGGAATTGTAGTCCCAAAATATCTGGAGGGCCAAGTTTGCCTACGCCTGGCTTAAGCTTACTGGGAAATGATATATAATGAATTGAAAAGGATGTTCAAAATAACTTTTGTAAAAAACAAAACAAAACAAGAAGCTTTTATTTTGGGAATTATAGGGACAGAACTAACTAAACTGTACAGAAATTTATTTATTTACAGCAGCAAGAATGCTACTCACTCAAAAGTGGAGAGAAGCAGAAGTACCAACAAAGGAAGAATGGATACAAAGGCTTATGGAATATGCAGATATGGCGAAACTTACCGGAAGAATAAGAAATCAAGATAACAATCTTTTTATAAAAAGAATGGAAATGGTTTGTCGAATACTTACAGACAAATTGCAAACAGATAAAAACATTGGCAGGATTATTATAATAACCTGCAGTTTTATAAGAGTATATATGTAAAGAAAATGAATAAATGAGCAAATTAAGTTAATTTAGATATGCAGAAGATATGAAAAAATAAATGTAAGGAACTGCAGAAAGAGGGGGAAGGAAGTCAAACTCTGAAATGTTAAATTGATTGTAAAACTAATGAAACGTATAAACTTGAAAAGTATAAATAACAACTTAAAAACAACAACTCCCACCATCGCTAGCTAGCAGGGCCAGCGGTCAGGGATGATGGGGACTGTAGTCAAAAAACAGTTGGGAGACCCAAGTTTAGGAAACTCTGGTCTAAGCACTTGAATTCCCGCACCCCTGGGGCAGTTTGCAACCTTTTGCAAGGCTCCCCTTTCCCCCCAGTGTTTCTACAATTACTGTTGTCCCTGGACACATGAGAAGATGCCAGATAGGAGCTGGGAGCCCCGAACATCTGGAGGGCCACAGCTTGCCCATCCTTAGGCTTACAGGCTTAGTGTCTGCTGCTCTACAGAGCAGTTAATGCAAATGGCCTAAAAGGGCACTGCGGCTCATCGGCCCAGCCTGGCCAGGTGACTTGAGGAACCAAGAGGAGCCCGGCTGCTCCTCCAGGCTGTTCCTCAGCTTGAGGAATCTGTCCTTAGAAGAAGCACCTGGACAACCCTGCTAGATTTTATTTGCATCAGCTTGTTGTTTTAAGCTTGACTGGAAGAGTGGGGTGAAGGGCAAACCCAAACTTGACCCATTTGTAAAAAGAAATAAAAGGCCTTTCACCTTGACCACTGCAGGGTCTGTGAAGGTCTCGTTCAAGATGTACAAGTCACTCCGCAGCTCCAACGTGTCGATGATGAAATCTTCTGTCCGGGTGGAAATCTGCATAAGGCAGGTCAAGCCCAGGAAACTCCGGTAGGAATGGTGCTGTGGATCATGAGAGAGGGAGAGAAATAAAGGAAAGGGGTCCATCAATTCACAGCAAATGCAACAGCTTGCCTTCCCTGGGTGGGTAACTGGAAGCACTGTTTTCAGAGCCTGCTAAAAACATTTTTTGTTTAGACAAGCCTACCCAGACATGCAGAATGTTGATGTATGTTTTAATCAGTTTTTTAGTTTACAGCTGGTTTAAATTTTTTAAACGTTTAATAGTTATTTTTACTGCTTTTACTGATTATGTCATTGTTTTATTGCCTTTGTAAACTGCTTGTTTTTGTTTTTTTACAATCCAGTGGTGTAATTTTTTTTAATGAAATAAATAAATTACCTGGCAGCATCTCCAGGTAGGGCTGGGAGAGACTCCTTGCCTGAAAGCCAGGAGGGCAGCTGCCAGTCAGTGTAGACAATACCAAGCTAGATGGACCCGATCATCTGGTTTTGTATAAAAAGCAGCTTCCTGGGCTCTTGAATCAAATTAACAATTTGAAAGTTTGTGGAATTAACAGAAGATCCAAGCTGAATGTGAAATCTCTAGTTTTCACACCCAAGCTATGAACACTTCACACCTGGATCTTCTCAGCCCATTGCAAAAGTTTTGCTGCAGGACACAAAACTAAAAAAACCAGGACAAATTCGTACCTCCAAGTCCAGGGCAAACTCTTTGCAGCCCACCAGCTTCTCGTTCAACTCCACCAGCTCGTCCAAGGTGGAGATGAAATGGCAGGGTGTCTCCTCCAGGGGCCTGAACATCTGGGAGGGGAGAAGAGTTTGTATTTGATATCCCGCTTTATCACTACCCTGACAGTCTCAAAGCGGCTAACATTCTCCTTTCTCTTCCTCCCCCACAACAAACACTGAGTGTTTCAGACTTCAGAGAAGTGTGACTAGCCCAAGGTTACCCAGCAGCTGCATGTGGAGGAGCGGAGACCCAGTTCCCCAGATTATGAGTCTACCGCTCTTAACCACTACACCACAAGGTGTAGCAAGACATTACGGCTCGGCAGGCACGAAGCCAGAAGGCTTTAACTTTTGTGCGTGACCTACTCAATGAAACATTATTTGAGAAAGAAAGAAAGAAAGAAAGAAAGAAAGAAAGAAAGAAAGAAAGAAAGAAAGCTTACCTGAACTTGCGGCTTTTCAAGAAGTTCGGCTGGTGGTGAAAAATGTGCCAATTCGTACTGGTAAGGGTGAGCAAACCTTTTAGGATGAGAGGAAGGAGAAGGGAAAGTTAGAGAACTGTGAGCAAGCTCCAGATGCAGAATCAATTGCCTAGGGAGATATTTAGGCCTGCCAGGCCATTTAGGGACAAACCCCACACACCTGCTGTATACCTGACGTCAAACATGGCATCGCAGGTGTGGGGGCAGGTACATAAGAACTCGGGAAGAGCCCCGAAACTGGATCAGGCCAAAGGGGGCCTGTCTAGTCCAGCCTCCTGTTCTCGCAGTGGCCAGACAGATGCCCCAAAGCTTAAGAGCAGGACTTAAGTGCAACAGCAGTTCTCTCCTTACCTGCGATTCCCAATAACTGGCATTCAAAGGCATACTGCTTTGGACAGAGGCGGGAGAATGTAACCTTCTTGGCTAGTAGCCAACGAAGGACATGGTTGGGCCAATACAGGGTGTGCGAGCCTCCACAATCAAGCTGATCCCTGGGTCCTGCAAAGCTTTGTACTGGTCGTGCTGCCAGGCATTTTGACAAGTGGGTCCCTGCCCCCCCGCCCCCGGCCACCTGTCAAACTCGGGGGAACTGAAAGGCCCCGACCTGCTTGACCAATCGCTCTCTTACATGTCCTGCTCAGTCTGTTGGGTCCTCTGCTGATACAGGAAGTCGGCCAAGGCAGCCGGCACATCCAAATCCTCCGGGCGCTCCTTCCGTTCCCGCCTGCTTTTTGAGAGCACTGGATGTCCGGAGAGGGAAAAAAGGGTTAGAGGTGATAGATCTACTTTCTAGGACTTATTTATTTTTTAATTGGCAGCCTGCTGCTTTCCCTCTGCAATAATAACCTTTGCACTCTGAGCATAGGAACACAGCAAGCTGCTAGGGACCTTTTGTCCATCTTCCTCAGTGTTGTCTACACCAGCGTTTCCCAACCACGGGTATCCAGCTTTTTTTTTGCTTTTTTTTTTTTTTGACTACTCTAGGAGTGCAAATATCCAGAGTGTGGGGTTAAGTGGGATTACTATGAGGAATTATAAAATATGCATCAAGCCATTGTGTCCACGATGAATGCATTGTGTTGACTGGGTTCAATTCATTGACAATAATTTTTGACCAAATCCCACAACCCTCTGCATCTCTGGCCATTTCCTCTACTGCACATTTCTTTTGCTTGACAACTCACGTACACAGCCCAGTTTCTGGGCCAGTTTCTTTGATGTAGCTTTTCTGATATGTTAATCTTAGGCTGTTAATCTTAGGGCCAGGAAACAGGTCTCACATAAAGGTGATAATGATCGCTGTCCTCCTGGCCATCCTTCTTATCATGTATATTGCTTGCTCGGGGTTGCCAAATGCATTCCTTTGTAGTTCTGTTTTGTTTACCCCAAAAGTATGTGTGCTTAATTAGTTTTGGTAGTTTAACTTTGTCCCCACGTGGGGTTTGTTGAAATGCTCAGAAGAAATCTGATTGGTTCTTACGAACACTCTGTAAAAGTTCTTTTGTGAATAAAACGACCTGGGCCGAGGGGTGGAGAGAAAGGCAGAGATTATTATACGCACCCTTCCCAGAGTCTTGCTGGTTCAAGCCTCTGTGTGTATTCTTATTAATCCTTCCTTGACTTTGAGAACGCCTCAACTACAACTCCCATCATCCCTAGTTAGGAAAGACCAGTGGTCAGGGATGATGGGAATTGTAGTCCGAAAACAGCTAGAGACCCAAGGTTGGGAAGCACTGGTCTACACTGACTGACAGCAGCTCTTCAGGGTTTCAGGCAGGGAGTCTCTCCCAGCCTTGCCTTGGAGATGGCATGCCCTTACCTTCTGGCAGTGGCTTCAGAGCGTTGGGCTTGACAAAGAGCTTTGGGACGAAGGGGGTGTTGGAGTTGTCCACCTTCTCACGGAACTTGAGCTGAGGGCGGACGATGTTCTTGGCGTGCAGCAGACGGAAGGTTTCTGACTTCGTTCGCTTGTTGGCTTCCCCCGTCTGCTGGAAGAGAAAAATCAGACAACCCCCTTCAGCCCTGACCGTTGGGGAGGGGGCTGATGGGAAATGTAGTCTGACACCATCTGGACGGCCACAGGTTTCCCCACCCCTGGCTTAAAGAGAAAGAACCCCTTAAAGGACAAAGGAAGAATGGAAGCTTCTCACCTTGCGGTTCCAGCTGGAGACAATGGTCTTAGGAGGCTGCAAGCCCGAGGGCAGGATAGGCTGCTGGTTCTTGTTGACACCTGCTGCTTCATCCAATAGCATGCCCTGAAATTGCAGGTCACAGTGTGAGACCAGGGGTGGCAGGCAGATGATGCAATTTTGGGGGAAGGACCTGGGGCTATCTATGAAGGTGATTCAGAAATTATAATTAATCCAGAATGCAGCAACAAGACTGGTGACTGGGATCAGCCACCACGACCATATAACACTGGTCCTAAAGTATCTACACTGGCTCCCAGCACGTTTCTGAGCACAATTCAAAGTGTTGTTGCTGATCTTTAAAGCCCTAAACTGCCTCAGCCCTGGATACCTGAAGGAGTGCCTCCACCCCCATCATTCAGTCCGGACACTGAGGTCCTCCTCTGAAGGCCTTCTGGTGGTTCCCTCACTCCAAGTAGTGAAGTTACATGGAACCAGGCAGAGGGCCTTCTCGATAGTGGCCCCTGC